>NC_137116.1:28307294-28692294 GCF_949357685.1 Gobio gobio | reverse complement strand
TGTCACTGCTTGTGTCTTTTCTCTGGCTCACTCTTGCATTCTCTCTCCCAGTATCTTGACTCGCATTCAGAGCTTTTTTCTGCGACAGTTCTGTAGGTCAGTTTTGAGGCAGCTGGGGAATGCAATATAGACACAAAGATGAGTGTATTAGAAAGTTACAGAACCTCATTTCCCACAGAGCTTTGTGTGAATGTTTGAGATGAAATGCTCCAAGAACTTATTAAGATTAGAGGTGTATGTGTTAGTGAAGGTGTGTGTGCGCTTGCAGGTTTTCTTCTCTTTATGATTTTCTCTGAATAAGGATATATTGGTTTGTTCCAGTGTTTGCACAAGGAGATTATTTGGAGATAAGGTTTAATAACTTTATTAAGATCTTCATGCAAATATGAGGATATATCATCATGTATTATATAAAAAAAGAATGTTATAATCAACCATTCGTGTTATTTGATTCAGCCACTCCTCATATTCAAAAAGCAGGGGAATAAATACCTAATTAAAATTCAAAAAACAAATTTCAATTTCAAAATCAATTTAGGGAGATTGGGGCTAGTTGTCACAGGAGATAGGGTTTTGAGTCCAAATCACAGACAGACGTAGGTAGGTAGGTAGGTAGGTAGGTAGATAGATGATAGATAGATAGATAGATAGATAGATAGATAGATAGATAGATAGATAGATAGATAGATAGATAGATAGATAGATAGATAGATAGATAGATAGATAGATAGATAGATAGATAGATAGATGATAGATAGATAGATAGATAGATAGATAGATAGATAGATAGATAGATAGATAGATAGATAGATAGATAGATTAAAAAAAATCATAGATAGATAGATAGATTAAAAAAAATCACCTTTCAAGTTATATTACATCAGCATATGAGGGTCAAATTAGACTACATTGACTTTTGACAGTTCATCTATTGCCAAAATGATGAAGAAAAATATCAATCAATAATATCAGAATCAGGATACGTAGTTTATGCATATAAAACACACGTTGAACGATGTTCACTAACCTGGCAAAGTTTTTCAATTGGATGGGCGGTTATTCTCTTTATCATGCAGTGTGAAGTACTTCACAAATTTATTCTCATGCGCATTATGTATTATGCACATTATCGTCTCTGACGGACAGCATGTTGAAGGCCACCATTTTCTCCCTCTTCTCAGAAAGCGATGGCACATACAAAAGATCTGTATAAAGTTGAACAAGCCTTATAGTTCAGTAGTCAGGGCACTGATCAGGAAGTCGGCCATTTTATGAGCTGTCTCAATCGCAGAATCCTTCCAGTGCACTGAAACGTTCGCTCCCTAAAAAGTCCCTGTAACAAGGTATGATGTTATGTGAAGAAGGAGGTGGGAACCGGCGAGCGTTCAACAAACTTTAATCTTAAAATAAACTAAACTAAATTAAAGTAAAAATGGGCGCACACCCATAATAAAACGTAAACAAAACAACATAAAATCCAGGCATGGTCATCTCTCGCCCTTCACTATCGTTGCTCCTCCTTTTATGCTTCCGTCGCTCCTCCGTGAGAGGTCTGAGACCGGTGTGACACGCAGCCAGCATCCTTTCCCTTCCTTACCAGTGCCCGAATTCGTGTACAGATATACTGATTCACAAGCTCTGGAACTAGAGAACTGATTGAGACGCACCCATAGACAGGGGAAGCACATGGCAAGATACATGAGAGCAAGTGAAGCACATGGCAAACAGGAAGCATGAGAGTGAGAATTACAAAATAAAAGACATGAAAACATATAATCTGATAACAAAACCCAAAACCAACCATGACAGTGGTATTCAAATTATGTGGATTTGAAAACAGATAGATCCTAAGTTTGTTAGCTGGCAAGTATTCGGTCAAGTGATTGAAGCCTGTGAGTGTGTTATGTCGATGTTTTTAATTCTAATATTCCAACCGACAGCTTTTGACGGACGTGATAACGCGTGTGAGGGGTGAACTGTTTGATTTTTGGGTAATTATAAAACATGCTGGAGACGTTTGAAATGCTTTTTGCATAGTTCATTACACTTATATTTTATGGAATGCAGTTTATCTTGTGGTTTACCCCAACTAACCCCAATTATGCTCACCAAGCCCCATTCTAACCCTAACCCTATAGTAAGTATTAATAATTACACAGTATTTAAATGCATAATTAAACTGTAACAATGATACTTTAAAATAAAGCGTAACTGAAAAATCACTTGAAACTGCTTTTCCATTATTAACCGTAGCAGATTTTGATGTTTTGCATTTCATAAATGTTTTAATCTGATCTGAAAAAACATGAAATAGCCTACATGTACCAACCACTAATTAAGCTTTATCTTCAATCAAGACTTATTTAAACACTTTGTGAAATATTAACTGGAGTAAAAATTGTGAAACTAGCCCTGGTAATTCCTAATCCAAATAAGACATCATTGTTTGCATTGCAGCGCATTATAAGCAAGTGTTCTCCTTTGATTTGAGCCGGATTATATCGTCGACATGTATTAAAAATCAAGAGGAAGCTCATCGTGTGTTTTTGTACTGACACAGACTTGCTGTGTCAGATCCCTGTAGATCGCTTATATGTTCCTTGTTTATTTGTTGGCAAACCTCTGATGAAGAGTTCTGATGAAATTTGATGAAAACCCTTTTTAATAGAGCTCCTCATTCCAGAGCACTTGAAAGTTTGCCTTATTTTCATGCTGTGAATTTGTGAGCGCTGAACGTTTTGCAGCTAACAGGACGGCTCTTGTTTGTTCTCAGCAGTACGTGTGAATGTGTACGTTCCTCCAGCTGTGATTTATTGTGAGAGTGCCGACGTAGCGTCGTGGATAGATGAAAGCGCCTGGTGAGCGTATCCTTTGGCCTGCATTGTTCGTAAAAGTAGATTTGGGTTTGATGCACCAGCGTGAAGCCTCGAGCTAATTTCTGTTCGGGGAGAAAAGCACAAAGCGTCAAGCTCGGTTGTCAAAGCGATACTCCCTTCAGCTAGTCATCTTTTCAGTTTTTCAATCTCTCTCTCCATTACTCTTTCAAATATGTGCCCTGTCTTCAGAAACACCTTCCCTTGTCCATCTGACTTAGAATTTTCTCTGAATGTGTGACTGCTGGCCGTGTCTTTCATCTGGTTTCTATCCTACAGACTTTCCTTTTTTTGATGCTATTTGTCCTATAGCTTTGTGTAAATGCTTCTATTAAAAGAGCAAGGACATTTTATAAAAATGCACTGGAATGATTTTTCGAAGTTGTAAATATAATGTACTCAAGATTATCTCTATTTACTTCAGTGTGTTAGCCTACTTGCGATTTTTTCGTTGTTGTAATTGATAGTTTGACTAGCAAATACTGAGTCAAAATCATTTCTACGCCATTTTTTTTTCAGTGGTTTTGGTACAGATGTGCATTTTAGGCAATTTGTATGACTGCTTTTAAAAAAAACACAAGAATGGTCAAGTCTTGGTGGAGTCGTTTAGGGGTTCACACTTGTAGTTTGTTTCTCTTGGTCCAAACCAAAAAAGAAAGTAATACATTTAGCCCTTATTTGTTAAGCATTCACACTGTCATTTTAAAAACAAAACAACAACAACAACAACAACAACAACAAAAAACTATTTCAAACTTAATTTTACCCCTTAGCGAAGAATGAAAAATAACTTGCCATGAGTATTTTGGGGCCTTAAAGGGATAGTTCACCCAAAAATGAAAATTCTGTCATTATTTACTCACCCTCAAGATGTTCCAAACCTGTGTGAGTTTCTTTGTTCTGCTGAACACAAGCAAAGATATTTTGAAGAATGTGTGTAACCAAGCAGATAGAGCAACCATTGACTACCATAGTTGGGACAAAAGTACTATGGTAGTCAATGGTTGCTCTATCTGCTTTATTACAAACATTCTTCAAAATATCTTCTCTTGTGTTCAGCAGAACAAAGAAACTCATACAGTGAAACTCAAGGCTATTGTGTTCATGTGAGCCATGCAAGTTCGAGTCCAGCTCCTCTTTCTCCATCATTTCCTGTCCTCTCTTTCCTATACATTTATAGGAGTGGAAAAAAGGCCAAAAATAAAGTGTCATTTGACATGTCATAACAGAAATTGCATTGTTCTGCCATGTGACGTGATGTGACGTGATGTACTCGTGATGTACATGAAAACACTCTTAAACAGCACTTTTAAGCATTAAGCTTTTAAAAAATATATATTTTAATAATTGCAATTGCAATTTACCCTTTCGTCTGGAGTTTGATCGACAGGCCATTGTCCGCCATTTTGTCTAACAAAGCAGTCAGGAGAGTTAGTAGATTAATGTCTTTGGACTTGAACTTGAAAAATGGTGTGTACTGATGTCTTTCCGCAGTTGAAACAACATTCCTTCTGATGTTCATTCTTGCTTATTTGGTCCTATGAATTAAAAGCCGCTTGAACTGAGGCGCTACGGAGATCTGTCACCACACAAGAGTCACAAAACGGTATTTATTGTTTGAAATTCTTAAAAAATGACAACTTGAAAACTGAGACTATAAAAAGTAACCTGCTCTGTCCTGTCTGTCTGCGCATTTTCTAAACTAAGAGACTAAGAGAGAGTTAGATAACATTTAAAGAACTATACAGGGGATTAACGGGTTATTTGTATAGCAGTGTTGCTATATAGCACCTTCACCACCCCAAAGAACCGCTGAAGAACCGCACTGGGCTTAACAGGCTCTTTATACGGTAGTGTAACAGGCTCATTTTCTGTGTGCTTTTTGGATATGTGAGAGTGCCATGGCTTGTCGGATGTAGAAACAGTAACTAAGGGAGTGGGTCTTTGTGAAGGGTGAATTACAACTTTATATTAATTGAGAGACTACATGGAAATGCATGAAAACATTAGGGATGTCATTTGATTTAACATGATATGCAGACAGCTATTCAAATTAAACCCAATTACTTGCATATATCAATATTTGCTAATCATTTTTGTTGTGTTATTTCTAAATAAAACTAATTGAGTTTGTTAATTTATGTTGATTTATTTGGCAGAAACGTTTATGCAAAGTGACTTCAAGATATACATTTTATCACTTCATTAACTTCGTAACTGAACTAATGACCTTAGCATTGCTAGTGATATGCTCTACTGACTCAACAACACGGAATTAGATGGCCTTACTAAAACACCAGCTTTCCCTTATACATTCACATACATTGAATTAAGTTTGAAACCCTTTTGTCTGTCTTTGCCTTGCACTTTCCTTGCCTCCTACATGACTTGCCATGTGCTGAGTGGTAGGGCTGCTCTGCGCTCTATTTATAGTAAGTTTTATATGTCTGTATATGAAAAAGAGGAATAAAAGTAAAGTGCAAGAGGAAAGAAAGCCACAAACTTCTTCAGGATGAGGACCAAGCTTTCATCTTGTTCAGCCTGAGATACATAAAAAGAAAGAAAGACAGAATCTAGGAAATGGAAATGTTTTTTTTAACAGGATAGAATGTCACAGTGGAATCGAATGACTCGTGTGACACAGAGTGGCTTTACAAAAAACAACGTGAGAACATTCACACATGAGTCTGACCTTCATGCTGAAGAGATATTTCTATCTCGGTGTGTGTCTGTATTTGTATGAAGTGAACCCTTCAAATATTTGGGCACTCTTAAAATTATGAATTCTATTAATTTTATTAGATATGAAAATACTGAACCTAATGGCATCTACAAAAATATATATATTTTCATAATAATAAAACAAACTTTTATTTTTTAAACAGGTGTTTTTAGTGGACTTTTTGGTCTAATGCAATGACATTCAGACATTCTCTTAAATGTCCAAATCTATTTTTAAGCAGTTGTATGACTGTTATTTGAGTATATGTAGTACTTTTTTGAGTCTGTGCACAAGAAGGGTTTGGAATGAGAAGTACCATAACATTAAATCATACGCATATCTTCCCGACACACACATACACAAACACACTGCGTAACAGGCACGGCACAACCTCGGCTTCTCCCTCAGTGGTCTTCAGCAAAATAAATGTCCCAGAAAGTTTTTTTTTTTCAAATCCCTGGGTTGTGATTTATGTCCATGAGTTCAATGTGCACGATGTGGACCGTGCCCTTCGCAATGGATCATTTCATAGCAATCTTTCACAAATGGAACGATTGCTTCACTTTACCATGCTATAGTACTGGCTGAAATAAAAATGTTTTATTATATTAAGTAAAAAGTTGGCATCAGACCTTGCTGTATTTGTTCTGCTTCTTATAAAACTCTGATATGCAATGTGAAAGTGTAAGGTTGTGGCACTGTAAACCCGAATAAGTTGGCAAAACTAAAAAAATTTGAGGTAATCAGTTACATCACCATTTTTAAGTTAAGAAATTCAGAGTTTAAGTATAAGCAGAACTGGCAGATTTTCATTTTGTACTTTTGCAAAATTTTAATTGTTCTTAACTTTAAATATTTGAGTAAGCTAATTCATACATTTAACTTAAAATTATCATGTAATCTCAACTTTAATATTTTAGTAGTGGACACTAGGCTAGCTTTAACTAGCTAATTCAGTAAATGCTATAACTTGCTGATTGGTAACACAATGCTTTGATAGCATTAGCATAGCATATCAATTGCTGAATGAGTAGAGAACATTTAACATATACCTATTTTCAAACCAAGTTTGATGGTATTGAATTGAATTGAAGTTTACAAAACTGTATCCCATACACTATACAAAAAATTGTTGAGGATAAAAACACAATAAAGCCATTGGCTTATTTCTCGATGTTAATAAATATAGTAGTGACAGAAAAACAGTATCTCCTAACCAAATATTATAAAAAAAATTAAAGACACTTCACATTTAAACAATACAATCACTTTTAACGATTTACACTCATAAAACAACCTAACTAGCATCACCAAACAGCCATGTTTTACCAATCTTTTCAAACTTGCCAAATCCTTAACTACCTTTATTGATACATTTAGCACTAATATATATATATATATATATATATATATATATATATATATATATATATATATATATATATATATATATATATATATATATATATATATATATATATATATATATATATATATATATATATATATATATATATATATATATATATATATATATATATATATATATATATATATATATATATATATATAAAAATGTCACCAAACTCTTGAATTTATATGGATAAATATTACAATTCCTACCTGGTGTCATGGGAATGCTGTTGTCTCACCATAAGAAAGGATTTTTTTAAATAGCTTGGAACCCTGTTAATTGTATGTGTTATACCCAATTTAAAAAATAAAAAAATGCTCTTTTTTCCACAGTCAACAAGCCCAACTCCTTAAAACATTCAAGAGTGTTCGAGGATGAATTTTTCTACAAACTAATTTATTTTGAGCCTTTTGTAATACCCTGGGAACAACTACTATACATAAAGGAGGTGGCATAATCAAAATGGGGTTGAATCTAGGCACCTGCCTACAATTTTATGGAATAAACATCCAATAAATCAGCTTGCCTCACTAAAAACCAAATTTTGCAACATATTTTTGTAAACACCTTTCTAGCCATATAACTGTTAATTTATTATCTATTAAACAACCCAAATAATTTACTACATTTTTTGACTCTATTGCTATACCGTTAATCATAACAAAGAAATATCATCCTTATTTAATTTCATTCTAGATGCGAAGAGAATGGCCTCAGTTTTACATGGCTTGTAATAATAGGAGAACCACTTCAAGTGCTATATGGTATCTATCTTTAAAGGGGTGGTAAACCACGATTTCACTATTCTAACTTTAGCTAACGTGTAATGTTGCTGCTTGAGCATAAACAACATCTGCAAAGTTACAACGTTCAAAGTTTAAAGCAAAGGGAGATATTTGCTTTTAAAGAAATCAGTTTCTAAGGACTACAGCAAACGGCCGCTAGGGACTACTACACATTCACCCAGGTTTTGCTGACATCACCAGGCCCAATATTTACATAAACCCCTCCTCCGGGGAATCTGAAATAAGGGGGGCGAGGCAATTTTGTATCGCCGCGGGGAAGCGTTAGTAGGCTGTGTTTTTGCCGCAATGCCGAAGAAACGCTGTTATTTTCATCCGGATTGCAGGTCTGGGGTACTTGCTCTGTTCAGCCTTCATAGGGAAGGGGGTGCGTTGCAGAGCGTTTAACAGACAGCATGTTATATGCACGTGTGTTTGAGTCAGCGGGGAATCAGGCGCGCGCAGGGCTCCCTGCATCCACCGTCTTCGCGATTTCAATACCAGATTTGCACAACGTCAGCTGCGTGAAAAAAACACTGCCGGTGCGTGGATGCACGACGCGCGCGCTGCACATTTCACGGAGGACAACACAATCTTCCACAAACTTCGCGAGTTCAATACAGGATATGCACAACGGCTTGTCCTGAAAGCTGGATTTACAAACAGAAGCTGTTTACGGGCCACAACCTGTAAGTCTGATTTATTTTTCATCGATGTGTTTTCCTGTAATAGGTTGTAGCAAGGAAGTAAACAGATGACAACGCTGTTCTGCAAACCAGTCTGTTAAATGCTCATTCATACTTAACGTTATCCGACGAACACCTAACGTTAAAATCTCAACAGCGAACCTGGCATTAGTGTAAATGATTCTTTGATTAGAGCTTTTATGTATTGTTTATCTACAGGCATGCTAAACATGGTTCTGTGTGTGATTTGGCTAACTTACTAGTTAAAGCCAGTGCTTAGTGTTTGTTTTGGGTTAGTTCTTGCGACAGATATTTGGCTATAATCGTTCTAAAAATACAAAAGTAACAGTGCCATTCAGTAGCGATCATTATAGATCCGCAGTCTTTACTCTCGAGGACTGAACAGGTTCTGCTCGATCATCTTCACTCAAATGTTCTGGGTCTGATTCGAGCTCATATGGTTTTATTGACGCCGTTGTTTCTAATACTGAACAGCCTCCGGTAAGGGGCGTGACGTTTCCGACGTGCACTGCGGTTAGCGAATCACAACACACTGGGCCAGCTAACCAATCTGAGCCCACTGCGTATTTTTGAGGGACTGGCTTCATACAACCCGGAAAGCATCAGACCGTTTTACAAGGAGGGACAGAGCAGTGTAGAATAAAGGTCAAATATATGAAAAATAAGGCAATTTTTTTTAAAACGAAGCATGAACACATGTTACAGTGCACCCCACAAACACAATCAAGCCTTCAAAAGAATGTGTTTTACCACCCCTTTAAAGGGCTATAGAGAACCTTTGTCAAATGGTGCTATGTAGAACCATAAGAGGTACATTCATTCAAAGTCTACAGCCAATCACCATCTTTCTATCATCCTCAAATTGTATTCCTCCACATAATTGAATCTGCAACTGAAAGCCCTTAATATCCAAACTGTCTTGTTGAATCCCACCGCCATCCCATTGTCCTCCTTAGATATGTTACTCCACTCTCATATGTTTGCTATGAATGAGAATTTACAACAATCGCAAAGGCTGCTTTGAATTACTTTTATGCTTTTCTGAGGTCAAAAAGTCTTGTGTGTTGGCCTTGGAATATTTTCTTATAGGGCGGCCTTGGGGGCAAAAAGGGTTGAGAACCATGTTATCTTCAGGAAATACACTGTATTTTAATGTTGTTTTAATCCTTTCCCCAACTAAACTAAGAGACTAAGAGAGAGTTAGATAACCTTTAAAGAACTATACAGGGGATTAACGGGTTATTTGTATAGCAGTGTTGCTATATAGCACCTCAACCACCCCAAATAACTGCTGAAGAACCACATTTTTTTCTGTGTGTACCTGTATGTAAGGAAAGTTTGTTATCTAAAAAACATTTGGACATATCCTGTAGTCATTGTTTTCTCTAGGACCCCTTCATCCTGATGAAACACTAAAACTGCTGCATCATCAGCATAAAGAAAAGTTCCTCCGAGCATGCTGCTTTAAGGTCATGTATATAAAAGAAAAAATAAGAGACCTAAAATACTCACTTGAGGAACTCCACAATAATAAATAATAAACAATGTACCCTTAATGTCGACTATCTGGCTTCTGACATCAAGATAGGATTGAACCCATCTAAGAGATGTTACATCAAACCCAATTGCCTTTAAATTTGTGTGGTCTACAGTATCGAATGCCTTCTGAAGGTCCAGCATAATGTCACAGGGTGTTTTGGTGTTGGTTCATGTTCCTTGTTCCTTGTTCATGTTTTTAGTTTATCTTGTTCTTGGTTATGTTTTAGTGTGTCATGTTCACTGTCTTGTCATGCACTTCCTGGTTTTGTCATGTGATTCCCATGCCCTCATGTGTTGTGTCATGTCATTGGTTAATTGTCTCATCACTGTTCACAGGTGTCACTTGTCTTGTCATTAAGTCAGTGTATTTAAGCCCTCATGTTTGCCGTGTGTCCTTGTCTGTTATTGATGTTGTTAACTGCTATATAGGTGAGGTCTATGTTTTCCATGTCAAGTCTCTGTTTTGATTATTGCCTAGTCTTTGTTTTATGTTTCGAAATTTTTGATTAAACTGCACTTGGGTCCAACAACTCGCCTCGTTAGTAGAATACTGTGACACATAACCATTCCACAAAATTTGCCACTGTCCATAGCTTTCCTTATTTTGTCAGTCATATATAATATAGTGGAATACAATTTCAGTGGAATGTAAAGGCCTAAAACCTGACTGTAAATCAATATTGTTTTTACTAAAATATTTTTCAATCTAGTCATAGGAAATTCTTTCCATTATCTCAATCAACACACCTAAGACAAAAACAGGCCTAATTAACCATATTTAACTTACAACCCTTTAAATATAATGGTATAACTCTAGCACTTTCAAACTCAATTGGTACTTTATAAATTTATGGATTTATAAATTGAACCCCCCAAAAACCCAACATAACAGAAACTCTTCTGAATTTGCATAGCAAAACATTAAACACTACTAAATCTCCCACTTAACATTAATCTTGACACAGAGAAAAACATTATATAACACTTAATTTTAGCATTTACTGTCCCTTTTCCTTTTGCGAGTGACATGGGAAATAGAAATCCCGGCCCAGTTTCAGTTAAATTCAAGTTTGTCTAAATAGAACTAAGAAGTAAAGTTCTTAAAACTCAGTTCAATGGCACAATTCAGATTACTTAAAATGTTTTGTTTTTGTTTTGTTAAAACTCAAAAGAAAAAGAAAGTTCTAAATACTCATAAAAGTTAATTTGATTGAATTAGTTGAATTAATTTCCTCAAACCAATGAATTATTTTGAGCATTAGAGTTTACAATGTATCCAAGCCAACCTATAAGAGTCAAACCAGTAGGATTTTCATATCTGTCCCTGATTTTCTTCACATACTTTTTGAAATCTGTATTAAATGTACTTTTCGTGTTCTTGCTTAAGCTGTAAGCTCTTACAGTCAGGATTTTTTCTTATCATACAAAAGATGTCAATGATACTGACACAGACAGATGATGAGATCAAACGCAGATGCAGTGAGGGGTTGTGGGAAGCGGTGTCTAACTCAAGAATCTTTAAACAACATAAAACAGTAATCACTCTATTCTCATTAGAGAAAACTTCGGATTTCTCTCTGCCTCACCTCTGTGTATTGACTCGTGTGTCACTCATTCGCTCTTGGATCCTGAGGGCTAGGTGCTAATTTCAGCTGCTTCAGAAAGTGGTGCACAAAAAGATTGTCGCATATTAGGAACTGTCATTTTAAAACCTCTTGCCCCTTTGTCTTGATCACTAAATGTACTTAAACTCTGCTTCTTTTGTCTCATGACCTACAATAGAAGAAAATGTTTTATACCCCTTTTCCACCACCATGAACCAGGTGCTAGTTCAGAGCTAGTGCTATTGCCCGTTCGACTGGCAAGCCTTCTAAGAACCCGTTTGCCTTTCCATGGGCTAGAAAGACACCACAGAGCCAGGTCTTATGTCACTGTATCCGTCTCATCTATCCCAGCAATTCTAGCATGGCAGGGCCAAACACAAACACACCATCAACAATGGCGGGTGTTGCATTACTATTGATAGCTTTGCGAACATACATCGGCAATCGAACACGCCGTATTTTGTATAGACAGGATCCATTGTTTTTAGCTGCTATTTCAAAAATGACGGTCAAAAGTTTCTATTCGTCTTGTTGGTCACGGTAACCCCACCCCCAACCCCTGAGGCAAACAGTTCTTACATCTAGACCAGCGATGTTTTGGTGCTACTTGGCACTTTTCCTGGTTCAGAGCTGATGCTTTGGGTGTCGAAAGACAAAGAACTGATTTGAAACTAGGATCTGGCTCTGAACCAGCTCTCAAACTGCCTTGGTGGAAAAGGTTCACTATATAGGTTATTTCAGGCACTTCATGTATAGAACCTTTTAGGGGTTCCCATCATGGGATCATAGAACCCTATATTGAATGACATTGATCCTTTTTTTTCTACGAGTTTATGATGCTTATCCTATATTCTTTGCTTTTATCTTCTGACTGTTTTCTCCTTAGAGGATGCGGTTTTTAAATACTTAAATCACACAAAGACTTTAATGTTTTCAGGCCGATACCAAGTAGCATCCGAACCTTGATAGACCAATTTTTTCCTGAAAAAAATGGAACTTATTTGTTTGGAAGATGTTTTCATGGAAGAGTGGAAAGAGCCAGGCCAGCTACAGGATGGGGTATAAAGTACTGAGAAATTGTGTTTAAAGCAGTGGTTCTCAACCTTTTTGACATGAAAGTCCCCAAATTCTCCAGCCCAATATGCAAAGGTCCTTCCTATGACAAATCTTCTGGTTTTTAAACTATTTTATTAACAGAAAGGAGTGTCAATATATGTTTTTATAATTCCAGAGGTTTCAAGAACTCTATCTTCTTCAATAAAACAATTGAATAGCCATTGAAGGTGGACAACTGAAATTTTCAGTTTATACCTTTATTTATTTTTTTGGCATAGATTGATCATTTTAATATACTTCTTTCAAATAATTTTAAGTCATCCTGTGGCCCCCTAGAGAGCATCTGAGAACACTGATTTAAAGAATGGGTTTCAATATTTTACTCCTTTAAAAGGCTATACTGTACGCATCCTGCCAAAAGTATACTTGAGTGGAGGTATACAGTAAGGAGATAATTAAGATGTTCTCATTAAAATATTATGATATAGTTGATTGACATTTGATACATATACCTGTAGATTGTTTTAAACCAGGTGCACACTGAATGATATATTATAGTCTTTTACGATTGTTGCTCATGAAATGATAGTTGCATTAATAAGGCGAACATGTCAAATTAGCAATCAAAGACTACAGATTTTGACCTAGGATCAGAGGAATCTTTTAAGATTTGCTAAATTGGTCTTTGATAGCCAAATCATGGCCAGAATTGTACAGTGTGAAATGTACCAGCTTTAGACTGACCATTTTCTTACTTCAGTCAAGAACGTCTTTAAAAGTGTTTAACAATTAAAATATATCACTTTAGTTCAAAGTCTGTTATGGTGACTAATTAGATGTCTCTTCAAAAGGATGAATCTGTAAAGACAATTCACATAAAACTTCAATTGACATGGCAGGTTAGCTCAAGACGATATTTAAGGATTTATGTCATGATCAATTAAATGTTTATGTAGTCATTTGAAAAAAGTGCAATTGTATTTTTTTTTATTATTAAATTGAACAAAAACGCATGTACAGTATTTGTATCAACAAAATAAACAAAATAAAGCTTGATAATTTCATCTTGATAAACAAGAAATCAGTTTTTATACATTGCTGTGGATAGGAATACCTTTTTTTGAAGAGTATCATGACTGAGTAACTTCTGGTAAGCAACATAGTAAGAAAAGTGGCAGTCCTGAAATATTAATGAGAAAACCACAAATACAACACCCTTCAGTCTCACTATATTTGCTGCATCGTGAAATAAATCAGGAATTCAGTTTTGAGTAATTTTTTTTGAATAATTACATTTATTAAGCATTTATAACATATGAGTTGAAATTAGTGAGTTAATTAGTCATTAACGAACACCTTTATAACCCCTTTAAAAAGGGAACCTTAATGTAAAAGTGTTACCTTAATAAAGTGCAAGTTTTAAAGTATAGCTATTTTACACCCTTTGCTTCAGAAAATCCCATTAATCTGTCCTCATTATAGCTACATGCACTGCTCAGGTGTCCAGCAGAGCTGATGTCCCTTCTTTTTTTGCTTTGTGCTTCTGTGAATAATTCTTGTCATGCAGGTGCAGAGATGAAAAAACTAGCACAGCCACCCAAAGGCATCCTTTTCCCATATCCTGTGCTGTCCATCCTTGTGGCTGTGAGCTCTGAAGATGCTTTTAGAAACGCATCTCCATCTTTCAAAACTTCGAGTCGGAAAAACTCTATTCAGGTAGTAATTTTTTCACATGGGGATTGTGATGTAATTTCGGTATTTACAGGTTGAATCAAAAATGTCGCATCATTCAGGAGAAAAATTGTCTTTTTGTTAGTTTTTTTCCCTCATGATAAAAACAGGGTTGTGTGGTAATTTATTTCCTGTTTATCGTGAAGGAACTGGACCAAAATGTATTTTGGAAAAACTTTTTTGACTACTGCTAAGTGCCGTAAAGGGCTGTGGAATTTAATCCCCCGCAAATCACCCCCCAAACTTTGAGTACACAACTAGTTTACAACTACATTTTTCATTTGTTCTGCATCTGTACTAGTGAACTTATGAACTTGACTGATAGTCAAATACTTGTAGTTTTAGTTTTATACTGCAAGTATAGTTGTAAGTTTTCTTTAAGTGAACATAACATATATATATATATTATATTATATATTATGTAACTGCTATCATATTTATTGTGGAGGACAGTTTCAATTAAAATAAAATGTATTATCAAATTATAAATATAAAAAATATGTAAATTAATAAATCACTGTTAGGTAAAGTAGCATTGAAATAATACAAAACTCATTTTTAAAAGCAAAATATTATATAGCATGTTTTGTTAAATCATTGGTGAGCAAAAAATGCATAACAGTGATATAAAATAAATTTCTTAAAAAAGAAGAATTCTTGAGAGAAAGGCTGAATTGTAGCCTAAAGCACTTCTTTAATGCATGAAAACAATTGTATTTCCCAAAGGTAAATGCTTTATAAAAAAATGTTGTTTAAAAAATATTTGTCAGTTGATTGTTACCTTTAACCACATTTTTAATGAATACATTTTAAGTGAAGAGTCGATTTTTGACCTTTTAAAAAACAGATTTAATACTTTAAAAAATATATTTATGTTAAATACATTGGCTGTTGATTTTGTTTATGTTTTTAAATGACACTCTTAGGGGCCATACACGTTTTTCCATTCCATTGCGCTGCATTTACATAGTTTTTCAATGTAAACACACTTGACAGACAACTTTAGTTGTCTTTTGCAGCATCTTGCACATGACACAGCATTCTAAAAATGCGGGACTCAATTTAAAAGAAGTTCAACTTTTAAAAAACGCATCTCTAGACACTGCTTTTTATTCGTTCCACTGACCTGCGTCTCGCCTTTTTAACAGCAAAAGCGCCTTTTGTGTGAACCGGTCCTTGGTCCTTCATATTTCAGTTGTCACTCCTGTAAACAACTGTTGTATATAGTACTTAGAAGAACTCTGACTACCATATTCTTGTACATATTGTTGCCTATAAGAATAAAATAACATAACTCCCTCATCACCCTGAATTACCATACAAACTCAACATTTTCTCTCAAGATATTCATCTTCCAATCCATCGTCTGTCTTAACTTTCTCCTTGGTTCTCATTTCTCTTCTTTTATCCATCTCTGTCATGCCTCCCCCTGCTATTGTTTTTTCTTCTTCTATCTATCCTCTTTTTCTCAGCGTCTTAATGACTCTCTTTCGCTTTCTGGAGAGAATGCCCAGTCTGACAGCGTTTGAGGTTAAACCACAGATTTAGAGACTCCATCTGGAGCTTCCACAAAAGCTCCTTTAAAACACACACACTCTCACACAGTCACATACATGTGCCAGGGGGTATGTAGAGGACAGCACGTACTTCTTCTCCAGTGAGAAAATTCGGTATAGCGAAAGGCACGATCCCATTTCGATTTGGGATTTTCTTAATTGTGCTTTGTGGCTTCTTTCAGAGGTGTGCAATTTCCGCTACTGTTTTTTTTTAATCACACTGTCATCTCAGCAGTCTTGCAGATGTAGCACACATGCTGTTTAATCTCATAAGAATTATTTCCAGTTTGTGTTTGTTCCATTTTTTTTCTCCAATCTTTTCACGCACATCTGGGGATGATTTGAAATGAAAAGGAGATAAATTGAAGTTGATTGCTCTCGAGAGAAATTACTTCTGCTATTGTCATGGTAGCCAATGGTAGTAACTATAAATGAAGGGAAGCATGTAACATTTCACATGTAATAAGACAAACATCATCCTTGGTTAATGTTTAGTGAGCGGAGATTATTGTCTGGGATGTGAAATCATAAAGTGATTAGTTTATGCTTCAGTTTGTGTCCGAGATATTGTTAATTTTAAGATTGTTGTATGCTAATTGTGATATGTATCTTATACATATATCGTTCACCGATCAGAGATAACATTATGACAACCTTCCTAATATTGTGTTGGTCCCCCTTTTGCTGCCAAAACAGCCCTGACCCGTCGAGGCATGGACTCCACTAGACCCCTGAATGTGTGCTGTGGTATCTGCTGTGGTATCTGATATCAAACCACTCCTGAACCATTTGAGCAGGGCGCATTATCCTGCCAAAAGAGGCCAAAGCCACCAGGGAATACCGTTTCCATGAAAGGGTGTACATGGTCTGCAACAATGCTTAGGTAGGTGGTATGTGTCAAAGTAACATCCACATGGATGGCAGGACTCAAGTTTTCCCAGCAGAACATTGCCCAAAGCATCACACTGCCTCCGCCAGCTTGCCTTCTTCCCATAGTGCATCCTGGTGCCATGTGCTCCCAAGGTAAGTGACACACACACACCCGGCAATCCACGTGATGTAAAAGTAAACATGATTCATCAGACCAGGCCACCTTCTTCCATTGCTACATGGTCCAATTCTGATGGTCACGTGCCCACTGTTGCCGCTTTCGGTGGTGGACAGGGGTCAGCATGGGCACCCTGACTAGTCTGTGGCTATGCCCCATACGCAACAAACTGCGATGCACTGTGTATTCTGACACCTTTCTATCAGAACCAACATTAACTTCTTGAGCAATTTGAGCTACAGTAGCTCGTCTGTTTGATCGGACCACTCGGGCCAGCCTTCGCTCCCCATGTGCATCAATGAGCCTTGGCCGCCCATGACCCTGTCGCCGGTTCACCACTGTTCCTTCCTTGGACCACTTTTGATAGATACTGACCACTGCAGATCAGGAACACCTCACAAGAGCTGCAGTTTTGGAGATGCTCTGACCCAGACATCACAATTTGGCCCATGTCAAACTCAAATCCTTACGCTTTTTCCTACTTCTAACACATTAACTTTGAGGACAAGATGTTCACTAATATATACCATACACTAACAGGTGCCGTGATGAAGAGATAATCAGTGTTATTCACTTCACCTGTCATAATGCTATGCCTGATCAGTGTATGTATCTTATACTTATCCAAAATCCTTGTCCTTGTGGCGACATTTTTAGTCCTCATGAGGAAAACAGCTTTGTTGTTTTTTGAACACCTAAAAAATTCAGAAAGTTTAGGGATAGATTGTGGGATAGAATATACAGTCTGTGCGGTACAAAAACATTATGTCTACTCAATGTCCTCATAAAACATGGAAACCCAAAGTGTGAAACCCTACTGCCTCGAATCAATTTGACAGTAAATATTTAGATAGATTAAACAAAAATGAATAATTTACAATAATTAAAAATCATTAAAAAGTGTACCCTTCATTGTTAATATAGTGTTTATCTCCTACAACATCAATGACTGAGTCCCTGGTTTGTGTTCCTGACAAAAATCCTCCAGGTCCTGTCAGTCTTTGGTTTCCCAGCATGCTCTGCACGCATGAGTTCTTCCCTGTGGTGCCTTAATGATGTTGAGACCCAGTTTTGCCACACAGACTATTACAGAAGGCTACAAGCAGTCAATGATGCTCGTGGAGGCAAAGCAATTTTGTAAACTTTTAAACAGAATGATTTGTAAAAATTAAGTTATTTTGTCTGTGAGAATATAATTATGCAAGTTATGCAAATGTATTTTATCCCAACCCATAGATTCTGTAAACTCATGAGGCTTTATTTCTTTCATATGTTACATGTATTCAAGTTTTTGAAGTGTTTGAAGTCACCATTATGGTGATTAGTGTTCCCTTTAGTTAAGCACTTGGCCATTAACTTTGGTTAAATCAATTCTCATTCAATAATTGTTAAAAGTGCATGATATCACTATTGACTACAATATATCATGCTCCTGTCTGCAATGACATACCTTTTACTATGTACCATTTTGGAATCATTGACTAGCTGGCACGTGTGAGTTCCTAAATGAGCATTAAAGTCTTTAAAACTCAATTTGATTTTCGAGTTTCACATTTTAACTGATTTGTGTACAGATCCTTTGAAACAGGAGACAAATCTTTTGATCCTTTGAAATGTTTCTCAATTTTTAAATGTTTACTTTGTTATTCAAAACTTTCCCCGCCATTGTTGGAAATTTCTGTCATTTATGAGACAACGCCTCCCCGCCATTGGCGGAATTCGGCTTTCCGTGTTTTTACTGTTATACGGTAGGGGTTGCTATAACACATCTTCTGAAAGAGTACTGAATCTCCTGAGCAAAAGACATGTGGAGAAGAAGCAGAAACAAGCAGAAACAAGCGAGTAAGCAGATGCATATGTAAAATAACGCAATCATCAACATTAAACAGAATATATATCGTTGACCCAGGACGAGCTATAGAACTGTGCAAACATTAGGGGTGTTGATAGCATCGATCTACTCCATCTGTTTTGAACATCGTTCTGAATCCGATCTGGATGTAGTCTTTGACACAAGCGTGTTTTTCTCAGCTTTTTGCTCAAAATTTAGCTTTTTTTATGAAATTTACCGACATCCAAGTGTTGATAAAAAAAGAACATATAAAACTTTTTGTTTGTTTAAAAGCAGAGAGTATGTTCTTTCTTTTGATATATTGCATGTTCAGATAGTCGTACAACAAAATATTCTGGGGGCCATGAAATTTTTGTGAAAATGATCAAAAATGCTGGCGGTGGCTGGCAACTTTGAAAAAAAAACGCTGGCAGGGAAAGAGTTAATAATAACCAAACCAGTTAAAATTTTCGGTTCCATTTTAAACAGAGGGAGCAAAACAAATGACTAAGCTATAATTATATATTGCAATAAATCATATATTTTAATCGTATATTGTTTTTCCTCTACATCATTATTGTGTTAAATATGCATGCAAAAACAATGCTTGGATTTTACAGCAGGAAAGATATTTATAATGTTACAAAAATTTATTTCAAAGAAATGTTCTTTTGAACGTTCTATTCATCAAAGAATCCTGGAAAAAGTATCATGGTTTCAACCAAATTATTAAGCAGCACAACTGTTTCCAACATTGATAATAGAAAGAAATGTTTCTTGAAGCATGTAAAATAAATACTTTGGAAATTGTACATAGCTTTAAAAAAAACACGAATTAATTATTGATAAATTACATTTCTAATCAAAATAGTTTTAGTAGCAACTGGGCTTAAGCTATTAAAGAGATCCAATTTGTGATTGTTTTCTTTGCTTTGGGCAGAAGTATCACAGTATAAACGGCTGTTTGCCCTATTAACTCTGTGTTTGAACTTGTTAGCATGCAGGTTAGTGTTGGGTAGTAATGGTGGCACTCAATCATGAGATCTATTATGGTCTCAGTGGAGAGTGTCAAGGACATTTTATAAATGACTCCATGGAGTTTATCAATAAACTGCAGCAGTACCAGTGCTTGCATTCAGCTGTGTGTTGCAGAGGGAGACTTTTGTGATGATGGTGACCTGTAGATTGGCAAGGGAAGATTTCTAGATGAGTTAGTAATGATAACAGATGATCTCTGGTGCAGAAAGTGTCCAGGTGGAGGGCAGCAGAGCCTCGGCTCTTTAAGAGAGCAGAGTGGAGAACAGGACTGTCAGCAAAGCTCAAAGTAGAATTTATTACACCACCAACCGATGACCTTGAGGAAAGTTTACCAATATTTCAGAGCAACAGGGCGAGAGAGACAGAGTTTGTGTTCGTAAGTTAGAAGAAAGTCTTTCACTTAGTTACGCTTCATTTAAACGTTAACCGTGAGATGTGAAAAACAGCTTCCCTCAGCACTTACAGCAGCTCTCAACGGTAATTATAACAACTCTCTGTGTCTTCTTTTTTCTTCTTCCTTCTTTGGTTGCAGGCATCCTGCCATGCGTCTCCGGCTGGTTTGGACTTCTGCCACTAGCTAAATAACACACTTTGTTCATAAACTTCATGTCCAAGTCCAAGAGTTCTGCCTGAGAAGTGTGGAAGATGTACTCTGTCACTGATATCTCAGACATACAGACAACACTTTGTGATGTGACGTTCTAGTTGAGTGATTGATAGCGAGAGGTTGCATGAAAAACACGATTCTCCTTTCTCTTTTGATGTACAGTGTAGACATTCACAATGCAAAACCCCCTCTATAGTCCACATGGACATTGATGAAAACCAAGGTGCAAAAACTGGTCATTCGGTAGTTCTTTGACAGTATGAACATATTGAACACAAAAGTGGAAAGTTTCTGGCAAGCTTTTAAAGGGTTAGTTCACCCAAAAATGAAAATTCTGTCATTAATTACTCACTATCATGTCGTTCCCAACCTGTAAGACTTTCGTTCATCTTCGGAACACAAATGAAAATATTTTGGATGAAATCCGAGCACTTTCTGACCCCTCCATAGATAGCAATTTAACAGCGAGTAATTAATGACAGAATTTTCATTTCTGGGTGAACTATCCCTTTAATTATTTTTTTCCTTTTGGTTAGCAAGGTACCAAATTTAATAAATGAAATAGAAAGAGAATAGTGTTGAACGTGACACCTTTAATCATGTCAGCTTTCAGCCCGAGCTTGCAGGAACAGTGCATATTGTAAACCTTTTCAATGCTGTATTAGATTGCTATTTCAGTGTTGCCGTTGAACCGCCACAGGAGTGTGTGTCTGCAGGTGTTTGAACTATGTGAGTATCTGTGAAGAAGGACCCAGGGGTTTAGTTCAGTAAAGCACTGCTGCCACATCCAATCTCTGCCCCTCCATCACCCAGAGCTGCCATCTAGTTCTCACTAGGGCATCAAAGACAAGAGACTCTCTCTCTCTCTCTCGCTCTCTCTCTCTCTACACACACACACACATCTAGGGCCAGATTTACTAACAGCTTGCGCCAGCGCAAACCGTGTCAGGATTTACTAAAGACACACAGTGAAAAATTAGCACTGAAAAGACGTGGACAGGGTTATTTTTGTGGCTGACCTTATTGTATATGCATTTATAGGAGTTTCCCTTTTAGATGCAACATTTATGGGTTGCATGCATGGTGATTTATTAAGGTTTGCACTCGTCAATTTACTGGCAATTATTTAACGCCCAAAAAAGCATGTCTTAAACCAGACGCTAATTTACACTGCACTTGGTAGATTGGGTTGGTCATTATGGAAATGATCCGGCTGCGTTCTTTAATTTGTGCGTAGATCACACGCAGAACTTTCAACTCCCATTGGTGCTTTTTTG
Organism: Gobio gobio; assembly: GCF_949357685.1. Lineage (NCBI taxonomy): Eukaryota > Metazoa > Chordata > Actinopteri > Cypriniformes > Gobionidae > Gobio > Gobio gobio. Next base: position 28,670,509 of record NC_137116.1, on the reverse strand, counting down.
GAATTGCGCTCTCATGCTAATTTGCCCTGTTTAGTAAATCTGGCCCCTTGTCTCAGAATATCTGTTGAAAAAGAAAATCTGGTTTACCTGGACACACACACACACACACACACACACACACACACACACACACACACACACACACACACACACACACACACACACACACACACACACACACACACACACACACACACACACACACACACACACACACACACACACACACACACACACACACACACACACACACACACACACACACACACACACACACACACACACACACACACACACACACACACACACACACACACAGTTTAAAAGCAAATAATATGTATCTAACCCCATATAAATCTAGTAGTCTCAGAATATCTGTTGCTGCATGGTTAATGCAAACAAAATAAAAGAAGGAATAAAATTGGGTCCAAATGTTTGCGACCATAAAAGACCTGGCATTCAAAATCTAATATAGAAAAGGTTTTAGGGATTTTGAAATATGGAAATAAAGAAAAAAGATCGAATGAAAAAGACATAATTAAGAATTTACATGATTTAACTTACAGGGAGTCCTTAAGGGACATGGTGGAGGAAAAAATAGGAAATGGGAAAATGTAAATTTTTCGTGTTCGCTCGCAAAAATTTTGCGTTCCCCCAAGACACTTTCTGTTCACTTGATCGAATCCGTTAACTTTACGTGACTCTTTGTACAGAAGGTCAGACGTTCTTGCTTTTATTAAAGCACATGATGCTATTTGGATGATTCAAATTATACTGAATAATATGATTTACTCAAATCGTTATGCTGATCTTAGAATTGGAAAAAGTTTTGTTTAAATATTCTTCATTCATTAAACATTATGCACTAAAATAATGAATTCAACAATGACACTTAAGTATTTCAAAATGTAGTGGTTATTTTCTAAAATGACACATTTATTTTTATTAATCGCTAAATATTCAAAAACACTAAAATATTAAATAAATCCACCATCTCAAGCATCTCAAATAAGATGTCAGTAAGCAGTACTAAACTCTACTATGCCACACAATTCAGAAGAAACCTTCTTATTTTTATCCTACAAAAAGGTAAAAGCTTCTGCGCTTCCATCTGTATTTGACAAGGTCATACATTATGAGGTAGATTTGGATAGTACCTGAAAGAATAGGAAACTGGGCACCGTAAACCCTTTGTGCGGTTTTTACTTTCAAATCTTGATTTTTAAGCCTTTTCTCAATGTCCTCAAGTTTAATGCAATTCCAAGTTATATATGAAGACTTTCAGTCAAAGTAAGCTCCTGTAGAGTTCCCTTTAAAACTTTAAGGGCCCTTCTATTTGAGAGTCTTCATTGGATGGTTATGCATTGGGATGCTGCAAGTGGAATTTTAATGGGTCGAATGTTGAATACTGAACCTTGTACGGTTTATTGTGATAGGCTGTTTTATGATTATGACGGCCGTGATTACTCTTCCATTACTCTCGCTTTCAATTACTGAAACTCATAATGTTCCCCGGGATGCTTTTATTTCATTCTGATTTGTTTATTTTTCAATGCTTCCTGAAGGCCCAGACAAGGACATATCCTTAATCACAGGGTGTAAATACATGGGAGTATAATACAGTTTTTCTAAAATCCTCAAGTCCTTCTGCTCTCACCTCCCTGATGATTTGACATCAGTAGTCATAAGGGATGACGCTTGATAAACGGAAGCCATTTGCCAGACAGGCACTGAAACTCCCCCCACCTGATGAGAAGCTTCAGTGTTGTTGCTGATTTATGATGTCACAGCACCATAAAGGGCACGCAGAAGCAGGAAGAGATTCATTAGGAAGCTTGTCCAGGTTTTTAGTGAAGTCCAAGAGAGGCGCTTGGAATACTGATGGGCCTTCTGATCTGTGCCTGTCTTGTCCTTAAAATCTCACTTAAATGAAGCTTCCTAAAAGCAACGCACTGGGGACGGATGCAAGTGATAGAGTTCTCAAAATTGACAGCAATGATCGATTGTGAAAACAGTAAATGCAAGACTTAAAAACATACTGATCCAAGGACAACTGTACACAAGTTTGCCAAAAGTAACCTCAGCCATATCTATCTATCTATCTATCTATCTATCTATCTATCTATCTATCTATCTATCTATCTATCTATCTATCTATCTATCTATCCATCTATCCATCTATCCATCTATCCATCTATCCATCTATCCATCTATCCATCCATCCATCCATCCATCCATCCATCCATCCATCCATCCATCCATCCATCCTTAACATAACTGTACATTTTCTTTTGTTACACTGAAATAAAATATTTTTATTTTGTCAAATCTACTGTTCACTAACATAATAATTGCTGTTGATTAAACAAATCTCTTTGTTTTACTGTAAGTCATATTTTAGTTTCAATTACAGTTTTTCTCAGTCGCATTTCTCGAATCATCCTGGACATTTGCAAAACAGCAAGAGCATTTCTCAAAACAATTCGTACAAATAGCAAAACACCATGGATTACCTGCAAAAGCCAGTCTCTTGCTCAAAATCCTTAGTTCATCTCTCAAAAGTAAATATCTGTGTCAATGAACATGTCAGTGCCATCAGAATGACAAGTCCTTGTGTCATTGTGTATGAATAAGACAGTCAAATTGCTTAGTCATATTGTCAATATAACTGTACTCTGGAGGGATGTTCTGATGTAAATATGGCTAAAATTAAAAGTAAATTGTAGGTTACACTTTAGTGTATGTGGGAGTTTGAATGCAAGAGACTGGACAAGATTCACATTTATGCTTTTACAATTTGTACTGTAATTTGTTGACAGACCATGTCATTGTGATACAGAAAGGAAAAGACAGCACTGCATAGCACAAAGAAAAAAAACCCCAGAAAAACAAAAGTAGAAATGTGAACGTCTAACGGAAATGTATAGAAATATGCTTGACATTTTATGACAACTTGTTCAACCATTTTGCATGTAAAGACTTATGCTATGAACTAATGCCTAAATGTTGTGGGGGGTAAGACTATTCAACAGAGACCCATTATAATACATTTTGATCAACATGACATAAGCAACTGATAAAATAGGAAACAGCAGAGAATTGTACATAATCATTTGCATGGATGTACACAAGCATTTGCAACTTGTTCAAATAAATGAGAAACTGCTTTTTTGATGTGCACAAGTGACACAATGATGTGAAGATTGAACAGGTAGCTTTGAGAATTTCAATTCTGATCTGAGAAATGTACCAAAGCGACTGAGAAAAACTGTAATAATGCATCAGAATATGTTGTAATATAGGATTTCATTGAAATGAATAGAGTAAGGCATGGAGATTAAATACAAAGAGGTACTCTGGTTGAATTTGTCAAGTGTGCCATTTATTGAAACATATAAGAAATTTTTTCTACAGGAGTATTACTGTTTAAGGAAATATGCTGCCCGATCACAACCTCATATTTCTGTTGAAACTGTTCCGCAGCAGAATTTGCACTGTTTCCAGTTACCATTCAACCAACATTTTTGGTGCGTCAATATAACCATGACATTGGCGAGAGGTTTGAGCTGAAGTTGCCACTCAATGAAAGCCAGGGACGGACTGGGGCTAAAAAACAGCCCTGGACTTTCTCCCAAATAGGCCCATCATCCGGCCATTCGCCCCTAGCCGTGCGCAACAGACACTAGCAAGGATGCACTATGCCACAATACTGTCAGACTATCAGACAAGGTATTCACAACAAGTAACATCTCAAAACCTATGGCTAGGCCCTATTCATTTTGTCTGTGAAGCTTTCACAAACAACCACCAGGTCTTTGCCAATTCCACAATAATAAACACAAATTTGAAAGACAAGGAGAAACTGCACTCTGATGGAAGACAGACAGAAAGTGCAAACTAGGATTTTTTGGTTAAACAAAAATGTAGTCAATTATTTAGCCCCTTCCTTGTATGTTAGCATGTTTACAGTGGTAGCAATGCATGCCTGATGTTTTCCCGTTTAATTCAATCCCTTAGTCTTCATTCCACCAGAAAATGTGAGCTCACAACAACCTTTCATATACAACAAAGTGAATGAAAGAAATGAAAACCAATGCAATACGATGATGAATGTCCAAAAGATGACACCCACAGATGGGTTTATATGGGGTTAGATACATATTATTTGCTTTTAAACTGTGTGTGTGTGTGTGTGTGTGTGTGTGTGTGTGTGTGTGTGTGTGTGTGTGTGTGTGTGTGTGTGTGTGTGTGTGTGTGTGAGAGAGTGTGTGAGTGTGTGAGTGAGTGTGAGAGAGAGAGAGAGAGAGAGAGAGAGAGAGAGAGAGAGAGAGAGAGAGAGAGAGAGAGAGAGAGAGAGAGAGAGAGAGAGAGAGAGAGAGAGAGAGAGAGAGAGAGAGAGAGAGAGAGAGATTTTGGTTAGATGACAGTTGTAGGTTACAGTTTGACAAAAGCACAATGTTTTGTGTTATTGCGAGTGTACACAAATATAAGCAACACTTTGCAGTTTGAATGACAAAATGAAGTATGTAGCCTATTGTTTTTATGTTTCCACTGTTCGATCGCGGCATCGCGCCCGCACCTCTCTCTCTCACACACACACACACACACACACACACACACACACACACACACACACACACACACACACACACACACACACACACACATCACGTCTCTCTCTAACAGTAGTTCCGCATTACATTAATTTTCGCGCAAGTTTTATTTATTTTTATATCGTGTATTCTCCGTGTAAATTCATGCACCGAGCCGTGACACCCGTGCAAATTCGGTTAAAACGAGTAGGTTTTTTTTCAGCATATAAGTGATCGTATTAGTGCCCCTGCTGTTGGCTGTTCATATTGCGTTATTAGACTTTTTTTTTTTTTTTTTTTTTGGCTTTTTTTTTTTTTTGCCGACGGCCGTGTGACGGCCCTCGGTTGGACGGCCGTTCTGGACTTTTCCAGAATGCACAGATTGTCAATCCGTCCCTGATGAAAGCTTCCAGCTCACATCCGTTTTGTTCTTACTGTGCCGAAGCTTGTTCTTACTTCAAATCCTTTCAAGAGAGCTAAAACCACGTTTAAAATACTCCATAATGCGTTCACAATTCATGTTGTCGGGTAGTGTCAGATCAATGAGCAGCAAGTCATAATTCACCCTTTGCCGCAAGTTTGATTGACAGATGATCTGATCAATCACATCCCCGAATCTGCCGTTTTGTCCGACAAAGCAGTCAGGAGAGTTAGTAGCTTAACGTTGGTGGACTTGAACTTGGATAAACTGTGTGTACTGACGTTTTTCCGCGGTTGAAACAACATTTCTTTTAGTGTTCATTCATGTTTATTTCATGCTTATCAATGAACTAGAAGGAAGAGATAATTGGTTCACGAGCAGCTTTAACTGAGGCGCTACAGCGATCACGACACATTAAAGAGCCACAAAACGGTATTTATTGTTTAAATTTCTTTAAAAAATTACAATTTCAAAGTTCATATCCAAAGTAACTTGCTCTGTCCTGTCTGTCGGCGTGTTGTCAGAGTCCTCTTTGCTCCGCGATGTATTTTCTCTACGTGAGAACATGTGTGTGGTATGAGAGCGCCATGGCTTGACGGACATAGCAACGGTAACTAAAGGGGGCGGGTCTTTGCGAACGGTCAATTTCGACTTTTAAATTTCATAATTTCGAGTTTTTATGTCATAATTATGACTTAAGTATGTTTTATGCTCTTTTTCTTTTCTTCTTATGTGGCGGGAAAGGGCTTCCATACATTTCAGTGGGAATCGACACGATCATTTTGCACAAGGGCGAAACATGCGGTAACCCATACTTGAAATTTGTCCTCTTTTTTGCATTTAAATCATCTGAATAAGTGCACACACATTAGTATTGTGAACACACACACACCCGGAGCAGTGAGTGCCATTTTCTGCAGCGCCTGGGGAATGATTGGGTGTTAGGCGCCTTTCTGAAGGGCACCTCAGTCGTGGGTATTGAGGGTGCAAGAGAGCACTGTTGATTTTCTTGCCACCTACATTTCCTTGCCGGTATTGAGAATCGAACCCGCAACCAGTCTGGTTGTCATTAGGCCATGACTGCCCCATGACTTGTTTTGTAGATTAATGAGCACATTATTCATTTTCACAGTCCTAATTACAGTCCTACTGCAGAATGTTATTTTTCTTTTGTGTGTGTTCATGTTTCTTAATTTGCCTGAGTTTAGTGTAATTAAGTGGCTTCTATAAGCAGCCAGGCATCTGTAAGCTGCTGGATGAGTATTAAAACCTGGTTTAATTACCCAGATGATTTTCAGCATCACACGCACGTCATAACACCAGGGTCAAGTTCCAAAGTTTAAAGGACACAGAAGGTCAGGACAAAAATCGACTAGTCGATCCCAGCTCGTTCATTCCGAGCGAAGTGTAAGTAGCAGAGGCTGAAACGAGCACTCGTCGTGTAGTGTTTACTCCAAAGTCGATGGCTCTTTAAAGCGTAAAGACATCAGTGATGAACATTGATGACACAGATTCGCTCTGTGCCCGTATTAGTCCTTATTATCAGCACGTCCTCTCTATGAGAGGTCATTACTGCGCCGAAAACGAAGGCATCTGTGGGTGGGAGCTCTTAAAGGGAAGCAAGTGATGTAGCCCTAACGAGAAGGCACTGCGTAGCACTTCAGCTGCTCAGTGCCTCGAACGCAAATAACAGGCCACTCTAGATGCTGTTTAATGTACAAAGCTCTGTAATGTGGACTTCCAAGCAGCTGTTTCCGAAAACGATACGCCGATTCTTTTAACAAAACGCCCTGCGAGAGAGGTTGAAATATGATTAGCGCTAGCATGGGGTGCCTCTGGTAACACAAATAAGCTTAGCGGTGCCACTAGATTTTTTAAAACTGTCGAGTTGGAGAAAAAAAGGACTTAGGAATACAGTCGGAGTCTCAGCTTTTCACCTTGCAGTATTCTTGAGGTGTTTTTTTTTTTTTTTTTTAAATAGACCTCTAAAAGTGCCCAGCTTTGTAAATCATTAGTTCTGTGCAGTCTCTGTAGATGAACATACTCATTTTTCAATATCATCAATTTCTATGGGAACCCTAAACAGGCATAATGTTGTATTATATATTGATTCTCCTCACAGCTCCTAGCATACATTTAACTGCCTTTCTGGCTGTTTTAAGACTAGCCCACATATATCATTCCTTAAATGATGCTTGTGAAAGCAAAAGCTCAATGAATTATTTTTGACAGGCCAGCACAAAGTCAATAGCCCTTATTAATTACAATTGATGTAATGTATGGCAAGAATAATACATTGGGACTTAGGGGAAAACAACATAAGCCTTTTGTTCTTATTTAAGGGGGAGTTTGGCTTTGTGATGTCCACTAGAGAGGTGTGCAGGGGGAGTGACTAGAGGGACCATAAAGGCCTGAATAGGGATGGAATCAGAGGAATTGAATAATTCCGGTTCTGTAACGATTCTGCTAATGATTCTTTAGAACTTTTGAGGAATAAATGTCTGGGGGGTGGAATGCAATTCTTATTGCATTAACTGCTCTCAACAGTTAGTTTCCAAATGATTAGATATTTCAAATTTCAACAAAACCCATATAGCAGCGATGAGCAAACTCTGTCCTGGAGGGCCACTGTCCAGCAGAGTTTAGCTCCACTCTGATAAAACTCACCTGCCTGTGGCTCTCTGGTAATCCTGAATGCATTGGTTAGCTGGATCAGGTGCATGTGTTTGATTAAGGTTGGAGATAAACCCTGAAAGAGAGGGACCGAATTTGCCCATCCCTGCCATATAAAAAATCTGAAATAAATTCCTTCAAAAGGTGTATTTAAAGATTATTTTAATGCATACAGAGGTGGTGTGGATGCAACATAATAATTACTCTTTATTATACAGTACACTGTCATTCAAAAGTCTGGGCACAGTAAGGTATTTTTACAGCAAGGAACCAGCTCATGTGAATCATTCATTCAGGAATCAGGCTACACTGGTCGTGTTATATGTTTTCTATTGACTAAAAGGAACCATCTTGCTGTATATTTTTGATTCACTGAAGCTGGGCTCAGACTACAGGTGTTTCAGGCAGATATACCTTCAAATCTTAAACCTCCTGATCTGTTTGCGGACACATCGGGAACGCCCCAACAATATCAAACATGTTTGATATTTAGGATTTTAAATCGGGACCATTACGACTCTGATAACGGCAGTACTTCCACAATAGCCAATCTCTACAAGGAGACGGAAGTGACGGAACTTTTGAAATGGCGAACGCGAAACAATTGTCTGGTGGACAATGGAGATGGAGGAACAGCTGGTCGAAATGTGGCAACAACTGTTTTTTTCTCGCTACAAAGAATAATTATTGATGATGAGGTGCTAAATCTGGCATGATAATCTTAGCAATATCTTGTAGTGTGTGATGTGCCACGATTTTCAAATATTGCAGTGTGTGCAGGTTTGAGATTGGAAGGAAGAAAAGCTGTGAAGATTCTCCTTATGTGCGTGATGCAACCAGATTTCACAATCGGTTAAGATTTAAAAACTCCTGTAAAGCCGGGATCAGACTACAGGAGTTTTAGGCCGATCAATGAGATAAGAGAATGAGAGCACTTTTGAAATCCTGACCACGAAACAAGCTGCTGTGCCAACACGTTCTCAAACCCAACTATTCACATATTGATGCTTGGTCACCTTCTGCGTCACTTTTTAACGCACATAGTACCCCTTTAGCGCCATTTTTCGACGCAAAACCTTTGCCGTCATACACAGAAGCATTGGGCATGGGAATGTTATTGTCGTTATGAAATTATATATTGGGTTATGATTTTGCCATGATAACTTGTTGGAGGGATTCTAAATTTAATCAGGTGGCATAATTTTATTTCCATTTTGTTCTTTACGTAATTTAGACACGTTTGAATACGTAACCCAACTCCATCCCTAAACCTACCTATGTGTGTATTATATGATATAAAACACAAGATATAACGTCAGATACGACTTTGTGTGAAGAAAATCTCCAAAAGCGATCCACCACCGAAGAATATGTTTATATCCGCATGAGATCACATGAGGTGCTCCTCCTCAATCTTGTAGTGTGTGCAGGTTTGAGATTTGGAAGAAGAAAATCTGTGAAGATTTTCCTTATGCAACAAGATTTCATAATCGGTTAGGATTTAAAGCTGGGCTCGATTAGCTTGATTAGGGTTGGAGAGAAACCCCTCCAGGGCTGAATTTGCCCATCCCTGCCATATAAAAAATCAGAAATAAATTCCTTCAGAAGGTGTGCTTAAAGATTATTTTAATGCATACAGAGGTGGTGTGGATGCAATATAATAATTAGTCCTAATTATACACTATCATTCAAAAGTCTGGGATCAGTAAGATATTTTTACTGCAAGGAACCAACTCATATGAGTCATATGTTCAGGAATCAGGATACACTGGTCATGCCGTTTTTGATTCACTGAAGCAGGGCTCAGACTACAGGAGTTTCAGGCCGATTTATGCCCCATTTACATAATCTTGTCCATGACATTGGTCTCTTCCAATGTTCGGCGTAGATTATATGGTAATGTGAGGCATTTACAGATCAAAATTTTAACCTCCCGATCTGCTCGCGGATCTATTCTGAAGAATCTCCTTATCTGCTTGATGCAACCAGATTTCATAATCGGTTAGGATTTAAAATCTCCTGTAGTCTGAGCCCGGCTTAAAAGAAACTAACTCATAACTTAGTCATTTGTTCAGGAATCAGTCACTGGTCATGCTGTATGTTTTTGATTGACAAAAAGGAATCATAATGGTCATTCGTTAGGGAATGTCATTGGTTGCATTGTATGATTTTGATACACCAAAAAGAACCTAAGAAGCTCATAACCGTGTCTCTTTTTAAATTTATCTGATTCTTAATTATTCTTGTCAGTTCCTAACACTAGGCACAAGCCTAGAGTGAGAGCAAAGCATCATGGCATTAGTCCTCCAGAACTAAGCAGCCGATTCAACAGAAGAGCACCTCATGGAGACAGGCCTGCTCCACTTCAATAAACACCTGACAACCACACCGATTTCTCTCTCTCACCATACTTTATCTTCCCTCCATCTTCCTTTTATCTGTTTACCGGCCTTGAGTCTCTCTCCCCACTTTGCCCTTTCCTTCTCATCCTCACTCCTCCGTGACTCGCTCTCCAATCTCACACTCTTCACCACACTCTTTGACAGGCCACGGACAGGTTGACACTGCCTCCTGTAGCCTTACATATCATTAGGGCCGCTCTCGTCCAGAGCCAGGCTAGGGGGCAGTGACTCTGAAAGCCCTCTCCGGCCCGGGCTGCTTTTCTCTGGGCAGCCCTCCTGTCAGGCCTCCCTAATACCCTGTACTGCTTGGGCAGTCAGAGGAAGACCTTCCCCTTGTCTGTAGCCTCTCTACAAGGGCCGACTCGCTGCTCATGTTGATCCATCAGCGTGACAGCAGTGTGTTCGAAGAGAAAGAAGGCACAAGGAACAGAAAAGCAGGCAGTGATGGTGATTGACAGGCTTTTTCTTGCTGTGTTCTTTAAAAAATAAGACATTGAAGTCATTCATTTCAGTTTAATTTTTGTTCAGTGAGAAAGTGAGAATTTATTAATGGTTTGTTGTGATTGTTATGCTTCATAATAGAGCTGCCAAACTACCAACTCCATTCCTTTGTGCCTTGTTCAAATGTGTGCTATCATAAAAAGTACACCCAGAAATTGTATATTTCATTATTGTTGAACTGAATGAAATGAAATTGACTTAAATTAAATAAGTGGCAAGAATTTGCAGACGTTTAGTGGCATTCAACTCCCATATTTCATTTACTTTTTGAAATAAGTGTATCACTTTGTATTGCGCACAGACTGAAATTACTGCCACACAGCACATTAAAGAGTTTCTGATTAATGGCTTCCCTTTTCCGGGTTGCTGGTCATGTTCGTAATTTCATTTAAGCCTTGGCTCATTCATTACTTTCGCTAACAATTTCTCTCTTTTTTTGTAGCAAACATTCACAACTTCTTTGAATGGGCCACTCTAGAAATTAAACAAAGTCAACCAAGCTTGTAAGTCATAAATTAAAATTCGTAATGGTTTTTTGCCAAAGAAGACATTGTGATGTATTTCATACTGCAGGCTGCCTGGGGTTTTCTACTTCCCCAAGTAACCGTATGGAAATTTGCCCTGTGGTGTTTAAATGTTGTGTGCTGTATGTAAACTAGCTATTAGCACTAAAATAACAGCCGGTAACATCTGGACTTGTATGGGAACATCTGTCAGTGGGTGTTGATTACTGACCAAGCATGCATTGTGAACTGTATGCGAGTTACCTACATTTTAAATTTACTATGAAAATTCTATTTATTTTGCCAAGGCAGGCCAATAAATCTTGTAAACAGTGGAAATGGAGCCTGAAATATTGTTTTTCTCTATATTTCCTCTCAATCGCTTCGACGAATCATTCAGATTGTTTTGCAGTGACAAGATGTCCCCTTCAAAGCCCCTTTTTCAGCCGTGCTAGTGTACAACCGTGCATGTGTGTGCATAGCCAATCCTTCTAAATGAGTAATTTATTCTATCTGATTCACAAGCAGGACATTCATTGCCGCATCCTTGGTCAAAACAGAGCGCAGAAAGAGAGGAAAATAGCCTAATCAGAGCACAGAACGTTCTTCAGTTTTAAGGTCAAAGACTTAACAATTGATTAAGATGTGATGTTAAAACACTAGGTGGATAAAAACAAAATGTAAGATGACATTTTGAAACTGGATTCAACTGCAGATAGTAATATTTCTTATTTTGATTTTAAGATTTTTGTTAGAAGTAGTTGTAGTGATAATAATAAATTATTATTATTATTTATATATTCCCAAACAAAAAATTGTTTCACCAAATTGTGCGGTCATACAAAGAAGTACAGCAACCCTGGAGCTTAAAATTTAAATCTCAATTGCAATATAAATATAATATTAATATAAAATAATATTAAAATAATATTATTTTTAATTATTATATTAGTTTCTGAAAAAGCTTAAAAAAAAACATGTTGTTGCAATTATAACTGGAAAAGAGTGTTTACCTATGTTTTATTGATTAATCTGTGAAAATAACATTTTCTTGCCGATAATCGCTATTTACACTAAGTGCAAATAGCTGTAGATGCTATTTACTAATTGAAATATCATACTAAGGGAAAATAGTGATATATTCTATTTACATTAGTAGTAGTTCTTTGCATTATGTGTAAATGGGAGCCTAATTAGATGCTATTTATACTTTATTTTGACAGATACATACTATTTGTACTATTTGTAACTGAGGTAGTATTGTTGTACATTAACAGGATGCAATAATAACATAAAGTGTAAATGATTATATTTATTAAAAATATTAAATTTATGCCACCTTAATTGGAAAAATAAAAGCCCTCCCTACACCTATCCCTAACCCTACCCAAGAAATGCTTTTATTATTATAAAACATTTCGCCCTGACCCGTCAAGGCATGGACTCCACTAGACCCTTGAAGGTGTGCTGTGGTATCTGGCATCAATATGTTAGCAGCAGATCCTTTTAGTTGTGAGGTGGGGCCTCCATGGATCGGACTTGTTTGTTCAGCACATCCCACAGATACTCGATTGGATTGAGATCTGGGGAATTTGGAGGCCAAGTCAACACCTCAAACTTGTTGTTGTGCTCCTCAAACCATTCCTGAACCATTTTTGCTTTGTAGCAGGGCGCATTATCCTGCTGAGAGAGGCCACAGCCACCACATAATACCGTTTACATGAAAGGGTGTACATGCTCTGCAACAATGCTTAGGTAGGTGGTACGTATCAAATTAACATCCACACGGATGGCAGGACCCAAGGTTTCCCAGAAGAACATTGCCCAAAACATCCCACTGCCTCCGCCGGCTTGCCTTCTTCCCAAAGGGCATCCTGGTGCCATGTGTTCCCCAGGTAAGTGACGCCCATGCACCCGGCCATCCACGTGATGTAAAAGAAAACGTGATTCATCAGACCAGGGCACCTTTTTTCATTGTTCCGTGGTCCAATACTGACGCTCACGTGCCCACTTTTGGCACTTTTGGCAGTGGACAGGGGTCAGCATGGGCACCCTGACTGGTCTGTAGCTATGCAGCCCCATACGCAACAAACTGCGATGCACTGTGTATTCTGACACCTTTCTATCAGAACCAGAATTAACTTCTTGAGCAATTTGAGCTACAGTATCTCGTCTGTTTATCATACCACACAGGCCAGCCTTCGCTCCCCACATGCATCAATGAGCCACTGCAGACCGGGAACACTATAACCCTGTCGCCAGTTCACCACTGTTCCTTCCTCGGATCACTTTTTATAGATACTGACCACTGCAGACCGGGAACACCCCACAAGAGATGCCGTTTTGGAGGTGCTTAGACCCAGTCGTCCAGCCATCACAATTTGGCCCTTGTCAAACTCGATGAAATCCTTACACTTGCCCATTTTTCCTACTTCTAACACATCAACTTTGAGGACAAAATGTTCACTTGCTACCTAATATATCCCGACCACTAACAGGTGCCGTGATGAAGAGATAATGAGTGTTATTCACTTTAGTCATAATGTTATGCCTGATCATGCTGAGTGCCTTTCCCAGCCATGCATTTCATTCAAATACTACTTTTGTTGTGTCACAAAATGTAGTTTTAAGAGGTTTTTTTTAGGCTAGAATGTAGTTATTTAGACTTCAAATATGTGACTGAATTTTCCACTGGCTCTTATAGTGGTTAAGTAAGAAATAACTGACCACGGGCCGTTGAATTATTCGAAAACTAATGCACATCTGAGGTGGTAATGCGGTCACGATGCGAAGTGACTATTTTTCGAATAATTCAACGGCCCGGAGTCAATTATTACGCTTATTCTACGGTTACCACACCTCAAAACATTGTTCAGATTATTTATTTCAAGACATTAGTCAGGTTTTGTCTTTAAAACGCTCTTGTGCACGACTAATTTCTTATGCATCTAAACCCAAGCCTCCATTGCAAATTCCAAATCGTCATTTTAGAACTAGTAACGGAGGCTTGAGCCATTGATAGCAGACTAATGCAGTTATTAATGCAGTGAGTTATGAGAGAAGGAGAGAGAGAGAGAGAGAGAGAGAGAGAGAGAGCATATGTGAAATTACCTCAGTGTGTGCATCTTTTTCAAGTGTTCGGCAGCATCTACACATACGGAACTGTAAGAACAGCACCTTTATTACCTCGCTAGTGAGAAATGCCATGTTGCTTTTAAGATGCTAAACTATTTTACTGATAAAATCATCAGAGTAGCGCTGACAACATGTTTTTGTGCAAGTGTATGTCGGTAGCCTGTATTTGTGCGTTTGAGTGGGAGAGCAGAGAGAGCAGGAGAAAGAGTACATGCGTTTCGTACATAATTAAACATAATTTTGTGGAAAAAACATGGAAATAATTTTCCTATTTGCTATATTTTTTTGCTTGGTCAGTGTCATTATGGATTTTGGTTATTTTGCTGTTGTCGGCTCTAAAGACATTTGAAATAACTGAAATTATTTGGCAAAGTGATATGGAACTGTAATGCGGTCAAGACCTGCCTGGAACTACTTTAACCATGGTTTCCCTGAAAATAATTGCACACCTTAGAACGTTCGTCAGCCAATCAGATTCAAGCATTCAACAGCCCCCATAGTATAAATAAAAGATAATTCATTTCGGAGTATATTAAACCGGCAATATTTGGTCTTTTTAATCTATTACTTGTTCCAGAGAAAAATCGATTTGGCTAAAGGCAAAGTTAAGTTTCATAACTTTATGTTTAGGCTATATTTAACTTGAATCCTGTACTAGAGCGCTGCTTTTCTACATTTGACTGAATTGTTTGCTTGTGTTTATTTCCTATTGGCTTTTATAACGGCTATTGTTGTTCATTTAACCCTTAAATCCATACTTCGGGTCTTTAGCGACCCGAGACGTCATTCACTACCCTCCTCCTCATAATTTTTAGGCATTAACCTTCTTAGTATTCCTCAATCAATCCATTTTAAAGGGGTGGTAAAACGTAAAACCATACCAATTTGAGCCCGAATCAGACATAGGCAATTTTAGTGAAGATGATCGAGCAGAACCTGTTCAGTCCTCAAGACTAAAAGACTGCGGATCTATAGTGATCGCTACTGAATGGCACCGTTACTTTTGTATTTTTATAGCCAAATATCTGTCGCAAGAACTATTAACCCAAAATGAACACTAAACATTGGCTTTACTATAGTATCCAAATCAAACACAGAACCATGTTTAGCATGCCTGTAGATAAACAATACATAAAAGCTCTAATCAAAGAATAATTTACACTTATTCCAAGTTCGCTGTTGAGATTTAAAAAAAGTTTGTAACGTTAGGTGTTTGTCGGATAACGTTAAGTATGAATGAGCATTTAACAAACTGGTTTGCAGAGCCAAACAGTGTTGTCATCTGTGTACTTCCTTGCTAAAACGTACAAGATTGTACGTATTTTTTTTCTGCACAATAATAAATGAATCTATAATGACAAAATAACTGCAATTCACCTTTATTCCACAAGGTGGCAATATCTGAAACACAATGATGAAGTGACGTTTCACTCATACTTACTGCAGACTGAAAACAAAACAATAATAATTACAGTATAATCTGCAAAACTTGAAATGGCTCAGCGATTTACTGCAGAGCAAGTACTGAACACAATCAAATATTAGTGTCACTGTCACTTGATGATGGATCTGGTGAAGGAAGCTGTCAATGATCAAAATATTTATTTTCAAGACGTTGAAAATGAGTTTTGAGAATATGCGTGAGATTGCAAATATGAGCCAGATGCTGAATGTACTGGGAAATGAGCTCTAACGAGGACAGGGGTGATGGTATAAAACATCTGCTCAAACTGAACCCTTCTAAGCTCCAAAAGGTAACAAAATATGTTTTTTTTTATTCTTCTGTAATTATTGCTCTAATATCAGGAGTTTATATATATATCGTGACAGGTATAGATCTATCCATGTTACATATAGATCCGGGTCGCTAAAGACCCGAATATGTAAGAATGTTTGGCGAAACAGTCATGCAGTTAAGGGTTAAAAATTGTTGTTCAATAAATATTATTTTATATAAATAATATGCCATATTTGGTATTGAGAAATGGTCTGTTGGTGATCATGAAATTGACTTCAGTGAAAGTTACATTATTCCACCATTAGATGGCGACAAAGACTTTATATGACTGAGTCTCTGGTCAGAACAAGGAAGTTGTGTCATGGGAATCCCCTTGGCTGAATCCGAAATCGCCCCCTATGCCCTTAAATAGGGCCCTATTTGAGGGACAGCCATTTGTAGTGGTGTCCGAAACCATAGTGGACATTATTGAGTGCACTCATTCAATTCCACAATGCACCGCTATAACGAGTGGACATCTGATGTAAGCTCAATGGCTAGCGAATACCCATAATGCCCTGTGAGAGTTGTGAGCTGAATTAATTCCCGCATCTCGCCAGAAGATGGCGCCCGCAGTTGAATCATCCATCAATTAATTTTCCAAACAGCTCTGGTCCAACAGGTATAAATTCATTTTTTATTGATTATTAAATTGTTTAATTACAGGTTATACATGCTAGTTCCAAGGCAGAGTTCAAGATAAATATTGTCATTACTACTGGAGCTGCCAGTTTTCTACATTTCAAATACAAGTCTACACCCCCACCAGAAGCCTTTGCTCAGCAAAGGAGCAACGGCTTGTGGTACCATCACAGAGAGTTAGGGTGCTTTCACACTTGGTTCGATTGCCTGGACCGAACCCGAGTTCGATTGCTCCCCCCTCCCCCTGCCCCCGCTGGACTGTGTTCATATTATATTATTTGAATCCGAACCGGGGTGCGTTTGTGTCATCAAAGCAGCAGCTGTTTACCCGGTTGCTTAGCAATGACAGCGAGCGTGAAGGCGGCAAAATGCATAGCGTTGCTCACCTCACTTTTATATTTTTGTTTTTAACCATTGGTTTTGTTTCTAAAGCTTCAGTACGTAATGGCACTTGCGTCTATATGCCGCAAATGTACTGCAATGCTCTAAAGAATGCTGAAGACGAGCAGAAATTAGGTTTACAGCTCTCTGCTTGCAGTATGTCAGTCACGCTCGTCTGGAAAATGAGTGAAACACACACACAAACACACATTTTTATCAAATCATCCGTCATTGATAGCGGTTCACTTCCGCGATTTAGTACGATTGCGTTCACATCAGCAGCGAACCGTACCGGAGTTCACATGAACCGTACCCCAGACCACCCTTTTTAAGCGGACTCTAGTACGGTTCGCGGGTGCGCACCCGAGTTCGGAAGGCAGTGTTCACATCATCCAAACGTACCGAACTCTGACGTCAATCGAACCCGGGTGCGCACCAAAACTGCTAGTGTGAAAGCGCCCTTAGAAAATCCCTCTCAAGAACATTTAAATTCACCGTCCTCTGCTGGTGGAACGATCTTCCCCCCTCCATCCAAATTGCAGAATCTCTGACAACATTCAAAAGACAGCTGAAAACTCACCTCTTCCTTGAGCACTTAAACTCATCTTTAAAAAAAAAATCCTTTTCCTTATTTTCCTTCTATTTTCCTCTACTTCTTCCCTGCCCTAGCGTATGATGCTCTGTGTAATGTCAAAAACGTAGTACTTCAGGCACTTTCTGTGTTTCGCTGCCTCTTCATGACAGATCGCTTCCTGTACTCCTCAGTTGTAAGTCGCTTTGGATAAAAGCGTCTGCTAAATGCATAAATGTAAATGTAAAACTGTCTTCCTGTGCACTCAGTGTCCGTATTCACTCACTCGTTTTTATTCACTCATTCAAGTGGACTATATTAGTGGAGAAATGTAGTGAATAGTGAATGAGGGTAGGGGGCGATTTCGGATTCAGCCCTTGACTTTTAATGGTAAAGGAAAACTATTGCTTTCCTCAACGGACATTCATACTGATTTTTTTATAATGGATATAATATTATGGACATCGACCTGAAGAATAAATGCTATATCAGATACACTCGTTTATTCAATCTCTCTCACATAATACCTTAAAACTCTACTCTACACAATACAATACAATAAGCTTCAATGAAGCGACTCAACGTTCCATCGTTACAAGTTCTAAAGTGACGTTTTAGAATTAGTAACGGAGGCTTGGTCACAACTGTTAAACTGTCAATTTGAGATTTGAATCTGTGGCGGAATAAGTAGTTCTGCACAAAAGAAGGTTTGTAAAGACCTTATTTATTTACACTCTTGTGCTGTCAAACTGTTGTATAACCACAATAACACACTCGTAGCCGTGTAATAAGGCTCTAAATCAGCATGCTGTGATTACCTGATATACAGCCATATTGCACTGCTACTCGTGTGAAATTGCTCATATATACACATTGTGCTCCAAATTATTATGCAAGTGACATATCAGTAGGATTTCAGTACAACAAACATTCAAATTTTAGCTTTTCAAAGAAAGTGTTTGTTTGCTTTATTTCTCATATCTTTTTAGATAAGTGGTATCAATCTCAGACGGGTTTGTTAAATTGTTTGCCAGGTCTACTTGAAGAGGATGTTTCACATTATTAAGCAAGTCACAGTTCTCGTGCAAAATGGGGAGAAAGATCGTTTTGAAGATGAAAAGCATGAAATGGTGCAATGTCTAGCAAAAGGCATGAAAACAACTAATATTATGCAAAAACTGAATGGAGATTATCAAACTATCATAAGATTTGTGAGTAATTTACAGATAACTCCGCCAGATGAAGGCTCTGTCCACACAAACAGGGGTATTTTCAAAAGCCCTGAAAGTTTTTGCTTTGCAGTTTGGCCGTTCGTCCACACGCTAACGCAGTATCCAGACACTGAAATCGAACTTTTTTGAAACCTGCTAGGGTGAACATTTTTTTTAGAAACTCCGGTTGGAGTGTTGTCATGTGGACAGTGAAACCGGAGATTTTGGCTTGTTGCGTCGGAACCAGCAATAACATTTTTTCCAGGCTTCTGATTGGCCAACATGGCTTTACAGTTAGGGTTATATTGCCACCTGTTGGTTTGGCATGCTCTTGACACTGCTTCATAGCGGGTTTTGCATGTGGATGTGGATGCGAACTCTGTTTATAAAAATACCTGTGTATGTGTGGACTAGGCCAAAGGCTTAAGGAAAGTGTCTGTCAAAAAAAAAATTGTATTAAAAGGACAACTATAAATAAATAACAGGTTCTTGAAACTGCTGGTGTCTCAAGAACTTCTCCATGGTTAATGGCAGTTGTGTGTAAAGTTTAGAGCTGTGAATCTTTGGGTAGTGTAATAATTTCACTTTTGGGCCCAAACAAGGGACGCCAATTATGTAGTGATTTTACCTTTGTCCACCCAAGGACGTTAACCCTCTAATGCATGAATTATGTTTTTGCATTAAAAAAAAAATTTAATCTTATTTTCTTGAAGATTTAAGATAACAGATTAACAAACAAAATTTTTTTTTTTTTAAAAACCCACCCCCTTAGCAGATTTTATTTTGTTGCCTCAGGGCAACGCTATGCAGTATAGGTAGTAAATCACAGAGAAAAATGTAATATTGTCTCAATGTTTATTAGGAAAATCAAGAGGGAACTGGCACTCTTTTCAATTAATAATGGGTTTCAAATATTTAATTGTAGCATTTGGTCCATTTACACACATCAAACAGTGGTAATTTTCCTTTTAAAAACACTTCAAATATGTCTTAGCAAGTAAAAAGTATTTAATCTGACTAAAACTTATTTGTCAATCCATCAAACAGAGGTAGTTTTCTTTTTTCAAACACTGTAGAACCTGTTTGAACAGTTCACTTTCTCACTCTAGAATGTACATTTCCTGAAGAAAATGTGAGTGGTGCTTGCCGTGGCAAAAAAAATCCTCTCGGATGCTACTGGGATGCAAAAAAGCCAAGCAACATGTCTGTAGGATGTTCTGGGGCTGAGATATGGCTTATTAATGTGTTTGTACTGTTGCTAGGGTACTGTACATGGTTGCTACGATGTGTCTATACAGTTCTTGGGGTGATATTTAAAGACTATTGGCCAGTCTGAGTCAAAAGAGCCCACCCTCATGACTGTACGATGTTCTGGGGCTGAGATATGGCTTCTTTATGTTGCAATACGGTTGCTAGGGTGCTCTAAATGGTTGCTATGGTGTGGCTATACAGTTAATGGGGTGATATTGAAAGACTATTGGCCAGTCTGAGTCAAAAGAGCCCAACTCTGTATTTCTACAATGCTCTGGTACTGAGATATGGCTCGTTAATGTTGATATATGGTTGCTAGGGTGCTGTAACTGGTTGCTAGGGCGTGGCTATGAAGTTATTATTATTATTTTACCATATTGTGCACAAATAACATGTAATGATGTGTGATAACATCCAAACACATTGTCAGCAAAGACCTCCATAAAAAGTACCCCTTATCGCATAACGTTGCCCTGAGGCAACAAGAAGAAAAACTGAATTTCTAAACATGCTAAATTAAAAAAAAGTTAATAAAACTTGACAAACAACTTCTCTACACCTTCATGCACATACATATATTTTTTATTTACAGTTCATGTCATTGTAAATAAGATTACTGAAGCAAATAATCTTACCTTCTTCTCACACCATGTGCTCATGTGACCATATGTCAGAAAAGGAAGCCCCGCCTTCAAATGATGCTTGATAGTGACTCCCACACCTTATTGGACCATTCTATAGCAATCATTTTACCATTTTGATGGGTTGCAATTATTTAAAGAAACATGTACTGGAAATTAAACTTAAAAACACTTTCCGTTGCCTGAGAGCAACGCTATGCAGTAGAGGGTTAAGTAAGGTAGTGATTGGTATTCACATCATCGATGACGTTGTGATTTCTGGATCACACGTCACTTAAGGTGTGGTTATGAGTACATCAGATGACCACCTTCGCCCTCTCTTGTTTGGACACTAGTCAAGGTCTTTTACCTTGGCTCTATGAGAACGCTCCAAACAGGAGGCTGTTCAATCATTTTAGATTGAATGTAAAGTGGGGAGAGTTGGTCAGCTGATTAATATGAAAGATTGGTGAGATTTCTAACTTGTAGAGCCTTTTCTGTATTATCAGCACAAGTAAGACACAACTGTAATAAAATAGATTTTATTAACAAAAGATAAACAAGAATAACTAACACAACTACT
The DNA here is from genome assembly GCF_949357685.1 of Gobio gobio. NCBI lineage: Eukaryota > Metazoa > Chordata > Actinopteri > Cypriniformes > Gobionidae > Gobio > Gobio gobio. The sequence continues at coordinate 28,649,246 of NC_137116.1, read as the reverse complement.
AAATGAATACAATGAATGATAAAGGAATAAAGTGCATAAGATACATAAAATACATGTGATTAAGTTGAGTGTGGCTATGGAAGAGTTGCGTTATCTTATGGAAAGATAAACTGTTGTTTCTCTGAAACTAAGGTGAAGAACCTTATTATGCATCAAACAAATAACCGAAGATTATTTGTTATTAACTAGCATCAGTTAAATTACCTCTAATGTAAATTAGAAAATCATATACTGATAATATACAACAATGCCAAGGTTTCTGGAAAGAGGTTTGGTTAAGTGATATTTACGTTCCACGTGTTTAAGTAAGCAGTCCGATGGAGGTGACTTCTTCCACTGGTTGTGCTGGGTGACAAATGCAGTGGGAAAGGAGCTGGAATCCGTTTCAACAGTCTTGAACACGAAGATCTGTGGGATGCTGATCTCCTGGAGCACCAAAGGGTCCTAAAATCTGGAACACGCAGATGAGGCCCTGAAGTAGGTGCAGAAGGTCCTTAATCTGGAACACGCAGACGAAGGAACCTCGAAGTGAAGGTTTGCTCTCCTGAGCTTAACCTTGTTGCAAATGTCTCTGTGTGTCTTCTGACTCTGTGGGTCAGACACTCAGGACTTGGTCAATCCGCTTTGGTCTCTCTGGCATGGAGACTCGGGACGTGCTGTAGTCTCACTGGACTAAAACTCTGAACGTAGTGGTTGTTAATGTCTCTTTCCTCACAGGCTGGAGGCTCAGAACGTGGTCGTATCTGTTGCTGCCTCACAAGCTGGAGACTCAGATCCTTGGATCTTTTGTTGTCTCTCTGGATTAACCAGAGGCTCAGAACTTGGTGAACTGTTACAGTCTCATCCTTGCTGGGGAGACTCAGAACTTGTTGCTCTGTCACAATCTCTCTCAAGGAGAAATTCAGAACTTGGTGAACTGTTACAGTCTCATCCTTGCTGGACAGACTCAGAACAAGGTGTGTCTGTTGAAAGGGTACCTTTATTCTTTTCCGAAAAGGAGGAGATTGCAATTTGGCGCTTCTCCATTCCAGTGTTGCGATTGGCTGCTGGCATCAGAGGGGGTCCACAGTGAGACTCACCCTCCTTTCTCCTGTGGAACTCATTTGCATACTGTACACAGTTAGAAGTCTTTAAAGTGTCTTTAAAGTTTACCAATGCATTTCTTACTTTCCAAACCACCATCAGAATACCCTTGGCAATATTCTAAACAAATAGAAACCAAATATGATGGGAAAAGATTGAACTGTTCATTAATTTGTTCATTAACAGCTGATTCTGTGTACGATATTGCATTACAAATAGATGTCACTGAGAATACTTATTTCTCTGAATAAGTATGAAATGGATGTGTGTAGTTTACATCAGTCTTAAGGTTTCCAAACATAGTTATGAATGGATTTAGATGAATCATTGTGGTCTTTGTTTCACCCAGTACTGCTAAGGTCCTGTGGGATTTTTATGGCAGTCATAGACCAGGACACTAGAGATGTGGGTGAAGGGCAGGTACTGCATTTGGGCCAATGAGATGTCTTGTCCTTCCTGGGCTTGGTACAAGAGCTGGTCTTTTTGGCCTCTAAGAGGTGTCTGGATGTTGTCATAGCATCTTATCTGATGGCGTTGGACAGTTTGTTTGTCTCAGTCTACCAAGATCCAATCAAAATGTAGCAAACCTTTGTCCACTGTTATGGACAGAGAGTGGCCCGGCCATAAACTGGGCCCTGGAATGTGCTGTCCACTACAGTAGGAAGCGAATCGATTCGATTCACGATTCATAGGTTTTCGATTCTATTCAGGAACGATTTTTGACAATTCAGAACGATTCGATTCGAGACGATTCACAATCAAATTCGATGCGATTCGATTAATTCGATTCGATTATGCTTTTTTTTTAATATGCATTCATAGGATTATTAAAATGCTTCCCCTATTGTGTCTTAGTCAGGGTGTGAATAACACAGCGGCCTTCAGAGGTCAGAGAGTGGGCAAAAAAAGGGTAACACTTTACAATAAGGTTCATTAGTTAACATTCGTTAGTTAACATGAACTAATAATGAACTGCACTTTTATTTTACCTTTGTTAATGTTAATTTCAATATTTACTAATGCATTATTAAAATCTTGTTAACATAAGTTAATGCACTGTGAACTATCATGAACAAACCATGAACAGCTGGATTTTGATTAACTAACATGAACAAATATTAACTAATGCTGAACAGAGGTGTTGTTCATGGTTAGTTCATGTTAACTAATGTTGAACAGAGGTGTTGCAAAATAAAATATAATACCAGGTTAGTTGGTTAGGTCATGTTAACGAATGCATTAACTAATGTTAACTAATACATCCTTATTGTAAATAAAATCCTTTTGTACCAAAAAAAAACAAAAAACTTTAGTACATTGTTAATGTTAGTTCATATTACTTTATTGTTTTATTATTATTACACTTTACTTTCTATACAAAATGGCATTTGTAGAAATTTACATAAGCCAGAATTTAAAAAGGCTTTAAAAGTATTGTTAGTTAATGCTAACTATTGCGTAGGATAATGTTAATGGCTACACAACCTTATTAAAGTGTTCCTGGCATTAAACACACAATGCTGCATGGAGAGACTCCTATATCATGCACTTTTCCAACTAATCCTAAACTAACTTTTCTTCACAGAATGGAAAGAAAAACCCTCTTTGTTCTCTTTATACGGATCATTTTCCTTACGATGATTCTGAAAGAAAACACATCGGTGTCTACTGTTGCTATTATCTGAGGTTACTTTAATGCGCATCTGATTGATATATAAACCGTATGCTCTTATTTCAGTGTTGGTAATGTTGTAGTTCATTTAGCAGTTTCCTTCGTATATTCAGTTAAACGACATTAAGTAAAATGTCATGTATCATTCATCAGAACTGTGCGTATGCATTTTAGACACTTACACAAATGTGTTTGCTCCGTCCATGCAATAAATGTTCATCCTTGAATAAGCTGGGTTTTACTTCAACTGCTCAGGTAGGCCTACTGTATTTCCATAAAACGTAAGTATTTTATTTTATATGACCGCGGTTACTTGGCAGTTGACAATGGCTTGCGGTTTGACTTGGGACTATTCCTGTCTCGACAGAGAGCGGTCATCTGCTCATGTGGTCGCAGTGGCCATCTTTAGCAGAGCTCAAACATGAGCTGCTCAAACATGTGTCAGTGAGCGACGGAAGGAGCGCGAGTCGCAAGAGCAATCCAGTGAAGGCAGTAAAGCGTGTCTGTGAAGGCGAGCTGTGAGGGCGCGGATGACGCAGCACAACGTCTCAATTAATTCACTCATTTAGTAGATATAATCTAATGCTAATATTAAAGCACTGAATCGCTATTGATTCGCGATTCATTCGATTCTTAACATTTTAAATCGATTATCGGCCAAAATAAACGATTCACTATTCAAAATACACGTTTCAAGATCGATGCATAGGCCTATGCATCGTCAGGATTTGTAATCGATGCATCGCGAAAACGAGTGAATCGTTACACCCCTAAGTTGCATTTCAGCCACCTCTAACCAAAGCTCACAAAGAGAATCGCTTTCTCATCTCATCCAGGAGAGCCCCGAGATGTTTTCAGATCCCCCTTCATAGAAGTTGTGCTCCTGTGAAATGGTATGCCATTTCCGTTTTACAGAGCATTCAGAGCACCATTTTATTCGGTCTCTGTTTAAAACATTTCCACACTTTAGATTGGGCTCAATATTTTGTAATAACGGATGATTTTCTGATGAGTCGCCGTCATTGGGGAACATAAACAGCTCAACGAATCGACACATTCCAAGGCAAATAGCCGTTGCAGCCCTAGATTGGATTCAGGTTTAGTTCATAAAGATTGTTTTGGTTGAAAATAATTCCCAGAACAGTGACACGGTTGCTATATGTAAAGGGTCATACGTTCATCCTCACAGATACAAAAAAAAATGTGAGTGCCTATGTGTATCTATTTTGGTTTATGTCCACTTCTTCATATCAGAGTGTCTCATCAGTCTCCATATTACGTTCTGTCTGTGAAGTGAAATCGATGTTTCTGCTGGAGGCTTTGCTATTGAGGTTATGATAGCCTGCCACAGCCAGTGCTGTCTACCAGAAACAGCGAGGGCGATATCACATAGGATACAAGCAGTGCCTGCTCTGGAAATAACTTTGGCACTTCTTTTATGATGCAATATATCTGAGAAAAGAAGTGAAAAGGCTGAACTTAGTTCACTTCTCTGAAACAATATTCAGATGTCTGTCAGCTGAAGTGAGGTGGTCATTAAAGTTTTCATATTCATACGCTACTTTCAGTGTTATTTTGCATCAATAGTCTCCCACTCTCAGACACATAAAACTGTACATTAGATTTCGATGGTTTGGAATGGTTTGAAAATGAAAATAGAACACAATGCTTCTGTGTAGATTGAGCATATTTTGGAATAACCCTTTAAGGCAAGTCACTTTACTGGGCAACTATTTTATATGCAGACAAGTACAGCTCCTGTCTGCTTGAATTCAGAAAGACTGTAATGTGTTTGTCAAGATTACATTTCAATTATTTCATATCACCAATAAAATCTGACAAGAGTTTTATCATAAATTGCTTTTTTAGCTTTTGTGCTTCATTAGCTGGTCCAGTTACTATGGTTTCTACAGTAAACATGATAAGGATGCAAATAAGATATATTTTTATTTATTTATTGCACAACTGTATTGTATATTTAATTGCTCATGCTCATCTCCTCTATTTTTACATTTAAATGACCTTTGCTGTCATCTAATAAATCTTTAAAACACTGTTAATTTAATAACACTGTTTAATAAAAATTTTTATCTAAAAATGAATATCCATTTTCATTCTGTACATCATGTTGTGATTCCTTTACATTTTTTATCAGTCGATTTAACACTCTTCTCTAAACTCAGATCACTGTCAATCTGAACACTTTGTAATTGTCCTAAATAGATTGTAAGTTTTCATTAATTTTATACAAATTATCAAAACATTGTGTACAAAATTCTCAAATCTGTTCACAACAGTACACAGAGCAAACCAACATTTTAATTTATCAGGGGAAAAGCATTTGCAGCTCTTTTTGTTGATTTTACAAAAATCACAAACATCTGTGTACCATTTTTCCAAACACAACACACAGAAAGGACAGGGCATAGGAAGAGTAGAATGGGGAAAAGGAGAGGGTGAAAATTTGGGTTAAATGGAAGACATTAGTTTAGTTGAAAGAATAAGAGGAGAAATGGAAGGGGACAGAAGAAAGGTACAGACTTTCAAATGTAATGGGAATCACCCTAATCGACCATTTAATAATTCATGGATTCTTCTTGAGAGAAGCTAGGAAACAGATCCAAAGTGTTACTATGGCATTCCACGTCTATGTTTATGAATTTTGTACTATACTGCAGATAGTGTACATTTGTAGTTTTGAGAAAGCCTTAAAGTGGCAATATTTGTCCATGTCCAAACATTTTTCAGAATTGAAGTACAAGAACACTGTGGTGGATGACAAAGTTTGTTTTCAATGGAATAAGAGCCTGTCACTGTTAAACAATACCACCAACCACAATGGAAGATGCCTGTGGAGATGTTGAGGCAGAAAAACGTATAACAAAACCCCTCATTAAAAAACTTTATGATAAACATGTATTTTCATTAGTGTATTTGTGTGTCTGACTTGAATATGTTAAAAAAATTAATAGAGAATGCACCTGTAGTTTTGAGGACAGCATTTACTTTTAATAAATGCATTACTAGAATAAACTGCAGTGCTTCATTATGCAGTGAATATTGTTCTGTCAACATAAGAGTATGTTTAGTGTGCTGTGTTAATTGCGCTGAGAGCAACTACATTCACTTGAAAAAAATATGTCAAATCAATTGAGTAAAACTAGATTTTTTTTTGTTGTGTGTGTTTTGTTTAGACATAGTACTGCATTTTAATATTAGCAATTTGTTACTAATCCAGAACATGTAAAATAATGATCAACTTCTTGGTATCAGTTGTAATATTCAGTACAACAGTACATTCAATAAACCTGTCTCCGGTGTGATGACTCCGATTGTTCGAATATTCCTATTTAATAATTGTTAAATCGATATGTCATCCTCAATAAAACCCGTCTCCGGCGTGTTGCCTCCGATCTTTCGAATATTGCACTTTAATAATTGTTTCATCAATAGCCTACGGCATCCTCAATAAACCCGTCTCCGGCATGATAACTCCGATATTTCAATTATTCCTATTTAATAATTGTTTAATCGACACATCGTCCTCAATAAACCCGTCTCCGGCGTGTTGCCTCCGATCTTTCGAATATTCCGATCTATTATGACCTCTGACCTGTACAGTTGTCAGAATAATAATCATACATTTTTTTTTGTAAATTGGCCAGAGGAGAACTGGCACCCTGACTGAGCCTGGTTTCTCCCAAGGTTTTCTCCTGATGGGGTTTTGGTTTCCTTGCCACTGTCGCCTCTGGCTTGGCTTGCTCAGTTGGGGACACTCCATTTTTTAACTAAATATCCAAATAAATCTAATTATTAAACTAAATTAACCATAAATTACTGATCTAAAACCCACGTTGTCACTGTATGATAATTGAAATGAACTGACGACATCACCGTTTTCTCCGGAATGGCTAAGCGGCTGAATAAAATTCTGTTGCATTATTTTCCTGTTTAACACTGTGAAGCTGCTTTGAAACAATCTGCATTGTTAAAAGCGCTATATAAATAAAGTTGACTTGACTTGACATCTTTCTTCTGAAAACTGTAACTATTCTGTCTGGTTCTGACACCTCTTTCCTTTTCTCTCAGTTACAGACTGTCGTATCCTGGAGAACCTTCAGCGCTACGCCTCCCCGACTTACCTGCCCGTCAACTACCAGCTCCTCAACACAGAGTCCTCGTTCTTTCTTAAGGAGGCCACCCAGGACTTCATGCGCAACTCTAGCTTCCTCTCCAGAACGGAACTGTTCTTCATTCACCAGGCCAGGAAACCTCCCATCATCAATGCCACATATGGAACCCTTTCGGTAGAAGAGCCTGTTCCTTTGGATCTCCTCCAGATGCCTGGCTCCTTTGTGGCTTCCTCAACCCTCTTCACCTTCAACTGGAAGGTGCAGACCTTTGTTCTCAATGAAAGGATTTACCTGAACAAGCCCAAGGTTCAGGTCTTGTTCTATATCGCTGGGAGGGATTGGGACGACTACAGTGCAGTGGACAAACTCCCCTGCGTACGGATGTTCGCATTCCACGAAACCCAGGAGGTCCGTGGGAGCTGCAGGTTACGAGGGGACATGGGCGTTTGTGTCGCTGAGCTTGAGCCTCTTCCTGGGTGGTTTGCACCTCCCAGCATTGTCCCAGGACGGCAGAGGAGTCCTGATATGTCTGAAGGAACACCTGTAGAGCTGTACTACAGCCTTCGGGCCGTAGAAGCAGGGGGTTGTCTTTCCGAGGAGTTAGGAGACAAGAGCTCTGCTCACTCGGATCAAGAGGGATTGTTTGGGTCGCCGACCTCTACACCCATGAGGCGCATCAGGAGTGTAAGATTATTCCAGACACCATCTGCTCCGGAATTATCAGAGCAACGTTTGGATGGGAATTTTGCAGTGTTGGTACCATCCACGCCTGTTCGGCAAAGGGATACCGTGTCAGCATATGTTGCAGCTTCGCCGTACTCACCTGTGGAAATGTTCACTCTCAGGTAAGAGGACTTCATATGCAAGATGTGCACATTGAAACTGCTGCGTTAGCAACTATCCACATGAGACCTTTTCCAGGGGCTTTCATGTCTGTGTTACAGTAGTGAAGGTTTCTGTAATGAATGCCACATGGCTTCACTATTGACGTCACACTGTTCTATCAGCAGTTAAATAGCTATTTGTTTTGCAGCTTCAAAGATTCATTGAAGCCTTTTTACATTGTTTTCTATTCTGTTATTTGAATTCCAACTAATCATATTTTGCCCAGTTATAAGTCTTCGCTTCACTTTGGATATCCATATTTGGTCACATATTTTCTTTGGCATAATCATTTGGCTTTTGAAATGGTTGTGATTAATTCCGGCTGGCGTGCTTGCAATGAATTTTCACTTCATGGTTACTTTACTTAATTCAACTATGTTTTTTTTTTGTTTTCCACTGCAGAGAGAAAGACATCTTCCTTTTCAGGTGAAAACATTCAGCCGCACTGCATCCGCGGGTACTAATTAGAATTTGCAGATGCGGCTAAGTGATTTGGGTAATTAACACACAATGCAAATGAGGATGTCATCAATTAGAATGCGCCTCCATTAGCTTAATGACTGCAAGCTCGTCCGATTGTAATCACAGTGGGTGAGAACATTTATAAACCATATGAGACCCATCCAGACAAGAGGTCAAGCCAATTTGTCAGCCCTGCATATGCACCCTAGATAAGAGGCACTAGGTGAGACGATAGATGGTGTATTTTGAAGAAAATCAGTTAGTACAGTATATGGATGTAAGCTGGGGTATACTTGTATTTTTTCACAATAGTGAAAGGACAAATCTCTTGGTTTGTGAGGGTTGTGCATGTATGTGGATGCATGTGTGAAACTAATATTTGGTTTGTCCAACGACTTTTGTGTGTGTGTGTGTTCATGTTTTTCTATCCCGGTGGGGACTTCAACCTGAATGCACACTGACTCATGGGGACTTGTGTCACTATAGGGGGACCTAAATTGAGGTCCCCATAAGGAAACAAGCTTATAAATCATACAGAATGAGGTTTTTTTTTTTTTGGAAAATGCAAAAATTCAGAAAGTTTTGTGTGATGGGTATGTTTAGGGGGAGGGTTAGTGTAAGGGGATAGAATATACAGTTTGTACAGTATAAAAAACATTATTTCTATGGAGAGTCCCCACAAAGATAGCGAACCAGACGTGTGTGTGTGTGTGTGTGTGTTTGTGTGTGTGTGTGTGTGTGTGTGTGTGTGTGTGTGTGTGTGTGTGTGTGTGTGTGTGTGTGTGTGTGTGTGTGATCAGCAACCACCCTACTTAAATGTGCTGATGGGATGAGACCCATTTTTATTGTCCATGTTGGTGTGTGTGGTTCCTCTACTGTAATCATTGGAAAAACGATTCATGAATAAAATATTTATGTGCAGTTATGCAATATGCATGTTGAAGGGGTCATATGACCAGCAAAATCATGCTTTAATTTTCTCAAGCATAACATTATCATCTGCTGAATTATTGATTTACAGCTTTAAATTAAATCAGTATTAAATAGTCTACAGAGAATCGTTAAAGAAACTTGAAAGAAACAAATGCACTAATTCTCAGTATTAATGATCCATTAAATGTTTTTCATGAGCTGCTGAGTACGAATGTCTCAATCGAGCCATGCCATCATGATGTCTTTTTTCATTATGTTTTTGTGAAGAGGGAGAGGGTCATATATATCTTCTGAAAATTAGACAGAGATTAATCAAGATCTGCTCGAATTACCATAAATAATATTCATGTAGCAAATTATAAAAAGGTTATTTTGAATTTAAGTTGCATGTTTATGTTTCTGCTTAATCTGCTTCACAATTATTTATCATTTTCTGATTAGTTTAAATTGAAGTATATTTTTAGAATCCATTTGGCCTATTTACAAACTGCATAAGCATATTACTTTAGCAGACACTCTTAATCACTGCATTACCAAGTACGATTTTATGATGAATTACTGTACAATTATGGCTGGATGGATTTTTTTGTACTTTTTTACTATATTTTTCTGGTTATATTTTTTTTTATTTTCACAACATTTGAAAAAACTAATAAATGCATCCAAATCTGGTTATAATTATCGCTTTAGGCTGTGTGGAAAACGTCCCATAGATACTGTATTAAGTTGGGCCTGTGGAACATCCACCGCCTAACTCCAAAATAAGCAATCAGCCTGTCCCAGAGTAAACAATCTTATTCCAGATGGAAGAGGGCTAATCTTCAGTAACTCCAAATCTGTTTTTCTATCATAGTGGGGAATTTTCATTCACTAATGGTCCAAAATGTAGGTAAAAACTGACCCCCACACACTCACTGAGTGAGTGAACATACAAAAACAATTTGCCTGAAATTATTTGACTTATTTTCTCATGCATAATCGTTTGTCATTGTGTATTGCTTGTTCCGATTCAAAAGGTTTCCACTTATAAACTAATATTGGCTGAACTTCAGCTGAAGGAAAAAAAAGCATTATCTTTTTAAAAAAAAATGAAATAATATAATTCAATAACACTGCAGACTCAGTGTCACACTAATTCAGATTCTTAGGCCCCGTCCACACGGAGACGCTTTAAGCTGTATACGTAAAAAAAAAAAAGATTGTATCAACATTTAGTCCAGATGTTTTAGGAGCCTGAAACCGGTATTTTTTGAAACCGGGTCCCAGAGGGGATAAATCTGAAACCGACATCTTTGCGTTTTCTGTCTGTCTGCACCTTGCTAACAGAAGACCGGACCTATACTATGGATTATACTGCAAAGTTTGTGGTGATTGCCCAAAAGGGCTTTGACGTTTTTGTCCCCCTACCTGCCCCTACGATGACAAGACTCGCTTTTCTGGATAGGGGCCAACTACCACCATTCTGTAGACCTCCCAAACACCTCAGTACTTGCCTGGAGGGAAGCCATCATCAGGTGTCTGGACAGAGTCTGTCCCCAATCCAGGACACAGCCAGACCCAGAGCCCAGCCCACCACCACCCTCGACTGTGGAGACTTTGCGTGAGCCCCTCACAGACGGAGCACGCCCGCCAGCCGTGATGCGTGAGCCAGAGCCCGAAGAGGAAGGGACAGCAGTGACCATTGCCCTGGAGCCGGTGCCCTAGAGTGCATCTGACCAGGGGTGTGAGCCAGCGACAGCAGCAACAGAGGGAATTCTGGTGGATTTGGACATGAGAGTCTGACTGATGGATTTGGACATGGAGGTACTGCCTCCCACCTGGTATTATCTGTCTGTTCTGAATTATCACTGTTTCAAGACAGCACTGAGACTGTTCTGTTAACCTGTTGGGAATTGGAATTACCGTCATTGATCTCATCAAGCTTACCTTTGTCACCATCACCGTAAAGCTCAGCCAGTCCTCCAGCCCCGCCTCTGCTGGATGCCTGCAGCCCTCTGCCTTCCCCGTTGATGCCTTGCTGTGACGTAGAGCCTCAGGACATGCAACCACCAGCCCCGCCCAAGTGAGAGGATCTTGTGGCTCCGCCTCCGGCCTCTGATCCCTTCAGTCCACCTCGGCCCGTCGACCTGTCGGCTGTACCTTGGCTCCTCCCATCTTTGGCTCCACCAGAGGCCCTCGACCTTGTGGCTACACTGGGTTCCCTCGTCCCTCCGCTCTGCCTCTCCTCTCTGTCCTCCTCTGATGCCACCTCCTCGTGCACCTCCTAAGCCTCCTCCTTCTCATCTCAACGCAGTGAGGTCACCTTGTGTCACTCATGCTGTGGTCGAAATCGCCCCCTATAGAATCATCACTATTCCCTACATTACTCCACTAATATAGTCCACTTAAAGGAGTGAATGAAAACGAGGGAGTGAATGCGGACACTGAATGCGCCAGAAGGGTTGCCGCTTTTTCATAGTTTCTGCTCGCTGTTTAATAATTATTTGAAATGTAGAAAAATTATTTGAAACGGTAGCTCCAATAGTAATTAACAGATTTATCTTGAACTCTCCCATGGAAACTAGCATGTATATAAACAATTAAAAAGGAACTTATAACTATATTGACCAGCGCGGTTTAAAAATTGAATGGATGGTTGATTCAGCTGCGGGAGCCATCTCCTGGCGAGAGGCGGGAATTCATTCAGCGCGTGACTCTCACAGTGCATTATGGGTATTCTCTAGCTGTTGAGCGTACATCAGTTGTACACTCGTTATTGCGGTGCATTGTGGGATTCAATGAGTGCACTCAACCCGGGGGGGGGGGGGGGGGGGAATGGGGGGGGGGGTTCGGACACAGCCTCAGTGTTTGTCCGGTCTCGTTTTGCATAAGCATTTTTCTGTATTACCTGTTGGATGTTTATTAAACTCAGCATTTTAACTTTATTCCTGAGCATCACCTGTCTGTTTGCACCTTGCTAACACTCAGACTGTAATGCAAAGACTGCGCCAACTACTGTACATAATTAGTGGAAGCCTGAAACTGTAAGGCTTGGCACCTGTGAGTCATACAGTGTTCAGAAATAGTGCTTTTTTGTTGATATTGTTGCCATTGCATTAAATTGCTCTACTGTGGTTGCTGCATATAATCATTATGGCTGTCATTACATGTTAGCTTATTTTAACCTGATCAAATGTTAACCTCAATCACACCAGCTTCATATTTCGGGTTGACTGTATTTGATATATTATATTTGTCTGTGAGTTTTGATTTTGCTCAAAATCTGCATTTAGTGTGACATATTGGTGAGTGTTATCAATGCAACTCCAGAGATGAAATGTTTCTAACCTCTGATATTGTGATCGATACTTGCACAATTACTTACACTACTGTGGTTACAAAAGTTTGTGGTAAGTAGAACTTGCTATGTTTAATTTTGCAAAACTAATTTTAAATAGATCAAAAGTGACAGACATTGATACAAAAATGTTATAAAATAATAAAATCAATTTTAATTTAATTTGTCATCTGAATTCACAGCTACTTTTTGTTTTTAATGGAGAAAGTTGATTTTGGCCATATAATGGTGTAGACATGGAAATCCAACTTTCTTAAGTCACCAAGGATACTATTTTGATCATGCAATTGTAACATTCAGCACTTGAAACATGTGGCTGTCACGATCACCAGTGAGAGTGGCAAGCATCATCCCCTCTGATAAAAGACAATAGATTTTCAATTTCAAAACCCTTTTAAGCAACTTATGCTCCTTTCTGCCCTTGAACTGACATAATAGGTCCAGTCGTGAGTCACAGCTGGTATTGGCTGTATTCGAGTCTCTTGCAGCCTGATGTAATCTTTTCTGTTGAGTGAAGTAGCATCCTGTAGGTAGCACCTGCTTATGCTATATATATATATATCTCTACAGGTCTTGGAGATAGCGATGATTTTTTTTCCCAAGGCATTGTTGAGGCAAATCACTGAATTTATTTCCTTGCATTTGTTATTTATTTATTTATTTATTTATTGCATTGCTCTATCTGTAATACACTTGCTCTCTTTGCAGGTGACTGGAGGATTGCATGTAAGTTGCTTTTAAGTTGCTTTGATTTGCGTGTGTATCAGCAATTTTTTTCAATTTCACGTTCAAGATGAAAGCAGCAACTCTTATTCCCCATTTGCACGCTGTTTTTATTCTCATGGCTGACTATAGAAAGTTCCTGACTTTAAAAAAAATTATAATTAAGGGAAGAAGTGCTTGTTTATCAGTTCCTTGATCTGGATCTGACTTCTTGCTCTCTCTTTTTTTGTGTGTAAAATGTACTATAGTCTGTTTTCATCATCTCTGTCACCTATGGAGGCAACTGCATTGGCATTTTCAGATTAGAAAAAAAATAATCTTTTTTTGTTCACTTAAGCTTCATACCATTTCAAAGCGTGAGTGTGAAAATAAGTATTGTTCAGATATTCATAAATGGCTGACATAAACTGAGCTTTTGCTCTAGACTGAAAATAGGCAATTCATATGAAGAGGTGTATGATGAATCTTTATAAGTAAACTCATAATTTGTTTTGCAAACACATAAGGAAAGTATTGCTTGGCGATATTTAGAATTAGAAATTAGGATCATGTGACACTCAAAACAGCTATTTTGTTATAAAACTGGTTTGAAACCTATTGTCCTCTGGACATTGATTAAATCGAGAGAATAACAAGACTACATTAAAGAAAAATTGCCTACTTTTGAGAGGAAACCAGATGAACCAGACCAAGAATAATTGGTTTACAATTATAATCTTGTTCAGACTCACCTTTAGATTTGGATCAATGTAACCTGATTTCCTAACTGTGCACTTTATGTATGATGAGAAATTAATTTTGAGTCTCCACAATAACTGCATTGATGAAATTAACATTTGAAACAGTTTCCTTTATCTTCAGTAACATTTTCATTCCGTGAGTAAAAATTTAAAAAATCTGTCATCCTTCACTTACCCTCATCTAGTTCAAATCCATTTGACGTTTTCTTTCTTTTGTGTAACACAAAAAGAGATATTTTGAATTTTTGACATTTTTTTATTTTGTTCTGTACAGTTAGTCACTGAGAACTGAAGCTTTGAAAATAACCATAAAAGTATTTTATGTATTTTAAAAGTATTTTAAAAGTGTTTTAGAGCACCTTTAAAGGGATAGTTCACCCAAAAACGACAATTCTGTCATCACATACACACACTCTCAAGTAGTTCCAAACCTGCATTCATTTCTTTCTTCTGCTGAACACAAAAGAAGATATTTTAAAGAATGCTGATAACCAAACAGTTGATTGGCCCCGTTGACTTCCATAGCAACTGTGGTTATATATATTTTTTAAATATATTTGAAATATATTTTGTGTGTGCGTGTGTGCATGTGCGTGTGTGCGTGTATGTGTGTGTGTTCAACAATTCATACAGGTTTAGAACATCTTGAGGGAGGCTAAACGATGACAGACTTTTCTTTTTTTCTTTTTTTGGTGAACTATCCCTTTAAAAGTGGTATAAACAACTTCTACATTATCTTTTTATTATACTGTACTGTATATTGTTAAGTTCCCATGAAAAGATTCCTCTGTGATCCATTGAAAAAAGATAGCAGATTTCAGATGATCTATTGTACTTTTGGGGTTTCTGTGCGCAACTTGAACAACTTACATTCAGAAAAACAGGAACCTGGATCATTTAATTAATTGACAAAATCCAACAAAAAATAATCATATGCTCAAAACCTGGACATCGCTATTCCATGGAAAAAAGGCAAATGGGTTTGGAATGACATGAGTCAGTACATGATGACAGTATTTCCAATTTTCTGTGAACTATTCTGTCAAACAGTGCTTGGTAATGTTCCCCAAAGATATTCAGAAATTCATTGCAGCGTTTATTGGCAGTCATCCAGAAGATGTATCCATTATACACTGATTTCTGAAAAGCTGTCCATCAATGAGGTTACAAAATCATGGCACATCTGCAGGCATCGTAAGTCAAGAGTGATTTATGATGTGTGATGGAGTAGCAATAAATACTTTAAGAGGGGTAAATATTTATGGCTGGAACTCATAAAGTAGCCGGTCATAATGATGTCTAAGATGTAAAAAGTATCTTATTATTAGAGCCTCATGATTCTGGATAAATTGAGAATCACGATATTTGGGTTTTAAACAAAGATTGCGATTCTCCCATGATTCTGAATAGACAACTAAACAAAATAACATGTAATTTACAAGAGGTTCTGACAAATGTTAATTACTGCAGTCTATTTAAAACGTTTAAATTTGGTTCCCATTCAGTCGGTCACGTTCGACGTACGTCGGACGTACCGACGAATTGGGATCACTTCTGGGAGCCCCTATCAGCTTCGAGCTATCTAGAACCGGCCAATGAACAATTAGCGTGCGAGATTTGCATCTCGCGCCCCGCCCCGCACCGCGGGTATAAACAGGAAGCGAGAGCGAATGCACGCTGTCATTCACTTCGGAGCCACACAGGCGTATGAAGGACTCACTCTCTTCAATAAAGACGAGTATTTTTCGCTGCTATCAGCAAGACTGTCTACAGACACCGGAGAAACCAGAGGAGGACGCGTGTTGGAGAAACGGCACCTTTCAGTGGGATCGCGCTGAACTCATCGAGCTGCCTCTGAGTGCAGAAAAACTGCTGTTATCACAGCAACCTGTTGGTCTGGGTAGAGCGTTTTCCTGCTGAGTACAGGCACGGGCTGCACTAACAATCCCGTGCGCTGTCGCGTTTCCCCCTGAGTGCTTCAGCACAGAGCGTTTTCCTCACAAAAGAGCTTCACGGGTGACGTGCCGTCTTTTTCAAGATGTCTTACCACCCGTGCGTTTCTGGATGCGGTCGTTCCCTGTCCCCTGCTGACGGTCACAATCGCTGTCTCACGTGTTTGGGCACACAGCATGCTGAGGCGGCGTTTGTGGATAGTTCATGTTCCCACTGCGGGAACATGACTATCTCGGAGCTAAGCTCGAGACTCTCCTACCTCCGGGCTGGGGGAGTCCCCTTACCCATCCCACGAACTAGGTCTACCCCTAACCCGGGTGGACCTGCTTCTTTGGATGGCCAGGGTGATCTGAGGATCACGTTTAGGGCAAACCCGCCGAGTGAATCTCCGCAGGCCCCTATTCCCTCTGCTCCGCAGCCGGTAGAGCCTCCAAGGGAACCCGCTGGACCCTCCCACGGGAGACCAGTGGTGACTTTTGGAGCTCCAGCGGACGAACAGATGTCGATCGCTGCATCGGAGGGGGAGTTTCAGTCCTCGGGGGATGAAGGGTCAGTTGTACTGCCTCCCTCTGGGAGAGTGGCAACGGCTGCCCCGGACCCTGAGATGGCTGCTATGCTTGCCCGGGCCGCCGAAAGGGTTGGGCTCGAGTGGAACCCTCCACCGTGTCCCGAACCCTCTAGGTTGGACGATTGGTTCCTCGGGGTGGGTCGCACTGGTTCTCAGCGTCCCGCCCCGACACCTTTCTTCCCGGAGGTGCATGAGGAGCTCACGAGGTCGTGGACGGCACCTTTTTCTGCCAGAAACCGGCCGAGTGACTCCTCCCCCCTCACTACCCTCGACGGCGGGCCAGCCAAGGGTTACGTGGGGATCCCGCCAGTGGAGCGCGCCGTCGCGATGCAACTGTGTCCGGCGACCGCCTCTAACTGGCGCGGTGACCCACGTCTCCCGTCCCGGGCCTGTAAGTTCTCTTCCGGTCTGACCGGGAAGGCTTACAAGGCCTGCGGACAGGCTGCGTCCGCCTTGCATGGCATGGCGTTGCTTCAGGTCCACCAGGCCCAAGCACTCCTTGACATGCACGAGGGTAGGCCTGACCCAGAGCTCCTCCGGGAGCTCCGGACGGCGACGGACCTCGCCCTCCGGGCGACGAAAGTCACCGCCCGTGCCATCGGTCAGGCGATGTCCACGCTTGTGGTCCAGGAGCGTCATCTCTGGCTAAACCTGGCTGACATGAGGGAGTCCGATAAATATCGGTTCCTGGACTCCCCCATCTCGTCAGCTGGGTTATTCGGCGACGCGTCGAGAGCTTTGCCCAGCAGTTCTCGGCCACCCAGAAGCAGACGGAGGCGATCAAACACATCCTGCCCCGGCGGCCCGCTGCTGCCTCCACCCCGCCGCCGGCGGAAGCGCCTCCAACTACTCGTCGCCGAGGACGTCCACCCGCCGCCGCCTCCGCCCCCGCCAAGGCACCGCAGCAGCCTTCCACCAGCCGACGGTGTGGGGCCGGCCGTGGGAAGGATGTCCAGCCCGCTCAGGCCGCTGCCAAGCCAGGTGGCAAGCGCCGTCGCAAGCGACCCTGAGACGGGCCGCCCAGAGATGGAGGAGACTGCTCTGAGGGAGAAGGCTGTAGCACCACTCCTTCCCCCGGAGGAGGGCCGGGGGAAAATCTTTTGTTTTTCTGTTCCGCCGCTGGTCCCAGTACCAGCGGCACCCAAAACATCAATAAAAGAGCAGTTTCCAATATCTCTGGGTGCCAAGAGAGCGCGCTTGGCGGTGGTCGATGCTCCCATGCCTCGCCACCCTCAAGTACCTCTCCCGGCTGTCGGGACGCACACAAGCGGCCTCCCCACACTCGCACGTCCCCTCCGCGGATGCAGGTAAGTGTTGCACAGCACACTCAGATCCCGCTTCGGGCCGCTCCCATGCCGTCCGAGCCGGATCCCTGCGTTCCGCCTCGCTGCCCCGCTGCGGGTACGTCTGTGGTCCCGATGGTCCCCCTTGCTCAGAGTCTGGGAGCCTGGCTAGCGCTTCCCAGCCCGTCTCGGTGGCTCATCCGTACCATCAGACTCGGCTATGCGATTCAGTTCGCCCGGCGTCCCCCCAAGTTCAGGGGCGTTCACTTCACGACTGTAGTGGAGGCGAACGCCCCCGTGCTCAGGGCGGAGATCGCTGTCCTACTGGCGAAGGACGCGATATAGCCGGTCCCTCAAGCCGATATGAGGTCCGGGTTCTACAGCCCGTACTTCATTGTACCCAAGAAAGGCGGCGGGTTACGACCGATCTTGGACCTGCGATTCCTGAACCGGTCCCTTCACAGGCTGCTGTTCACGATGTTAACGCAGAAGCGCATCTTCAGGTGCATCCGTCCCCGAGATTGGTTTGCAGCGATCGACCTGAAGGACGCGTACTTTCATGTCTCGATTCTCCCTCGACACCGGCCCTTTCTGCGCTTCGCGTTCGAGGGACGGGCATATCAGTACCGCGTCTTACCCTTTGGCCTGTCCCTGTCGCCCCGCGTCTTTACGAAGGTTGCGGAGGCGGCCATTGCTCCCATGAGAGAGCATGGTGTTCGCATCCTCAACTACCTCGACGACTGGCTGATTCTTGCCCAGTCGCGAGAGTAGTTGTGCGAACACAGGGACAAGGTGCTCAGTCACCTCAGCCAGTTGGGACTTCGGGTCAACTGGGAGAAGAGCAAACTCTGCCCCACGCAGAGGATCTCTTTTCTCGGTATGGAGATAGACTCGGTCACCATGACAGCGCGCCTCACCGAGGAGCGCGTCCAGTCGGTGTTGAACAGCTTGAATTCGTTCAGAGGCAGGACAGCGTTACCACTGAAACATTTTCAGAGGCTCCTGGGGCATATGGCATCCGCAGCCGCAGTAACGCCGCTCGAATTGCTTCATATGAGACCGCTTCAACGCTGGCTACACGATCGAGTCCCGAGATGGGCGTGGCACAGCGGTTCCCTCCGCGTCCAAGTGACTCCGAGGTGCCGCCAAACCTTCGGCCCGTGGTCGGACCCTCTGTTTCTCCGGGCGGGAGTCCCCCTAGAACAAGTGTCCAGGCACTCCGTTGTCTCCACGGATGCCTCATCCACGGGCTGGGGTGCCACGTACAACGGGCTTGCAGTTTCGGGTCTGTGGACGGGGCCTCAACTGCAATGGCACATCAATTGCCTCGAGTTGTTAGCAGTTCGTCTTGCGCTCAGCCGCTTCAAGGTGCCGCTCAGAGGCAAGCATGTTCTGGTCCGGACGGACAACACTGCATCTGAGGTCGCTTCATGCTGTTCACATTCCGGGCCTGCTCAATCGTGCGGCCGACGAGCTGTCACGTCAGCAGGTACTTCCGGGAGAATGGCGACTCCATCCCCAGGCGGTCCAGCTAATCTAGAGTCGTTTCGGGGCCGCACAGGTAGACCTGTTTGCCTCCCCAGAGACGACCCACTGTCAGTGGTTTTATTCCTTGACCGAGGGGACCCTCGGGTCGGATGCCCTGGCCCACAGCTGGCCCTGGGAAGAACGCAAGTATGCGTTTCCCCCAGTGAGCCTTCTTGCGCAGACACTGTGCAAAGTCAGGGAGGACGAGCAGCAGGTCCTGTTGGTCGCTCCGTATTGGCCCAACCGGACTTGGTTCCCGGAACTAGTGCTCCTTGCGACAGCACCTCCCTGGCCCATTCCTCTGAGGCAGGACCTCCTGACTCAGAGACGGGGCACCCTATGGCACCCGCGTCCAGACCTCTGGAAACTCCATGTTTGGTCCCTGGACGGGACGCAGAGGTTCTAGGTGACCTACCGCAAGCGGTAGTTGACACCATCACTTCCGCTAGAGCCCCCTATACGAGGCGCCTCTATGCGTTGAAGTGGAACCTGTTCGTCGATTGGTGCTCTTCTCGCCGAGAAGACCCCCGAAGATGTTCGGTCGCATCTGTGCTTACCTTTCTACAGGATGGGTTGGAGCGAAGGCTGTCTCCCTCCACCCTCAAAGTCTATGTCACCGCTATTGCCGCCAATCATGAGCTCGTCGATGCAAAATCTCTAGGTAAGCACGATCTGATCGTCAGGTTCCTTAGGGGAGCGAGGAGATTAAATCCGCCTCGTCCTCCCTCCATACCCTCTTGGGACTTAACTCTGGTGCTAACTGCACTACAGAGAGAACCTTTTGAGCCTCTGCAGTCAGCTGAGTTGAAAGTTCTGTCGTTAAAGACAATACTCCTGACTGCGTTGGCCTCCATCAAGAGGGTAGGGGACCTGCAGGCATTTTCGGTCGACGAATCGTGCCTGGAATTCGGGCCCGGTAACTCTCATGTGATCATGAGACCCCGGCCTGGATATGTGCCCAAGGTTCCCACTACTCCGTTCCGGGACCAAGTGGTGAGCCTGCAAGCGCTGCCTTCGGAGGAGGCAGACCCAGCCCTAGCTTTTCTCTGTCCCGTCCGTGCTCTCCGGACTTACGTGGACAGAACGCAAAGCTTCAGGACCTCAGAGCAGCTCTTCGTCTGTTACTGAGGACAGCAGAAGGGAAAGGCTGTCTCCAAGCAGAGGATGGCCCACTGGATAGTGGATGCCATCGTCTTGGCTTATCAGTCCCAAGACGTGCCCTGCCCGCTCGGGTTAAGAGCCCACTCCACTAGGGGTGTTGCCTCTTCCTGGGCGCTGGCTCGTGGCGCCTCGCTGACAGATATTTGTAGAGCTGCGGGCTGGGCGACACCTAACACGTTCGCTAGATTCTATAGCCTCCGTGTAGAGCCGGTTTCTTCCTGTGTGCTCACTTCCCATAGTCAGTAACACCGAAGTGCCCGTTCTAGTGTCGGCTTGCTGCGCCATTCCCTCCCCTATGGTAGACGGATGCGTGCGCTTATTCTACTCCAGTCGAGTTCCTCGGATCGGCGAACCCTGTTGAGTCCTCCGCAACCCGCGGCAGTCGGACGTGGCGGAGCGTTCGACGCCAGGTCTAACACTCGTATGCATTGGTGGAACTTGTGTTAGGCTGGGTTCCATATGTAGTGACCCCCACGCCGGTCCCATATGTGTATTCTTCCACGGTACGGCTCCCTACGGCGAGCCCGTGTCTTTCCCTCGGCAGAGTTCCCTCTGCCGTCCCAGGTATGTGTTGTCTCCCTCCTAATTGGCCGGGGCCACCCCTGGGACTTCCGTATGTTGTGCTGCCCACGGTCAGCCCTTACGTGTATTCTCCACATGTTAACTCCCTCTGGGCATGATGTGGCTTCCGCAGCTGCCTTCACAGGCACGCTTTCCCAGCGTTATCCAATACAGTCGGCTGAGTGGGTCTTGCGGAACAGCAGCTTTGACTCTCCCTGCGTGAACTTTCCCGCCCGCTTCAGATCGGGGTCTGAGGGGCTCATCGCTGGGCGCTGGAAGTGGTAGTAACTATGGCGTTTTCCATAGGGGATCCCAATTCGTCGGTACGTCCGACGTACGTCGAACGTGACCGACTGAGTGGGAACGTCTCGGTTACATATGGTAACCCTCGTTCCCTGAAGGAGGGAACGGAGACGTACGTCCCGTCGCCACAGTTGCTGTACCATCACTGCAGGTTGAGCCATTACGTGTGGCTCCTCAGTGAAAAACAGCGTGCATTCGCTCTCGCTTCCTGTTTATACCCGCGGTGCGGGGCGGGGCGCGAGATGCAAATCTCGCACGCCAATTGTTCATTGGCCGGTTCTAGATAGCTCGAAGCTGATAGGGGCTCCCAGAAGTGATCCCAATTTGTCGGTACGTCCGACGTACGTCTCCGTTCCCTCCTTCAGGGAACGAGTGTTACCATACGTAACCGAGACGTTTGAATGAATGATTCAATGACTCACTCATGAATACTTCACTGGCTGCATCCGAAATTGTATACTCAATACAATATACCTACTTGAGTAGGTACTTATTTTGAAAAGTAACTACTTCCGCTAAAAAACTATGTTCTATATAATATGTGTGTACCCCGTATGAATATGATCTGGACGTACTAGAATTGCTATGTTGTTATTATCATGTGACCTACCATCAACAGTTATGTTGCTTCACTGCCATTCATAAATCCTCTCCCGTGGCCTCATGGGATAGTAACGTTTTCATCGTATGCACACTTCAGAATCTCGCCGGAAGAAGTAGGTCATCCAGGTAATTTTGCCTACTCTTTTATGAGTACTGTGAATTCAGACATACTTCTTTTGTCACATAGGGTCCTATCATACACCAGGCGCAATGCAACGCTAAGTGCGACATAGTGTTTTTTGCTAGTTTCATCCTGACGCAGTTATCATTTTCACGTCCAGCGCCACGTTGTTTAAATAGTAAATGCCCAAGAGGTGTGTTCAGTTTGACAAACTGGTCTAAAGTCAATGGCGCAGTATTTTTTTGTGTTATTTAAAGGGAGCGTTAGTAATATGCGCCTATAGGCGGGTGCACAATGCTCGTACACTGCTTATTATACACACAGGAGAAGCACACAAACATGTTTAAATATTAAGAATAAAAGGATTACAATGTAAAAGAGTATTATTGTGTACATAAAGATAAAAATGCCTACATGTCATAATGGATAGTCATTGCCTGTATCAGAATTATCTATTTGCAGTAATGATGAATGACATTGGCTACTTATTTAACCAATTGTGGCAATACACACATGTATTTAAACTGACTCGTCGGGTTGAGGGTGTCTATATTCCACCATGTAAATAGCGAATCCGCCATGGTGCAAGCGCAACTGGCTTTTAAAGGGAATGGGAGATGAGACTCTGATTGGTTTATTGCACGTTATGCCCAAAACACACCCATGACTCATTCAGAGAATACGGGCAACCCTTTTAGACCATGCGCCGGGCACTCCGGCCATTATTCCTGCCGTTAAACTAGCAAAAGTGGATTCGGACACACCCTAGGTGCACTTGCGCTGTGCGCTTTAGACCATGCGCTAGATAGTTCAAATAGGGCCCATACTGTTTTTCGTCTACTGTAGTGGGGAAATATGTGATTTTGGATACAGCCATTGTTTCATTACTGGATGAATCAGTTTTTTTTTTTAACGAAATCTCTTGAATGTATGATACCAGGACAAATACATTTTTAATAGTAAATTTTCGCAACATGGTGGCATTATTTGAAGCGTCATGTTAGTTTTAAAAGGCGATTCAGTCTACTTTGATCGCTTCCGTAGACATCAGTGTTTATATCAGAACTATAAACTTTCATCCCAGTTCTTCTTTGATAATATTAATATTTGTAACACAGAAATAATGATACTGTGTGGTTGAAAAGACTGTGATTTTGTCAAAGTTTTAATAGACACAGACGAATCGTTGTCATTTCGGAATGAGATTGTGTTTGAATGATTATGAATGATAATGATTCATCGTGCAGCTCTACTTTTTCGGGTTTACTAGTTGAATATTTGTGTCATATTGCCCGTCTTTTTCTATACGCTGAATGCGTGCAAGACCTGGCAGGATAAATTGTTTACGCTTTTCAAACTGTTTTTGTTATTTTAATCTCACCCCCCACTAAGAACAATCTACAGAGCATTTGGATGCTGAACATTGGATTCAGAAGCTGTCAGCTGTGCTTAATAGAAAAGAGCTAGAAAGAGTTGTACTTATGTGCATATGTGCGTGTGTTTCTGTTTACATCAGGCAAGTGTATGAATACCAAACGCAGACCCTATTTAAAGGGAATCAATTTGTCCTATCTTTAAAAGGCAGTGCATCAGTGGGCACATTATCTGTGATTCTGCCTCATTATACACACTGATGGACAGCAGTAACTACTGCAGTCACCTCACCCTCAACTGGACCCGTCAACAGCTGCACTGCACTGGCCAGAGCACAACACAGGCTAGCTGCATTACAAATCAAAGCTACTTTATCTAATTTCATGATTTTGTCTTTGTATTTAAAACTTTACATAAAAAAGAAGAAAAAAAAAGATATGATTATTCATAATGTGCAAAAACAGTGCAAAAACAGATTCACATTATGTAACAACACCCCAACAGACGTGAGACTAATACAATGGATAGTTTTAAATGGTCAATACAGAATTCCAGCATAATGCGACTCTTATCGAGCACCTCCAGCAGTTTAGCAACAGTAGACAGCATTTTACGACAATCACTGATTTAGCTGACTTGGACGTTAAGTTTGGGCGTTTTGTTGATCAAGGAACGACATTTCTGTCTGAAAATGTAGTTCTAAATTCCTACCCCTATAACTAACCCTATCCATGAGTCATCCATAAAATCAGAGGGAAATAATAGGTGAATAGCACTGATGTAGAAGCATTTAACCCTGGTTGTAAGCCTAAACTTGACATAAACTGTAAACTTGCAACTCAAATCTGATTGGTTGATTGGAATGTTGTTCCATGATCAACAAAGATGTTAATCCAGGAACATGTTGTACTTTGTGAAATTACATTCACCAAAATGGCACATCCCTAGTATCTTGCTGTCATTGCTGTAGGGTTGCTGTCGTTGCAGTGTCTCCGCAGTGACATTGTACATTTATTATCTTTTTCATACACCTGCCAGACTGTTAAATAGTGAAGCAATTTTAGCTGCATGCCTGCACACAGAAAAATTGTCTTATAGAGACAGAGCGTATTTAGGCCACTCCCACACCCGAGGGGAAAACAATCCAATGCTCTCCATTGACTTTGCATTGCGTGAGGCTGCCTCCTTGTCATTTGGACTTATAACAAAAAACAGAACAATGTCTAAAAGCTGATATGTGACAAGGTGTACAGCAAACAAGCTAAAAAACACAGAAATACGTTTTTATAAGCTGTCGACCCAAATAAATGAGTGTTTAAGGAGACAAAAGTGGATACAGGCAATAAGACGTGAAGCTTCAGCAGCAAGAATGGGTAAATTTTGGGATCCAGACACTCAATATGCCTTTGTGTGCAGTAAACATTTTATCACTGTTAAGTCAAATATCCAAATATCATGTTTTCATATTATATTTCCTGTCGCTGATTACGTTCCCCTCCTGTGGGTGTAGTTCTCAGTGTAATATAGCATGTCGCGCTCTGTCTCAATTGCCTGTATCCACTTTTTTGTACTGAAACGCTCGTTTTTTGGGTCAACAGCTTATAAAAACTTCTGGGTTTTTTCGTTCTGGGTTATTTAGCCTGTTTGCTGTACACCTTGTCACACATCAGCTTTTAGACATTGTTCTGTTTTTGTTATAAGTCAAAAATGACAAGGAGGCCGCTTCACACAATACAAAGTCTATGGAGACTGTTTGATTGCCCCCCCCCCGGTGGACGTGGTCTTCAGATTATGACGCGTGTCGCTCCGTCTCTATGGGTTTTGTGTCATCTGATCGGCTCCTCTGATCGGACTTATAGATCAAAATATATAAAATATTTATCACCCGATTGGCAGCCAATAGATCAGAGCACCCTTACTGCTAACACCCTTACTGCTAACACTGCCATAGTTATGGGTTTGATTCAGGGAATGCATGAACTTATAATATAATATAAATCGCATGCCATCAGTACATCGTGAGTTGCTTTGGATAAAAGCATCTGCCAAATGCATAATGTAAATGTTAGGGAATATATTCTCTAGCACAATAACTGTAATACTTTAAAACTGCAATAAGATAAGAAAAGATAAGTGGTTGACTTGGACTGGAATTACTTGCAAAAAGGGCCATACAAACACATTGAATTAATAACATAAAATATTAACCTTCACTGCTTATGTGCTTATGTGTATATATATATATATATATATATATATATATATATATATATATATATATATATATATATATATATATATATATATATATATATTTATATATATTTATACACACCGATCAGGCAAAACATTATGACAGGGGAAATGAATAACACTGATTATCTCTTTATCAGGCACCTGTTAGTGGGTGGGATATATAAGGCAGCAAGTGAATATTTCGTCCTCAGAGTTGATGTGTTAAAACATGGGTCTTCAAACGGGGGTCCGCCAATTTAATATTTGATCACAAATAATTTTTTGATAAAAAATTATAATATGGGGATAAAACATCACAAAGTAAAATTCAAATATAAGCACCCTAAGTCTGTCTGTCTGTCTGATAGCCTAGTGATTTAATTCTTAATTGTCCATCTCACAGTAAAATTAAAATGTGATTTTTTTTAATTAACTTGAGGCTAAGGTTCAGGTAAATGTTTAATTGTCCATCTGATTAGTAAAATAAATGTATGACTGCAAATCAATTGAAAAGAATTTACAACAATTCCAAACAACTAATGAATTGTGATTTTATCGCAGCATGCTGTTTATTATGATGCATCAATCCAAATTTTAACAATGAAAGGTTAAATACAACAATAATGTGCATAGTTCTAATCTACTGTCTGATACACTGTGCATTACAGTTTGTTGCGTATGAGGCTGCATAGCCACAGACCAGTCAGAGTCCCTGACCCCTGCCGAAAGTGCCAACAGTGGGCACGTGAAAATCAGAACTGGACCACGGAGCAATGGAAGAAGGTGGCCTGGTCTGATGAATCACACTTTCTTTTATATCACGTGGATGGCCGGGTGCATGTGCGTCACTTACCTGGGAAACACATGGCACCAGGTCCAGTTCTGATTTTCATGGCCCACTGTTGGCACTTTCGGCAGGGGACAGGGGTCAGGGGTCAGGGGTCAGGGGCTCTGACTGGTCTGTGGCTATGCAGCCTCATAGGCAACAAACTGTAATGCACTGTGCATCAGACAGTAGATCAGACAGATGCATCATAATAAACAGCATGCTGCGATAAAAATTCATTAGTTGTTTGCAACTATGGGAAGAAGGCAAGCAGGGTGGAGGCAGTGTGATGCTTTGGGCAATGTTCTGCGGGGAAACCTGGATGTTACTTTGACACGTACCACCTACCTAAGCATTGTTGCAGACCATGTACACCCTTTCATGGAAACGGTATTCCCTGGTGGCTGTGGCCTCTCTCAGCAGGATAATGCGCCCTGCCACAAAGCAAAAATTGTACAGGAATGGTTTGAGGAGCACAACAAGTTTGAGGTGTTGACTCAAATTCCCCAGATCTCAATCCAAACGAGCATCTGTGGGATGTGCTGAACAAACAAGTCTGATCCATGGAGGCCCCACCTTGCAACTTACAGGACTTAAAGGATCTGCTGCTAACATCTTGGTGCCAGCAAATTGAAGCAAATAAATAGTGAAGGTTAATCTTGTATTTTTACTTTATTTTTTTAATTGAGCTCTTTAGCTATTTTGTTAAGCTGTTTAGAGCTGCTGAATGTTTGCGTTCTGAAGTTGCTTGTCCTCAACCTTGAAACTTGCCCTTCACAAACACCTACCTAATAAAGGAACTGCTAATTAGCAGCCTTTTGCTCAGATGCCACTCCACTGACCAATCCCCTGACCTCTCATCAACCTCTATTTCTTCTGCTTTCTCTTTTTCAACTCGGCGTGGCTCAGAAACTCTTGCTAATGCTCTCAAACTCCAGGACCTTCTAATTAACAGACCGAGCAGAATCAGAACAGGCACCGGCTCAAGCACCTGCATATTTTTAACTATTCCTTTACACTGATGAATACTTGATTACGCCTGGCAAGCAAGAGCTCATTATTTCTGTATGATGAGTGATGTTTAGTCACATCCAAGAAGTTTCTGTGGACATTTCATCAACTGGTTTATACAGATAGTCTGGTTGCTAGGTAATTGTAGCTAGAGCTAAGAAGTATCTTAAGGATGAAAGCTGGAATTAGCTTCATGAAACTGATGTAAGCACATTTGTCATGTGTCTCTTGTCAAGCAGTTGTGGAACATAAAGGATTATGATGCTTGCAAAGAGGTCCAGACACCATGAGGGCGGTTTGCAGCATCTGGCTAATTTGTTGCACACTGTTGTGTTATCTCACAGAGCCAGAAAAAATATTTTTTTTATATCTATAATCTATTTTGTAAGTCTTCTTCCCTTGTACTGAAAGACAAAGAATGCACATTTCACAATATTCTGACCAATGCCGATATATTTTTAAAAATGTATGTTATGACCAATAACCCATAAATTGCAGAAATAAAAATGTTTACTACTTAAAGCTTTTTCCAAATGTGTGTTTATTTAATGTATTTATATATATATATATATAAAAATGTGTAAAAGTACAAGGAAATTGCAACATTTTGTATCATAAAAGTGATTTTTAAGATTACAAAGATTACATTTACAAGTAGTAATTTATCACTTGTTTGTGAAGATTTCAAGTTTTGATTACAGAATTATGGAAATGAGCATGCAAAGTTAAAAATACAACAACAATAACAATTTATGTTAATAAATTACTAATAATAAATAATTGTAATTTATGTTGGTGCAGGATGATGTTTTATACTATACTTACTGCAAACTACACCCCTGCTTGAAGGTGCCCTGTGGTATTTGGCACCAAGACATTAGCAGCAGATCCTTCAAGCCATGTAGGTTGTGAGGTGGAGCCACCGTGGATCAAATTTGTTGGTCCAGCACATCCCACAGATGCTCATTTGGATTGAGGCCAGGGCGACTTGAACTCTTTATCAAGTTCCTCAAACCATTCCTGAACAATGTGTGCAGAGGTGCAGGATGCATTATCCTGCTAAAGGAGGCAACTTCCATCAGGGAACACCATTGTCATGAAGGAGTGTAGCTGGTCTGGGACAAGGCCCTTTTGGTAGGTGGCCCGTCTACATGAATGGCCGGACCCAGGGTTTTCCAGCAGAACATTGGCCAGAGCATCACACTCCCTCCACAGGCTTGTTGTTGTCCCACAGTGCATCCTGGTGCGGTCACTTCCCCAGGAAAATGGCACATTCGTACACGGCTGTCCACATGATGTAGAAGAAAACAGGACTCATCAGACCAGGCGGCCTTCTTCCATGGCTCCAAGGTCCAGTTAAGCTCATGTGTCCATTGTAGATACTTCCAGGGATGGACAAGAGTCATCATAGGAACTCTGATTGGTCTGCAGCTACGCAGCCCCATATGCAGTGTGATGCACTGTGTGCTTGTGACACATTCCACCCATAACCCTAATTTAAAAAGTTGTGACTTGTGCCAGAGAAGACCTTCTGTTGGCTCGGACCAGACGGGATTGCCGTCTCGTGCATTGATGAGCCTTGGGCGCCCAACTCCCTCTCAGCGATTTGTGGTTTGTCCCTTCTCAGACCACTGTTGGTAAATTCTCACCACTGCTAACCAGGAGCAACCCACAAGCCTTGCCGTTTTAGAGATACTCAGACCCAGTCAACTTACCATAACTATTTGGCCCTTGTCAAAGTGGCTCAGATCTTTGCCCATTTCTCCTTCATCTAACACGTTGATTTTGAGAACTGATTGTCTGCTTACCATCTAATCTACCCAGACCTTAATATGTGGCCCTGTTACGAGATATTCGCTTCACCTGTGACTGGTCATATTGTTTTGGCTCATTAGTGTATATGCAGTATCAACCAATGCCAACCAAAATCTCCACACTTGGATTATAACTGATATGTAATTTACATTACATTTATGCATTTGGCAGACGCTTTTATCCAAAGCGACTTACAGGGACAATTCCCCTGGAGCAACATGGAATAAAGTGCCTTGCTTAAGGACACACTGGTGGTGACCGCTGGGATCGAACCAGCAACCTTCTGCGTATCAGTTCCATGGTTTAAACCACTGGACCATCATCTCACATAGGTTCCAGTATTGTGCATCCCTGCATCCCTTTGAAAGCACTAAATTTGAATAAAATCATCTGCCAGGTTCATAAATGTTCAATTAACCAGAGACAGTGGTCCTAAAAAGTGGCCCTGAATCACAAAGTTGGTTAGCAATCCATTATATTACATTTTGGTCTGACAGAAGAAGGTGATGCAGATCCTTAATAATCTGTTCATATGAATCCTACCACCCTATAACCCTCTCACATTTTTCTATTTCCTAATGGATGTAGTACATTAGAATAAATGTCTTTCTCGCGGCTTCCCACAGATGTGATGTGACAAACTACTTTGCCAAACATTGTAACATTGTCATTTCCTAGCAACTGAGTAAGCCAAAACCAACAGATTAGCATCCTGCTGATGAGAATATCTCATGAGTGTTTGCACAGGCTCTCCGAGCCTTAGCCTTGGTTTTTCTCTCAGAATAGAACGGGAAGATGCAGCTCTGATTGTAGTATAGTAAGGCTCTTCTCTTATCTGACTTATTATTTTGGACTTTTGCCATGTAGAAACTCTTTTGTGTACAGCAAATATTTTATGTCTTACAGTATCGGTATCTCTATCTTTGGGTAGTGTGTTATGTTTGCAGCTACTCCAGCACTAACCGATATCAAATTATGCTGGCTGGTTACATTTTTATAAGCACTTATTAAGTATTAATTACCTTTCATGTCAATGATTTGCATGATTAAAGAATGCTTAATGAGCTTCTTTTTATTATGACGGAATATTCATGGCAGCATTTTCCTCATTTTTGTTAAATCCAGTAAATGACTCTAAAGCATGTTGATGTGGCCCACATATTCAGGAGATTATAATTTCATTATTAGTGGGATCAACCAGCCTTCACTATTACCAATTAGTGTTTAAAGGCATAATTGGAAATGCAAATCATCATTATTTCATTATTTTTATCACACTGTATTAAATCCTGTATTAACGCATGCTTGCTTGTCTGATGGATTCATCTAGTATCTATGATCATGCACGTTCACATTTTTTTGTTATTTATCCAGAATTGCATAAAAATTGAATACATACGTACATTGAGTGTGACTTAAATACCCATTCAAATGATGAGCATGTTATTAATTTCTGAATTCAAATTTATTTAGATTTTTTTTGAGGGGCATGAAATAAAAAAAAGTCTGGGTGATACAGCTGATTTGAAATTATATTAAATTTTGACTTTAACTAGTTTGGAATAAATAATTTTAAATATAATAATTTTATTATAAATTATGTAAAAATACTGGACAAACAGATCTTATAAATAGTTACAATTGTTTTAAATAAACTGCTTCACTGATTATTAATATTTTAAAAACGTTTTGTTACAGTTACGTTTGTCTTGTCTTCACCTGTTCTAGTTTATCCCTGATTAGTTTATCAACTCCACCTGTGTCTAACTAGTTCCCTCCATTACCTTGTGTATTTATACTCCCTGTTCTGTTCAGTCCTTTGTCGGTTATTGTTTGTCTACACATGTCTGTGTTAGCGTGTTCTATGCCTGTAAAGTCTGTATTTGGATTAAAACCTTTGTTATTCCTCACCTCCTTCGTCGTGTGCTTGCTAAGCCACCCAGAACTGTAACACGTTTGTTTTGAAAATCAGAGAAAACTGCATTTTATTACATGACAAGATTAGTTCAAGTTATGAAATGTCAAGTGTTGCAACTCTAAAAATGTAATGATATTTATGAATTAAAAGTGCAGTGTAATATTTATGAGGATCGAATGATAGAAATGCAATATAATATATTGTGAGCGGTGGGCGGTTGCAATTCGCAACCTCACCACTAGATGCCACTAAAATTTACACGGTGCACCTTGAATAATGAATGATTTTTGTGTACAAAATACTTTTTAAAAACATACTGAAAAAATACTGGACAAAATTACTTTTGCTACAGGGGCTCGTGGAAATTAAAATGAGTAGTTTCATTACAGGAGACAACACAAAAAAATAACGTCGAATCTGTTGAATGTTTTCCACCATTTGGACCTAAGTTTTGCTCATGTATCTTCATAACTTAAATCAATCTACAGTATCCCCAATATCTGCTCTTTTTGGCTTTACTCATAATAACCTCATTTTTAGATTCAGCCAGTTTAAGCAGCATTAGACATGTCTGGCCAAGTCTTTTATTTTTATCTTGCCTTCATTCCCCTCACGGATCTAATAACATGCTGCCATAGTTCTGGGTCAAGAGGTGAAGCAAGGCGGCAATGTCTTTATGCTGAGTTCGCTTGTTGGACTTAAGCCTAATGCGTTCTTACATTTTTATTAGGAAGCAGATTGGATAACACAAGCGCCAGATTTGTTCCTGAGCCAATATGTCACTTGTGTCTTTATCGGATGATTCCAAGGCTGGAAGATTTGGAGCAAGAATCCTGATCATTAAATCTATGATGCACATGCTCCAGGAAAGGTTAGCAACATTTTTTGACTCTATACCATGGAGGTGTCACTAAGAATAAAATCATTTGGACAAATGCAGCGTTGGTTCTACAACACTAGTACGTACTGTCTTTCTGCTAAACAAGAAATTATAAGCAATTATTATCAAACAATGATTCTGAGTGGTCAGTTGAGACTTTCTGTTTGTAATTATCTCCTCATAAGAATGCCAAAATGTATTTTACTGTTGCAACTGCCAACTCATTTCCTAAACTGTGTAAGTTTCATGTCACTCTGTGTTTTTTTCTTCTCAGATAATACATTTATTTCAACTTAACTAATGTTTCATGTCCATTATGCCATTAAACACAAAGATCGGATCCGTGGTGTAACACTATTTTCACGGGTGCTAATGTGGGCTACTTCATCTCCTGATCTCATCCTTCTCACTTTTCTCCACATCATTTCTCTCTACTTTGACTTATTGTAACACTGTGGTCATATAGATTGCGCGAATGAAAACTGAAATGAGAATAGACAAAGAGCTGAACAAAACAAGGTAGTATAAATACACAGACTAAATGAGGGAACTCATCAAGAAACTCCTGAAAAGAATGATTAACTAATTAGTAACCTTAGATTAACTAGAAAGAATTCAGGCAAACCCAAGGAGAAACAGAACATAAACGTGACACTTATATTTTATCTATAAACGATCAAGCAAGACATTATGGCCTAATATTGCGTTGGTCCCTCTTTTGCTGCCAAAACAGCCCTGACCCGTTGAGTCATGGACTCCACTACACCCCTGAAGGTGTGCTGTGGTATCTGGCACCAATATGTTAGCAGCAGATCCTTTTAGTCCTATAAGTTGCGAGGTGGGGACCTGTTAAGTTGTGTTGGTTTGGGTGTCTTGGTTTTTCCTTTTGTTTGCAGGTCTTGTGATTAGTGGCAGGAATTGAGTGCGCCTGTTGCTCGTCACAGATCTGATTTAAACACGGAGCAAGAGGTTGTCTGGGGTGCTGCTCAGCGCTTGTTTGGAAGCAGTTTGTCACTACCGCGCTCTAATGTTATGTTGTGTTGTGTTTTACATCCATTCATTGGCACTGTCAATACTTCATTTGTTGCATCCACTCGAGTGCAAATCAAAATGATTGACTCTACTGATATTGACCTTTTGATTATCTTATTTTGGTTATAAAATATTATGTTTGGATTTGTTCTGCTGTGTCGTCTCCCTTAATGTTGAGCCGGGTGTAACAGGACTCCATGGATCTGACTTCCGTTTGTTCAGCACATCCCACAGATTCTTGTTTGGATTGAGATCTGGGGAATTTGGAGGCCTCAAACTCGTTGCTGTGCTCCTCAAACCATTCCCGAACCATTTTTGCGTTGTGGCAGGCTGCATTATCTGGCTGAAAGAGGCCACAGCCACCAGGGAATACAGTTTCCGTGAAAGGGTACATGGTCTGCAACAATGCTTAGGTAGGTGGTACGTTTGGTACGTGTCAAAGTAACATCCACATGGATAGCAAGACCCAAGGTTTCCCAGCAGAACATTGCCCAAAACATCACACTGCCTCTGCTGGCTTGCCTTCTTCCCATAGTGCATCCTGGTGCCATGTGTTCCAAGTAAGCAACGCACACGCACCCACATTATGTAAAAGAAAACGTGATTCACCAGGCCACCTTCTTCCATTGCTCCGTGGTCCAGTTCTGATGCTCACATGCCCACAGTTGGCACTTTCGGCGGTGGACAGGGGTCAGCATGGGCACCTTGACTGGTCTGCGGCTATGCAGCCCCATACGCAACAAACTACAATGCACTGTGTATTCTGACACCTTTCTATCAGAACCAGCATTAACTTCTTGAGCAATTTGAGCTACAGTATCTCGTCTGTTTGATCGGAGAACACGGGCCAGCCTTCGCTCCCCACATGCATTAATGAGCCTTGGCCGCTCTCAACCAATGATGCACTGAAGCTACACAAGGACAGCCCTCCCCATTTCCATGTTGCACACGGAAATGTAAAAATAAATGAATCAATAAATAAATAAATTTAAATGAATGAATGCATGCAAATAAATATAAAAATAAATGTAAAAATAAATATATAAATAGTAAAATAAATTAACAAATAAATTAAAGTTAATAATATTTTTTTAAATGTATAAAAGCAGAAAATAAATGAAGGGAAAGATAATACAACATTTAATTTGATTAAAAATGTGTCATTTATTTTATCAAGTCGTTTATTCTGTCATTTATTTTCCCATTATCACATTTATTTATCTATTTATTCATTTACATATTTGTATATTTATTTTTTTATTCATTTATTTACTGATTCATTAATTTATTTATTTAACATTTCTGTAGGTTTGGTCCTCCATACAGCTAACGATAAATCTGCGAATGGTCTTACCTGTGATGTCAGAGAGCAGTAGAAAGCTGCCTTAACCGAAGAAGCAGAATGCCTAATTCTGAAGCTCCGCCCACCGATTCGCACATGACATGTAATAGATAAATAACATAGGCCTACGTGAGGCTAAAACAGATTGAGCTACCAAGAATTAAATGTGCCATAAGCTTCCTTCGGATTCCAGTATTAGCAATGCATGGTTGGCTGGAGTATCCTTTGTATTTGAGGTGTTGTTAGTTCATTGTCCTGCGATTCGTGATCAGACTCGAACATGTATGGGCCAGGGCTTGCAAAGGCAGACGTCCCGGGGCTAATGTGTTTTCCAGTCTGGCTACCAAAATGTATCACCGGCCTGCCCGAAGGGCTATCTTAAATAGTGAAATAACATTCCTTTCTTGATGTGCGTTGTTCACTCTCTTGACTGGTAATTTGAAGTTAAAATACAATCGCGGAGGTTTTGAACATGCTGATTTGTCTGCAGTGAAGTTTTGCTGTTGCACATACTTGGCTTGTGGGTGCATGCGTGTGTGTTAGTGATGCACAGTTTGCGGTTATATCCACCAATTGGGTGGGCCAAGTAATAAAAAAAATAACATTCCAATTAATTGTGCGTGGATGAGATAAATTGTGTTTATTTGATAAAAACATTTTGCGAGCCCTGTGGGCGAATCATTCCGGTTGCCATTTTTCGACATTGGAAGTTTTCAAAACATTTCCTCATGTGTACTGACGGGGGAGCCGAAGCTCATTATAATATGCAAAACTGTTACCGAATCATAGCAGTGGGCGTTTACTTCCAATTCTTCAATGCGGCATGCCCATAAAAAAAGTGTTTCAGGAGCTAGGCTCAAAACCAGAGTAGAAAATAGCCTATTACTTATTCATTATGATGTTTTTGAATGTAAAAACAGCGCGAATGCAATAAGTTGACCTCAGACAACAGTACAAAAAAAAGCCAGTTCATCACCCATTTAAAGTAGCAATCTAATTGGTAAGAATATTAGAGACCTCTCACATAGATTTACATAGTTTATGTGATACAGTGTTAGTGAGAAAACTGGTGTACTGAACCTAAATTTGCACTGAAAATTCCAACACTTCAGCCTTGTAGCATGTTCATCTGGCTGTGTTCCATATTTCTTTTATTTCGTTTTGTTTATTTATTTATTTCGATACTCCTTGGGATGTCAAATGTATTCTCAGTGTGCCCCATATCTGCGACACAGATTCAGGAAAGAAAACAGAAACACTGGGGGGGCTATGCTGTGCTATAATTCCTGTTCTTGGCTCAGGAGAGAATGAGTCACACCAGTGTCTTACAATCTCAAGAAAAGGAACAAATGACAATCTCTTTGTGGAAAAGTACAGAGTCATTTACTCTGTAAATGTGCCAATGAAACTCAATTGCAGTGGTAACTTAATCTGTTGCAGTCTGAATGTGTGATTTTTTTATTGTGCTTGATATTTCACTGTTTTTTAAGGATAAACACCTTTTAAAGAATCCATGAAATCAAAATTGGGGCGTTTGCTTTCTCCGTGGGAATATACTTCTAAAGAATTACAAAAGTCTTCCATTTTGGGGGAAAAATACTTAAATATTGACATTGTATCTTTCACTCAGGGGTTTGTATAAATTTGCAACCAATCAAATGCTTTCAAGAATGAGATTGTCCCTCCTACTAATAAAACTAAAAAACACAATCCCCAACTTTCTGTTTCGATTTGTATCCTTTTGTTTGAATTTTCCATTTTACTGTGCAATTTGTGTTGTAAGCCTACTACACCTCCCATGAACCCTGAAAAGAAATATCCACCAATCAGAAAACACACCATATATTATATTATATTATATTATATTATATTATATTATATTATATTATATTATATTATATTATATTATATTATATTATATTATATTATATTATATTATATTAATTATATTATATTATATTATATTATATTATATTATATTATATTATATTATATTATATTATATTATTTATTATATTATACACTGCATGCAATTAATTTGTTGCAGTGCAAATTACGTAATCGAGTCCCACTTATAGTTTTACAGTTTTTCATATGTTTTTATTCAAATAGAGTATTTGCAAGATGTTAAGGATGCAGAGTTTAACTTTTTGTCCGATTTCCAAATATGTATATTTGCTTCAAATCTAGGTTTGTTATGTGATTCATTTTGGAGTTGGTTCTCAAAAAAACCAAGATGGCTTAAAGTGCCCCAGTTATGCTATTTTAAAGGCACTCTATTTGAGCTCAAACATACTATTTGTTGTTTTTCTCGTCACAATTGTCTTTCCTCATAGTACCTGCTTTTAAAAAACCACTTACCCATAAACACCCCTACACTCTCCCATTCTTTCGGTTTGTGGTCTAAGAGGTCTGTCTAAAATATCAGATCAGTGGATTATCTCTTCCAACCTGCGTGATGTTATCTTCCCCCACGTACTGTGTTTAACCCCACTGGCATACTTCTCAATCCCTTCCACAATCCTTCATGTCTTCCCGCCTCCGCCGAGGAGCCCTCGTGGAAATATCAGATTAGTCAAAGATGAAGCACCTCATGACCTCCCCTGTTTTATCTGAGATGTGCTGCATGAGAGTCTGGCTTCACCCTGAGGTTAAACTGGATTTAGTTCAATGACTCCACTCAAGTCTGTATCACAGAGATCTGGGGTTGTGGATACCTCTTCATGTTTATTTTTTCACCTATTGGGATTAAAGCACTCTGGCCACCTCTGACCTATTTAAGCCTTTACTGCGGATATTTGAAAAAAGAGAAGGCTAAACAGTTTATCCTTTTTGTTTATTTTCTCTGGTTGCATAATGTTGCGTTGGCTTAAAATGTGAATCAGTTCATGGGAATAACATTTGAAAATGTTCATTCACCTTGGTTGCAGTTAGTCGTTGGTGTTTGTAACAAATGCGGTGATGGCACCATTTATAATAAATTATATTATATCATATTATTCTTGCAATTTATTTGTTGCTTGCGGAAAAAAATGGCAGAATACACAAGCACAAAGATTCACAAAGTCTTATAATATTGTGGTTGTAACAATGCTGATGTCTTTATCTTGGCAACACCATAATGCATTAGGCTTAATGTCACTTTGAAATTTAACAATATAAAATAAATTCTTAATGCAGCAGCCTCTTTAAATAGGAGTTTATTGCTGTTTATGTGCTTCTAATACCCAGACTGATTCTCTAACATTTCCATAGATTATATATATATATATATATATTTTTTTTTTACAGTGATATATTGTTCATTAGTGTAAACATTTCTGTTTTCCAGTATGTTCTGCCTTTTAAACAGCCATTGTTGCTAATACTTTCTTGTTAAACACTAAAGCCGAAGTGAAACTAGCCTCATTAGTCTTACTCACAGAGACTTACTTCCATGCTGATGTGAGATGACACAATTTTGCAAATATCATATTGTGCTCGGCCCACCTTTGATATCTGTATTACTTTCATGATGGGAAAATAGGCCATTTCGATGATTTGTTCTTTTATAATGCCAAAACGATTTCTCATTTAATAGCGCAGAGAGAATCTCACAAGAGCTGCTCTTATCGTTCACGTTTCAACCACCCCAACCTTGAATCATGACTCTTTGTGATGTTTTGAAATTCATCATGAATCCTGAATGACCTTGTCATGAAAACCCCAAAATGCTTGATATGTACTTGATAGAGTTTTGTAAAGAGTTTGTGGAAGGGAAATCAGACATCTCTTCATCTAATTTTAGCCATGTTATTTGTTGACAGTACTGTAGTTTCCGTTTCGTGATTAGGAAATCAAAGAACTAGTTTAAAACTTGTTTTTTTTTTTTTTAAATCAAAACCCCTTTGCCTGAGCACTTTATTTGACTTTAGAGCATCGTATCACACTATCACATCATGTGTATTAAATAGATCATTACAGGCTGTCAAATTGATCTGAGTTGTTTTCACTTCATTTAAAGTGGGCCGATTTAATTAACCTTGCCCTCCCTTTGGGTTCCTTTCATCCCAGGCTTTGTTTTATCTTTTTTCACATTGACAATCATGTACAAATGCAATTAAAATTAACATTTAGTTCTCCTGTTTCAGTGGAAAGCAAATTAAAGCATAATATTTTCACAGGAAATAGGGTTCATAAAAATAGAATGTCTGACTTAATAATTAAAGGTGCGACATGTGATTTCTGCACCACTGGTGTCACTGAATAGAGTTGTTTTCCAAAATCCAGTTCCTTTTTCAAATGGAATTCAATGCATTATTGCGCAAATGTAAAGTTGCTCTAATCATGGGCATCCCCTCTCAATGAGTTCTCAATCAAGAGTTGTTCCCTGCCGGCAAACTGTTTCAGGGTACCGAACAAACTTATACCCCCCTTATGACAGGAAGTTCCTACAGGTTTGCTTTCGAGGACGAAGCATACTAGTATTAGGTTCTTCTTTATGACCTAGCCTTATCACCTTGCACCTTCATGAAGCGCATGGATGCAGACTGACTCCTTTGCAATTCCGGGGCATCCATGTAATCGGAATTAAAATTGTCCTGATCTCTTTCTGAAAGCCTATGAAATGAGAAATTAAACTGAAATGCATATTCAGAGTATACACACTCAATGAAACGGCAATAGAAAAATGTATTGTATACCCTTACTCCCCTAAATAATGATAAATAAATGAAAAACAATATATATGACTATATTAATAACCAAAACACCATGGTTAATAGAGTGTTACTGCAGTACCACATAATCCGAGAGCCCTTGGGCCGGATGAATATGATTGGCGGGCCGCCAATTTAATAGCCCTGGCCTAGACCGAGTCTACCTATTGTTAGGGGCTCCATTCTGGCCAGAATGAGTCTGGTTTTATGATGTAGCGTCTGTCCTGGATGGCACTCCTTGGGAGATTCCTGTCCAGAGAGACAAGTACAGGGGTCGATCTATAACCCCCGGCCAGAGATCTGGAAATTTTGGGTCTGGCCAGCTTATAGATTCCGATCTCTTAACTCAACTTAACTCTTAAGGTTTATATCAGAGGCTCCATTTGAACTTGTAGAGTCAGCCTCAGCTTGGATTTTTCACCCCAGATGGATTACATTCAAAAACAAGGGATGGGAGTCAGGCTTCCGATGGTTTTGGTGCTGCATCTGCTTAGATCATGGGGGTCACAGGTGGAGGAAGAGCTTGAACAGACCGAATACTAATTAAAAAATGATTCCTCTGTCAGATTTTGTGGCGGTGTGGCAACTTCTGCCCAATGTTTCTCAGTGGATCCTGAAAGGGCACGTTTATATTTGTGCTGCAATAGGCTGGTCCTCTCCGCACACATTCATACAATTTTAAAATCTGGACATGGATTCAACTCCGGGATCAAATCACACACACACATATTAGGATATAATATAAGTGGTCATAATGTTTTGATACTATGATACTGATCATATATATTTGGACTCCACTAGACAAGTGATTATCAAACACAGATGGAGTAGATCGAGTCCATCAACACCCATAAAGCTTCACAGTCCTAGAGCTCTCCCTGGGTCGACATTTCATTCAGTAACATTAGGCAGTTTTGATTTATATGATGTTTGATGTTGATGATCATGTTATTTTTAGTGCTGGGAATCGATTAAAAAAATTAACAAATTAATTGCATTTTTTTCTGTAATTAATCGCGATTAATCACAAGTTTTTATTATTTTAAGTTTTAATATTTTGATATTGTAATAATTTCAGTTACTCTCCAAATTAATGTAGAAACAATTTAAAGACAGTATATTTTAAATATGTGTTGTATTGGCATCTTTTTATGAATGAAGGCCAGTATCACTGATACTAATGTCTCTATGAAACATTAATGACGTTACATTTCAGTATAACTGAAAGCTCCCAATTTCAACATTTATTAGACTTTAAAAAAAACTACTTTTAATTTAAGTGAACTTAAAACAATCTTCACATAAACCCATTATAATAAATGTTATTTTTACCTGTGGCCTTCCCTGTTAGACATATACAGAAATGTAATAGTTATCAAACACCTTTCTTAACTGCATAAATAATAAATGAAATATAGATTTATCATCATCAAAGCTAAAAATTTCTCTATTCCTGTTGTTCTTTGATGAACATTAATGACAGGCATCATCAGTGCTCCTGTCACTTTAAGAACGGCCGCTGAAGAACATGACGCGGATCTGACGCGCTGTCCCGCGCATCTCATTTCCTCACAGCTCTTTAAGTTCATTTAAGACGTTATTTAACTAATTTAAGACTCCTAATATGAGAATACTCAAAATTCTCTGTGTTGTTGTTATTGTTTGTTCAAGAGCAAAAGAGAACTCGATGTGAGCAGGAGACTGACGCTGTGTGTGTGTGTGTTAGAGTGTCCCTCGATTAGCTGACATGAGACGCAGCCACACAGACAGGACACTGACACACACACACAGGACATTGACATACAGCGCGTTCTCTTGTGTCTTGTCGCGCTTGGAAGCATTTACATGAATAGGAGCGTGATCATATAACGCTAGGCAAAAATGGATATAAAAACGGACGTTGCGTTATTTGCGTTAAATATTTTTAATGCGTTAAGCTGAAAAAATGAATCGCCCGTGTTAACGCGTTAATTTGCCCAGTCCTAGTTATTTTACATTTGCATCTGCTTACATAAAATCGCTTTTTTTTTTCTTTGCATCTTCTTCACCTGTGTTTTGATCAGGAGATTCTGTACTCATTCAGAAGATGCGTAATAGCGCCCCCCTAGCGTATAACAGTGAAAACCCTGAAAATTCCGTGTTTGGCAGGGAAGCGTTTTCTCACAAATAACAGAAAATCGGTTTGGCGTGGAAAGAGTTAAGCCCTGTAAGTTGCAAGGTGGGGCCTCCATGGATCGGACTTGTTTGTTCACCACATCCCACAGATGCTTGATTGGTTTGCGATCAGGGGAATTTGGAGGCCAAGTCAACACCTCAAACTCATTGTTCTGCTCCTCAAACCATTCCTGAACATGTTTGCTTTGTGGCAGGGCACATTATCCTGCTGAAAGAGGCCACAGCCACCAGGGAATACCGTTTCCATGTAAGGGTGTACATGGTCTGCAACAATGCTTAGGTAGCTGGCATGTGTTAAAGTAACATCCACATGGGTGGCAGGACACAAGGTTTCCCAACAGAACATTGCCCAAAGCAGGGACGGACTGGGGCTAAAAAACAGCCCTGGACTTTCTCCCAAATAGGCCCATCATCCGGCCATTCGCCCCTAGCCGTGCGCAACAGGCACTAGCAAGGATGCACTATGCCACAATACTGTCAGACTATCAGACAAGGTATTCACAACAAGTAACATCTCAAAACCTATGGCTAGGCCCTATTCATTTTGTCTGTGAAGCTTTCACAAACAACCACCAGGTCTTTGCCAATTCCACAATAATAAACACAAATTTGAAAGACAAGGAGAAACTGCACTCTGATGGAAGACAGACAGAAAGTGCAAACTAGGATTTTTTGGTTAAACAAAAATGTAGTCAATTATTTAGCCCCTTCCTTGTATGTTAGCATGTTTACAGTGGTAGCAATGCATGCCTGATGTTTTCCCGTTTAATTCAATCCCTTAGTCTTCATTCCACCAGAAAATGTGAGCTCACAACAACCTTTCATATACAACAAAGTGAATGAAAGAAATGAAAACCAATGCAATACGATGATGAATGTCCAAAAGATGACACCCACAGATTGTGTGTGTGTGTGTGTGTGTGTGTGTGTGTGTGTGTGTGTGTGTGTGTGTGTGTGTGTGTGTGTGTGTGTGTGTGTGTGTGTGTGTGTGTGTGTGTGTGTGTGTGTGTGTGTGTGTGAGAGTGTGTGAGTGTGTGAGTGAGTGTGAGAGAGAGAGAGAGAGAGAGAGAGAGAGAGAGAGAGAGAGAGAGAGAGAGAGAGAGAGAGAGATTTTGGTTAGATGACAGTTGTAGGTTACAGTTTGACAAAAGCACAATGTTTTGTTTTATTGCGAGTGTACACAAATATAAGCAACACTTTGCAGTTTGAATGACAAAATGAAGTATGTAGCCTATTGTTTTTATGTTTCCACTGTTCGATCGCGGCATCGCGCCCGCACCTCTCTCTCTCACACACACACACACACACACACACACACACACACACACACACATCAAGTCTCTCTCTAACAGTAGTTCCGCATTACATTAATTTTCGCGCAAGTTTTATTTATTTTTATATCGTGTATTCTCCGTGTAAATTCATGCACCGAGCCGTGACACCCGTGCAAATTCGGTTAAAACGAGTAGGTTTTTTTGCACATATCAGCATATAAGTGATCGTATTAGTGCCCCTGCTGTTGGCTGTTCATATTGCGTTATTAGACTTTTTTTTTTTTTTTTTTTTTTGGCTTTTTTTTTTTTTTGCCGACGGCCGTGTGACGGC
The DNA here is from genome assembly GCF_949357685.1 of Gobio gobio. Taxonomy (NCBI): domain Eukaryota; kingdom Metazoa; phylum Chordata; class Actinopteri; order Cypriniformes; family Gobionidae; genus Gobio; species Gobio gobio. Next base: position 28,606,288 of record NC_137116.1, on the reverse strand, counting down.
CCTCGGTTGGACGGCCGTTCTGGACTTTTCCAGAATGCACAGATTGTCAATCCGTCCCTGGCCCAAAGCATCACACTGCCTCCGTCGGCTTGCTTTCTTCCCATAGGGCATCCTGGTCCATATGTTCCTCAAGGTAAGCAACGCCCACACACCCGGCCATCCACGTAATGTAAAAGAAAACGTTCATCAGACCAGGCCCCCTTCTTCCATTGCTCAGTGGTCCAGTTATGATGCTCATGTGCCCACTGTTGGCGCTTTCGGTGGTGGACAGGGGTTGTGTGTGTGTGTGTGTGTGTGTGTGTGTGTGTGTTTGGTTGCTTACGTGCACGTTATTATAGTGTAATAAAATACTGTGTAATGTAAGATAATTACAGGGGTTAAGGTTAGGTTTGGGGGTAGGTTCGGGGTTAGTAAGCTATTACCCAATTATTGTTATTACTGAAATAAGTACATTGTATTACATGCATTAGGAGAAGCCACTGTGGGTCTTTTTTCATATATAATAAATTACTTGCGCAGACAAAACACAATAAAACTGTCAGGTTATTTTGCTTTTCGGAGGCGGATGCGTGCTGTTTGGAAACGCATTTGTGTAAGAGTTCTGGGAGCTCCGTCTCATGACTTTTTTGATGCGCATCAAGGAATTTATTCTGTAAATGTGTTTCCATTGAAGTTTATACACAGTGTTATCAGACAAATCTGACTCAATTGAGTGCATAAGTTTCTTACATATACGTTTTTTTTTTTTTTTTTGCGTAAAAATAGACATGACGTGAACACATTAGAATATATTAAATTAAAAAAGTCATAATATTACACAATATTACAGTTTTTACTGTATTTTGATCAAATAAATGTACCTCTTGTATGTATGTATAAGAGACTTTTGACCTGTAGTGTAGAATTTTTCTTCCTGAAATAGAGGCCTCTGTCCTTTAATCTCTCTGAGGTTATTTGTTTTCCAGTTTCATTATGCTTTTGTATTAAGATCATATATTTGAAGTCTCCCAAATCATGTCTTAATGTCAGTGGATGCTGCTATCAACCAGACACTGCAGATGAGACTGCTACCCTTTTAAATGAATGAGAATGAACACGCAGACTTGCAAATCTTTGAGCGAGTCAAGTCAAATTTCCACACTTTGGTGAATTAACAATGAAAAAGTCATGCTGTACAATGCTGTGGCATTTTACATACACGTCCACATTTCTGTGGATTATTTAATAGGCTGACATTTTGCAAAAGGTCTTGGCCTTTCTGGACTGAGTCGTTTCCTCCATTGTCAATTTTTTAGCTGTTAATATCCAGCCACCAGGAAGAGAGGCCAAAGGGCATGCCAGGAGAGGATGGCTTATCAGCCAGAGAAATTGATTCACATTGGGTTGGTTCTTCTGTGTGCCACTCTTCACCCTGATCCTTCAGGCCTAATCAATGGATCCTCTCTAGGGAGGCACAATCTGCAAAATGCCTGGGTCCTCAAATACCTGACCCTGAACGCCCCAGGAGATCAAAGTTTGGCTGGTTAGTATGACCCAGTTTGCCCTGGCTGGTAGATGCTATAACCCAGTCAAACAACTACAATTGAGGCTATGCTCTACATTAATCCAGACACATTTGAAAACAGTGTTTTAGTTTCAAAACAGTAGCATTTTCAAGCGTTTTCCAAAAGTCTAAAATCATCTTACTACATGTGTGTTAAAATGTAATAAAACCTCACTGAGATGTTACCAAGAAACCAAACAAACTATCCCGCTATTCTTCGGCATGTTCATTCAAAATCATTCAAAATATCTCACCACTTACTGGTACATTTTCTGTCATCTTTGTAGGAATATAATATGAAGACTGTACAAAGTAACATTTATCTTTAGAAACACTGTGAAAGTGAATAGCAGGCACATACCAGTATAAACATAGATCTGTCGGTACAATATGCGTCACATGACTAAACATACGTCATGATTTTCAAATAGGCTTCCTCCGTTTTCACAGTACACACTACAACACGGAAATGCCATTTTCAAATTTAGCCACTTGGGAGAGAATCTTCAAAAAGCAGGGACAAAATGCTCTCTCAGTGTAGATGTCCTTCAAATGGAGTCAGAATTATCATAAATATCAGCACATGAAATACCAAACAGTGTCATATTTATAAGTGGGAAATCTAGTCGATACACACGTTGCTGAGTTGTGATGTCATAAGGGGTGTATTTATTTGAAACATATCAGAAAGCAAGTTTGTTGTAAATGGTAATGCTAAGTTTTATTTTAATGTTACAGTATTTCAATGATTTCAAAGGCATAGAACAGCTCATAGACATTAAATGTAAAGTTTATCACTCTTTAACTGTTTGCTTACTGAAAACTAATTATATATATACCATGTATAAGTGATGAAAATGAAGCATTTCCATATTTTTAAATTCAGATGTAGGTATTTAGGTTTATTGTTCAAAATAGAAACTATGTTTAGAGTGACAATTTGAACGAAATTTTGAATTAAAAACTCTACATGAATATCAGAATACCTTTGCTTGATTTTTGCTTTAAAGGATTTGTTCACTCCAGAAGTAAAATGTACCCACCCCCATGTCATCCAAGATGTTCATGTCTTTCTCTTTTCCAGTCGAAAATAAATTAAGGGTTTTGAGGTTAAATATTCCAGAATTTTTCTCCATATAGTGAACTTCAATGGGGTCCAAAGGGGTGAAGGTCCCAATTGCAGTTTCAATGCAGCTTCAACTACACGTTCCCAGCCGAGGAATAAGGGTCTTATCTAGGGAAACGATCAGCCGTTTTCTAAAAAAAAAGATAAAAATGTATATAATTTTCAACCACAAATGCTCTTCTTGTACTTGCGTCCACAACTTCACGAATTATGTAATCACATTGGAAAGGTCACACGTCTCCTCCAACTTCAAAATCGTCCGACATTTGGGGAAAGAGCACTTGACTTTGTCTTTACACGTTCGCTTTGTAAGCGCTGGGTCGGAAATTCCACCTATGTCACGTGTGACCTTTCCAACGTGATTACATAATGTGTGCAAGATGAGGATTTGTGGTTAAAATTTGGACCTTCAACCCGTTGAAGACCACTATATGGAGAAAAAAAATGGAATCTTTTCCTCAAAAACCTTAATTTCTTTTCGACTGAAGAAACAGAGACATGAACATCTTGGGTGACACGGGGGTGAGTAAATTATCAGGAAATTTTCATTCTTGAGTGAACTAATCCTTTAATAGCAACGGCACTCAAAGCTTTGCGTAAAACTTGATGATCATGTTCTCTGTATGATTTGAGATGATACAAGTAGGATCTTGAGTTTCACTGGAAGTATGAATATAGAGAGTCACAAGATCAATGTCACACATTTACCTATTTGATTAGTGACCTAGAAATAGTGCAGAATCAATGTTATGTCATAACATATCTTTTTGAAATCTCAGATTTCAATGTGGTCTCAACATGTCTATATTGATCTGAGTGTGGATCTCTATATATCATTTGATAATGACTTCTTATTTGGATCAATAGATTCTGCTCATTTTATCAGATGATTCTGTCATTCAGAAAATGTTGACATTGAGAGGACTTGAGAACATTATGCAGCAGATATGATGAGACCTCAGTTGATACACATTCTCTCTCTCCCTCTCTCTTGATCGTATCTCCTCCAGCCCATCCTCTGTTCCTCTCACTTGCTCTCTTTGTTTCTTTTGTCTTTCTTCTTTGCTTGCTGCATAATCCAAACACGTTCCGAGTGAGGAGATCATTTTCTCTGGCATTAGTCACAACAAAGAAAACGAGACGCTGGGATCTTTTAGCTTGGCCTATATGTGTCTTTCACCTTTCTTCTTTCTACGCTATCATTAAAGCAAGGGAAGCCACACATCATCAAAATAACAGCTGAGCTGAAAGGGTTTCTAGAGAGAAAGGACCTTTATACATGAGTTATTTATGAACCTTTAAGACAATTCACATGACGACAAGGACAGAATTGAGATAATGAGTTTAGCCGCTGGCTCCTTTTTATCATATCTACGCCTGTAAAACGCAGAAGACTATTTGCATATGAATGAGCTGATTCATAAAACTCACTGTTGCATACATTGTTTGCACAGAGATGTTTAATCCATCGCATACCCAGGAGATGCATTGTATGTCAAGATCAAATATTGGTCATCTGCTCACTTGAGATTGTTTATTTATATTAAGTTAAGCAGTACAAGGACTTAAAGGACAATTTTGCTGCCCATCACAGTTGTTTCTTGAAACAACTGTACAAGTGGCTGGTCAAGGCTGGACATCAGAGAGAGGACATTTTATGAGGACTATTTTATGAAATATAAAATAGTTTTCCTGTAGCAAACTCCAAATATAGCGCATTCCAAAGCAATTGTCATGCCCAACATGTTGAAGATTAGCAGCAAACCATGTTGAAGATTAGCAAAGATTAGCAAAGCACAGCAAATTGTTTCCACACAAAAGCAGTTTATTCAGAGTACTGAGGCATCTCTTCCATTGACTTCCCTTCAAACTATACAGCCTCCGGTTTCCCTGTTGGGCATTGCACCTTTTTTTTTATTTGATATTTTGCTGAGGTTGGTTGTTTGGAAGCTGATTATGTCATCATTTGCTGCGCTCCTATTGGTTCTTCATTAAATTTCTGACATTGGCTGGTCTCATTCTGAGGCTATAAAATGGAAAATTTCCCAGATGCATTCCTACAATAATTAAAGATGCACTGTATTTAAGTTTTTTTTTGCTTGTTTTTTGTTGTTTGTTTGAATAAATAAATATTATTGAGCAAGTAAATAAATTCATTGTTTAAAACAGTTTTTTTTTTAAGTCCATTCATAAAAATGGAATTTACTGTATAATGCTAAATCTCCAGTAATTTTGGAAACATTTGGATGAGGAAATCAAAAATTGAGCTGTACAGTTATTTAAATCTCAAAAATGGATTATGGATGGTGTCTGTGAGCAGGGACGGTTCTAGGATTTCAAAAGTAGAAAGTCAAAAGTAGCCTACCAGTACCAAAAAAATGGATACCAAGTACCAAGGTACCAAAAATTTGATAAATTATAATAAAAGTCTTTCTGCAGAACATTTCAAATTGCTACATGTGTAGGGTACTGTTTGACTAACAGAAAATTGTCATCATATTATAATTATTAACAAGTATTGCTGTTAACTAGCTAACTATCCGTTATATTGACATACATAAAATATTTTCTTAAGGACACCCTGTGGTGAAAACCATGTGCAAATTCGTACTGCAAGTCAACACCATTGCTGAGTATTTTTTCCTCAGTAAAAGTATTTTTTCCTTTGTCTCAAAAATGTGGTTTGAAATTGAAATTGCTGGTGTTTCTGACATCACAAAATACCTTGTTACCAATCACGTCAACGTGTGGGCAGGCTTTAGTAGATCATAAAAGGGTTAGTTCACCCAAAAATCATTAATTACTTACCCTCATGTCATTCGACACCCGTAAGACCTCCGTTCATCTTCGGAACACAAATGAAGATATTTTAGTTGAAATCCGATGGCTCAGAAAGGCCTCCATTGGCACAATGCACTGTACACTCTCAAGACCCATAAAAGGTACTAAAGACGTCGTTACAAAGTCCATCTCTCTACAGTGGTTCTACAATAACTTTATGAAGCGACGATAATAGTTTTTGTGCGCAAAAAAAACCTAAATAACGTCTTATATAGTGATGACCGATTTCAAAACACGGCATCATGAAGCTTCGAAGCGTTATGAATCAGCGAGTCAAATCATGATTCAGATCGCGTGTCCAACCGCCAAACTGCTGAAATCACGTGACTTTGGCGATCCAAACCGCTGAATCGACTCACTGATTCATATCACTTTGAAGCTTCATGATGCCTTGTTTTGAAATCGGTCACCACTATATAAGTCGTTATTTAGGTTTTTTTGCACACAAAAACTATTATCGTCGCTTTATAAAGTTATTGTAGAACCACTGTAGTGAGATGGACTTCGTAACGACGTCTTTAGTACCTTTTATGGGTCTTTAGAGTGTAAAGTGCATTGTGCCAATGGAGGCCTTTCTGAGCCATCGGATTTACAACTAAAATATCTTCAATTGTGTTCCGAAGATGAACGGAGGTCTTACGGGTGTCAAACGACATGAGGGTAAGTAATTAATGACAGAATTTTCATTTTTGGGTGAAATAACCCTTTAACCATGACCGCTCTGAAGCAGTGGAGTCTCAAAAGAAGCTAGGTTATCCTGGTATATCTTTCTGTTGATATAAATAATCTAATACATTTAGCAGTATACCGGGTAAATTATGTATATGATGTATATTACAATGTTATGATGAACTATGCCTTTCTCCACTGACGTTCTAAGTTGTTCAAAGCGTTTCTAAGGATGCTGATTTTTAATAGGCAGCTGTCTGACTCTGAGATGGCGAACGGGAACATAGTTTGTGTGACATTAGCAACACATTATTAGCTGTTTGATAACAGTCAAGCAAAAGGCTAATCATATTATTTACCGTTATGTGTACGGCGTTGTAGAGAGCAATACATAAAACACATTACCATTCTGATAGATTGACTTGTAGAAGAGCCTGAATAATTCACTCTTCCACTTCTTCTGAATACGTTTCTGGTTCAAACATATATGGCTGAATTAAACCAATATTTCCACTGGCCATTGTATAGCTTTCACTACAGTAAAGTTGACCTCTGAGTGGATCTCTGAGCTGGTGTGAGTGAGTGGAGGCAGGGCTAATTTGCATATTCATGAATCAACATATACTAAATGAAAGCACTGGTGAAGAGTTACATTCAAGCTATTTTAAGGCATTAATATTTATTTTTTTAGTTTTTTCAAATGATTTTTGTTAATTATTATTAAGATTTTGGTGATCAAAGATGAGTTTAAGTCTAAGGGATAAAATAACTGACTACAAGTGGACTAACTGTTCACGTTCACTGAAGACATAACCAATTGTGTTTACGTGGATACTCGTCAAGACGGCCATTTTGAAACCATGTTGTGTGTATTTGCTCATGAGGACGTGAAAGAGAACTCAATTTGGTACTCGTGCTAGCTTTCTGTGTGCACACTTTAGGTGTGTGCGAGCACAGAAACAATCACAGCGTGTGAGTACTGCATTGAGTTCTCTTTACGTTTATGTTATATGCACTGGCTGAGATGACAGACCCTAAAAAGGGTCTAGAACCACCCCTGCCTGTGAGTATTAAAGACCCACAGAAGTGCCTTGAAACATGCAGCTTTATTCAACATTTTGATGTAGGGGGAGAGCGGGGCACAACCTAATGATTTTTGACTGTCTCAGTTTATGTAAATCCACTTGGGGTTCAGAGTATTTATTTTTTCCCCACATTCATTTCACACATGTCTAGTACAATTATGTGGTTTTGTTTCATTAATACAGTGTATATTTCTTTCTTGATGTACCCCAAAAGAATGGAAGTGAAATGTGACAACATGCCCCATAGGTGGGGTTCATTGTAACATGTTAGGGGGCACATTGTAACATGACCATATGACAGCTTAAAATGTTACCTGATATAATCAAAAAATATCCAAGACAAACAAAAATATTTTGTCAATAAAATACAATTATAACTTTTTTTTAATAAAATAATGACATTTTTTGATAATTAAAAATATACTACATTTTGAGTTTGACAACAAACACATCGCTAAATACAGCATAATTAAAAACATAATAACAATGCACAATTTCTAAACATTGACTCTCAGTCATTATTCACCCTTTTCTTGTGGTTTCTCAAAAGAATTCATAAAAGTATAAAATATAATAGCATATTTTTTATAGGGGTTCATTATAACACAGTGTTACAACACACCCCGTCTGCGCAACTAGGATTTAAACCGCGGCTCGTGTCTTCTGCTGGTTAGATCAGCATTAAAGAACTATATCAACTATTAAATAACAGATATAAGATTAAAAGATTTGATCAGATTTGTCTTATTTTAAATAAACACAAAAAACAGAGATGAAAAATAAACTTAAGTATGAAATTTACTTTTGCTATGGTTAAATAAATGTTCAATAATATCTTCCAAAGATTCTTTTAATTTTGGCACAATTTTTTCTCTAAATATTGTTGATATGGCAACTAGTAAATACACTAAGTTTCGTCATCCTGGCATGTGTGGAAAATTTTAAACCATGCATGTTACAACTAACCCCGCGTTAGGTTGTGCCCAATGCTCCCCTAATTTCCACTGAAACAGGAAGACAGGGCGGGACATATCGAATAGCTCCTCTCCTAAAAAAAATAGCCAATAGCGTTTTGTTTATATCACATCTCAGCGTTTCCTCCTCCTTATCTCTTACTGTTTTTCCTAATCTCCTCCATATTGCTTTAAAATAGCATTCTGTGTATTAGAATTCAAATGGATCCGATACATTTTCTGGTCTGCGCCAACTCGCGCATATGATCCGCTCTGTGCTATCGTGTCTCTGGACTGGAGCAGACTGTGCACACTGCGGCAGTTCACGTGACACTAACATGAAACCAGACTTCATTTGCCCCAATGGAAAGCATATTTATACTGTCTGAATCATTCCTTATACCCTATATAGTGCACTATGTGCCATTCACCATGTAGAAAATAGTAAATGTCTGAACAAGGGAGCGATTTTAGCTGTGGCTTCAGCGTTTTGGGGGCGGGATGCTCTAGATTCTAGAGAATATGTGATTGGACAGAAAATCTGAAATCAAAATCATCAAAATCATGTATCAATATTGGTGGGAGTGAGAGACTGTTAGTTTTGAATGCTTACATCTTCTAAATGTGAACTTTTTCGTTGTTTTGCAGCATGCTAGCTTATAAATAACACAGTAAAACTAACATATACTAAAACCCATCTACTAATGAGTATTTCCACAATATTATTACATAGTAACCTAATATACTAAGAAGTTCTCAGTACTTACTGTAAATACAGAGTAGCGCTTTAATAAGAAGTGTAACCAATATGTGTTCTGTATGTAAGTGTGTTTGTGTGTGTCCGTGTCCGCTGCTCTCTGAAATGGAGACTAATGGGTGGCTCGTCTGGGCTTGACAAGCCCTGAGGACCAGTGTTCATACTCCTTGCATCTGTCATCCATCATATTTCACGCGCTCTGATGTGAGGAAATGGTGCTAAGCTAAGCGCCGTTGGGACGAGACCCCGCTCCACTAGGAGTTTCTGCACATCTACACCTTCAGCAGAGCTAGGACATACAACATTAAGAGTAGCTCCCAAGGACCATTACCCTTGTGTCCCTAAAGGTACCCAGTTATTCACAGACGAACACAATAGACATACAAAAATAATCGTGTCTATTATTGTGGTAAGAGGCGATTATATACCTTCCTGTTCAACTATCATTTTTCTGAACACACTTCTGTTCATATGATATTGAATTTAGCCTCAGGCCATGTTGTATTAGGATTTTATATCTGTTATATTTCAATTTGATCTCTGTAAAGTCTGCAGACCCTAAAATAGCAAATGAAGATAATATTACCCCATATGTATAGAAGAATGGTATATTCTATAATCTGTGATCCAATAACCCATCATCCCTGAGGGCATTAAACACACATATTACACAGGCTACAGGTGTTTCTTAAACTGAAGGCACTTTTATGTCCCATGATATGATTTTTTTTATAATTCTTTCTCTTTTGTCATATGAATGTCACATGTCATTTGAAAGTGTCATCATACCTTTAACATTTATTTTTCAAATGCCTTTTATGTAGCCTGGGAAAACCCAGACAACTTCCGGCAAATTTAGATTTGCTCTGCAAGTAGTCTGGCAAAGAGTCCATTCAAACCCATTTCTGAGCCCTAGAAATCGAGGCACCAATCAGAAACGTTGGGGCGGGCTTTACACGATGACGACAGCGCAGCGACGTTGAAGCAGATTTGCCGCTGCTGTGGAGCATCACTCGTTCGAATCAGCTATCGCGTCTGTTTTAAGCGATTTAAACTTCTCCTTTTCGTTAAAACCCGAGCAAAGAACAACACTCGAAGCCTTTATATCTAAAAAAGATGTTATCGCTGTCTTACCGACTGGATTCGGCAAAAGTCTGATACCAGCTTGGCCCTTTGGTGGCTAAACGAATGGGTCTTAGCGAGAGTCCTCTGGTAGTGTTAATGTTTTACAAAATATAGTTTTAAGTCCTTTTCAGTATTGAATGAAGTTGTTTAAAGCTCAAATCTGTGGTTTAATTATAAAGAGAGCGCCTTTTTTTTTTATTTGATCTGCCGTTTTCGGAGTTGTAAGTTCCAGTGGTTCAGCGGCGCTCAATCGATCATTGAGCCCGCCTAGAGGCGCCTTTCCTCGGCCAGTCCTTCTGCCGTCTGCCGCTGGCTCTGATGTCTCTGTAGTGGTTAAACCGTCTCGTCTTGTGTAGATCTAACGGCTGATCTTTGCTCTCATTAATCTATAATTTGTTCCTAGACAGATCGTTTTGTCTGAGGGCAAAGTGAAGTTTCATAACTTTATATTTTTAAGATATTAAACTTTACCGTTGTAGTCTCCTAGCGCTGACTTTGACTGAATTGCTTTATTTATTGTATAGCTTCTTATACCTTTTACTTATATTTTTATAATTGCTGTTGATGATCACACATAAACTGACATTTAACAAAAAGAGACTGGGTTGTGTTTTGTGTCATATTTAATTTATTACAGTGATAATCATAGCCTATATTATGTGTGTGTGTTTTTTTAAATGTAAACGAAAAGAGGCTGGGTTTTTTATATTTCGTTTTGTTATAAACATGCATTGAAGATAATATGCATTGCCTGCACTACATATACAAATATATACTGAGTGATACTGTCAAGAGCATAGTAGGCGGACTAGTGTCCTCCCATCCTCGGGAGTTCGTCCTCCGGAGTCAAACTTGGTAAGTCACGGACGCAAGTCAGAAGTTCGCGTACGAAATATGTCATAAAACACCACTGCCTCATTTCATAAAAAAAATTAAATTAAACATAATAATAATAATAGCCACACGAATGTGGTTCAGGCAACGCGTAGCTAGGCCTACATTGATTATCTTATATATTTATAATAAAACGAAGTATAAAACACCCTGCCTCTTTTCGTTTACATTTTAAAAATAATATATTAAACATTAATATGTGGTTTAGGTAAGGTGACCAGATTTCTGAAATGGAAACCGGGGACATTTCCTATTTGAGAACACAAGTACAGACAAGAACGCATATTGAGAAACGGCCAGTCAGATGTTTCTCCGTCGCTCTGCATACGTCATCTCCCTCATCGCTCTGATTGGTTTTAGGTCTATCCAATTGCGCCGAGAGGCATTTGAGCGACGCCCGTTGGTGACGCCCCTTTGGAAATGATTTGTCTATGAAGCTTTGCCAGACCATAACTCAGTTACTACTGAGAATGGTCTGGTTTTAACCAGGCTACCTTTTATGTATAGATGTTATTGTTTTACTTTTGTTTCAGACTTCTATCATACAGATTTTACTGTATGATTAAACTATAACTATGATAAAAATTAAGAGTGAAACTTTCAATATTTGAAAAAAGGGGTCTCTTTTGCCAAGAGACCTTGTCAGTGAAAAGCATAAGAGGAAACATTAGACTTTATGTGTTAAAGAAAATTAAGATAAAAATAATTTGTAAGAAGAATATTTTTACTGAAAAAATATTTTTATTTTTTTTATTTAGATAAATAATATTAGAATAATCAGACATTTTATTCCCAAAAAATTATTTTCACTGCATCAAGGAAAGGACATTGTGATGACAATTGTGTCAACAAGAGATACGGGCTGCGTCCGAAACCTGGAAAATGCTACCTTCGGAGGACACATTTCAAGGTAGGAAGGCATCAAGGCACATCCGAATCCAATGTTAGCTTCACTTCCTAAGAGACTTTCATCTGATCGGTTTTTGAAGGCAGCATAAATTTATCCTTCACTGCCTTTGATATCCCACAATCCTACGTGTTATATTCTGTAACAGTTGAGCTGAAAAAAAAGATGAAGTCCGAAAGTTGTGTTTGCTGGTCAGTTTGAGTTTAAATGTACATTTTTGACCAACATTTTCCACTTCTGATGTCATTTCTAGCGAGAAATTACTAATGTAGTCATTAAAGGGTAACTTCAGTGATTTAGCATTAAGCTTTGTATCAGTAGAAACCCGGTAGTATATTGGAATTATGGTACTTTCCCCCCTCATGTCCCCCTGAGACGAGAGAATTATGCATTTTATTTCTGGAAAAAATCCTCAGATGACGCAAATATCGTCATTTTGCGTCATCTGAGAATTTTTGGCCAGAGGCTAAAGACTACAGCCAGTAGTAGGAGCTAATTCCGCATGTTTTCAACCCGCCCACAGGCGAGGGATCTCACTCACAGAATGTAAATGCAGATGGCCACTGCCACTCGGCTCGGGCATTGATAACGGAGCGGTACAGAGCAAAGTGAGTGTTTCAACTTTTCAATTAATTCCTATGAAAGTTTAGCTTCCATATGCGATCTGATAATGCGCCAGACTGGACACGCGCTGAGAATGACAGCCGTGCTTACCTCAGCTCTTCGCTCTCGTGATGAATGAAATCTGACTCCTGCTGCATTTGTGTCGTGACTTTCGTTTGGCTCACTCACACTTTATTGAAAAGACACATTCAGTTTTTATTGTAGTGTCTATTCTCTAACTGAACAAAATTATTTTATTACAATCAATATCAAAACGACGTTGGGGGTGGTGCCACATGGGCAAGTGATAACCAATAGCCTTGGCTTTGGGAGTAGCCTCGTAGGGCAGCGAAGCAAGTGCATTCTGGGAGTTGTTGTCTTTCATCCACATGAGACAAAAATACATTTTCTGTCTTTTCTCAGTCTAGAAGGCACCAAATAAAAAAATAAAAAATCACATTTCTACTACATAAATAACACAGTTTAAATACACATTCATCTTCCCAGCGCTGAAGTGCCCCTTTAAATATTTGTTTAGTTCTGACGAAAGCTCTCTCTGTTTTGCTGTACATCATTAAACTGTTACGCTGCCTTAGAAGTCTGTCCAAAAATTTGTTTTGTGAGGTGCCAAATGCTTAATAATTTGTAATGTTCCGATCCCAATCTGACTTCTGACCTGTAATGCTCCCTGAAAGCATTATGATACACTGTTCGTTTGTTGGTCAGAGGAGAACTGGCCCCCCGACTGAGCCTGGTTTCTCCCAAGATTTCTCTCCATTCTGTCTTGCCACTGTCCCCTCTGGTTTGCTTAGTCGGGGACACTTAATATTGAACAATATTATTGATCTGCCTGCTTTGACACCATTGTAGGAGAAATGTGCATGCCTATAGACTAAACACACAATGCATGCGTCACCGTTTTCACAGATTCACGTTTTTGAAGTTTACACGGATATGATAATGGTATTGTTTTCAAAAACTTGCACTTTGAAACCTCTTTCAAAGTTTGCATTCTCAGGCCACCAAAATGCTGTTGTCCAGGTGGCCAGAACGCATTAAAAGTTTTCAGTTGATGTAAATGGCCCCTAAATGAATAACTAAGGATTTTACAACAGAAATGAATCAACGCTGAACTTACTTGAACTAAACAAATGCCTACTTATACTACGACCTAAAAATATGTACTCTTTTTGTGAAGAAAAAGTACATGCTTTTGAGTGTGTAGCAGAAGAGTATGCAAGCCGGACTCTGTCACTTACTTACGTGCACCCTGTCACCGTTTAAACTGCCCTGTCAATTATCTTGTCACAGTTAAAATCATCCCCATTCAATTTATTTAATTTCCTACTGTATTGGAGAGAAATGTAGTAGCACGTTGATTTGCCATTCGTGGGTCTTTCATGCTAAGACTCCCCTCATGGGTTTGCAATTTGAATATAATGATGCATTTAAAAGTTAATGGCCAAAAGTATCATTACAAAAGTTCACAATGCCGTTGCAGAGGATATATAATGTTGATAACATTGAATAAATATATTTTCGTCAAGTTAGATACTGATTATTAAATCACTCAAACTCCTTTATCTAAACCTCTACTTAACCGTCAGACTCGCACATCTGTCATGTTTGTAGTTTTTTTAACACTTTTTATCCGCTTTTCATCCAACGCGCAATGGGTTGTGGGCAATATGAGCTGTTAGAGTGTGCATTGATGGGAAATAGTACACCATCTTTGGAATACTCATTTGAACATACTACGATTTGGGACGTACTCATTCTATTTTCAAATACTATTTAGGACAGATAGTAAGCGAATTCAGATGACTTTCTTTCAGAGCTGCTGTATAGCCAAAACAATCTTGTTGCAAATAAAGGGGGGAAAAGAAAGAATATTCTAACTACACAACGTTCAAAAGATTGTGGTCTGTAAGATTTTATTTTTTTATTTTTTGTAAAATATTTGATCAAAGATACAGCAAAATGTGATATTAGGAATATTATTGTAATTTAAAACAACAGTTTTTTTTTGTTTTGTTTTTTTTTTAATACAGGAAAATGGCTCAAGAAACATTTCTTATAATAATCAATGTTGAAAACAGATGTGCTGCTTAATATTGTTGCGGAAGTTTCCCCCAAAGATTATTTGATGTTTAACATGTATTTGAAATTGAAATATTTTGTAACATTATAAATGTCTTTACTGTCAGTTTTTAACAATTTAATGTGTCTTTGCTGAACAAATGTATTTTCTTTTAGAAAAAAAGTCTTACTGACCCCAAACGTTTGACTGGTAGTGTATATTAAAACTATTATAAAAAATGACACGGTTTATTTTCTAAGTCCAAAGGCTTGTAGCTGAAGTTTGGAATAGGCTACACGCACATATTTTCGCCTTAAGCGTAATGGAAAGCCCTGCGGCCGTTAGGAACCTCTGTCACTCTTGAAATGTGCACCCAGGGGTCTGAAGAGAAATGTGCTGATTCATGATTTCTGATCGAGTGGCAAAGACAACAGGAAAGTGCACAAACTCCCACCTCCCAGGTGCAACTCGTTTTCGAAGGACTTTACTCAGAACAGGGATGGGCAGTAATTTTGAAAAGAACATGTTTTGGTGCCTTCTAGATGATAGACCCTTAATACTCAAGCTCGTTGTCGGAAATCGTGTAGCTTATTCAACAACGCTTGCCATGACAACTTTTCTGTAAACTGTAACTGTTTAAGCAAATTTCCCGAAACCTTGTAAGAGCTGTGTCCACTCAACATCACAATTCACCTCATTTGACGAATGCCGCTTGGCAGACGTTTCATGAGAGGACTTTGCTGTTGCTGCAGAAATGAGGCACTTAGTGTCTCGAATTTACAAGAGCTTCATCAGTCTTAAGTCAACACTAGCTCCTATTTCGGGTTTGTTGCTAAGGAATGGGATTTGTGTTGCCAATTTGTAATTGAGTTGACTCTGTAACAAGAGTGTAGGAGGAATGAGCAGAGAATTCGGTCAACTCCGAGAATATGAGTCTGCTTATATGCGGCTACTAAGAGTGCCTGGATTTCATTAATGATACTCTTTTTTATGATAATTAATCCAATCCTTAATTATCTATCTATATTTATTTTCACGTGTACTGCTATATGCCTCACACTTCCTTTAAAGGGGTCATACAGCATCACCATTTTATTATTCCTCGAGGCCCACTTACAATGTTAGTCATGTTATTTTTTTCTTCTAGGAAAAATCATTGCATTTTTTCCTACTCTCGCTCTCCCTCTCTTTCTCTTAGAATTAATGGTTTTTTTTTTGCTGCTGATACATTGAAGACTTCTTTGTAATACTGCATGAAAAGAGGAGAGTAGTCTGACCAATATACTCATACACACTACTGAAATATCTAGGATATTCTTGTATAGAAACAAAATTCTAACACACTGAATGCAACTAATTTGGATGTACGCAGCTTATATGCAATGGCCATTTGTTGCTGTTATGATTTGATATGACTTTAATAATAATAATGAATTTATATGATTTATATTATAATATGATATATTTGTAATATTTTTTTTTCCTGTAAAAATTTCTTCTTGCCTTAAAATAGCTTGAATGTAACTCGACACCCTTGCTTAATTTAGTATTGTAACGGAAGTCCACTGAAGGCAAGCTTTGATGAACCCAAGTGCAGTTTTATTTACAAGATCCCAAAACATGAAGACTTGACGCACAAGCAGACTTGACTATAAACAGACTTTACTTGACTAAAAAACAGACTTGGCTAGAAACACTCACCATCAGTGGGTTACAACAAACAATACTCGACAAGAGACAATGGAAACATGAGGACTATTATACAGGACTAGTGGGATCACATGACTAAAACAACCAATGAGAACAAGACACATGAAACAAGAGAACCAATCAGGATATGACACATAACTAAACCAACCAATAGGAACATAACACATGAGACTAAGGAAGCACATGACATGGCTGAGATGAATTGGGGTCGGGAAAAGGAATTGGTTTAAATAGAAGAACATTAGATAAATTAGGAGTATATACTGTAGAAATGTTGGCAATATAAATTGCATTAAGATGGGTGGAAAAGACAGGACAGGACTAAACATTGATATGCTCTGACTCTTCATCAGCTTTAGCTAGCTTAAGATCATTTCTTTCAAAAAGCCGGCAAGATATTCTGTATGAAGTACTTCAGCTAATTACAAATATAGTTAATAAAGGAAGTCAGGTAATATTTATGTGGGTTCCAGCGCATGTAGGGATTAGGTAAAATGAGGTGGCAGATAAACTAGCAAAGAGGGCATTATTGAAAGAAAACAGAAATGCAAATAAAAAAATAGCAAAGCAGAGGTTAAAAGCATAATATGGGAGAAAATAAATCAAAGGTGGCAAGAAAGGTGGGAAAGAGAGGAGAAAGGGAGACAGTTGTATCAAATTCAAAGAAATGTTCAAGGAGATGGGGGGGGGGATCGGATGGAAGATATAGTGTTGACAAGGTTAAGGTTGGGACATTGCACATTAAATAAAACCCTTAAGATGATAGGAAAACATCAGACAGGATTGTGTGAGGGATGTCAAGAAGAGGTCATTATTTGTAGAAGATATGAAACTCAGAGAGAATTGATGAGGGAAAAGTTGAGGGGTATGGGGTGCAGTTGTTCACATTAAAAAGGTTATTGAGCACAAAAGATAGGGCACAGATCAGAATACTGATTACTTTTTTTTTGAGAATCGGGGGTTTTCAATAGGATTTGAAGAAGAATTAGTAGAATGTGAGAGAGGTATTGTACAGGGATATAAGTAGAGTATATAATAACAGAGCTAGGTATTTTGGAAAATTTAACTTTTTTTTTTTTTTTGGTATGTGGGCATGGGTATGAGGGAATGGGTAATTTGAACGTAGGGGTATGATGGTAAGGAAAAAGTTTATTGTAAATCTATTATCTGATCCACACTCCGGAGCAGAAGGTGGCCGTAATGCACCAATAAGCTGGTTGCCAACCCAGTAAAACAAGAAGAAGAAGAAGCAGCACATGACATGATCACATGAGGGCACAATGGAATCACATGACAAACCAGGAAACAAGACAATGGGAACATGAAACATGAACATGAAACAGAACCAAAACACTAGACATTACAAGTATATACACGGATCTATGAATATGCAAATTAGTCACACCAGCTCAAACTACCTGATCATCCACTTGGTCAGTCAACATTATACAATGGCAAGTGGAAATGTTGGCTTAATTCTGCCATATATGATTCAGAATAAGCGAATTATACAGGGTCTTCTATATCAGAATGGTAATGCTTTTATGTCGGACACATAACAGTAATTGATATGATTAGCCTTTGGCCTGACTACATTATCAAACAGCTAATAACAAGCTGGTTTCGCATAGCTTTCACAGCTTTCATCCATGCATGAAACAACATTTTAAATTAATTGGTTGAGTAAATGATTCAAATGACTCTTATAGGTGATACTGTCAAAAATGTGTGTGTGTATTCCAAACGTCAGCTAAAGAATGTAAACAGTTTAATTATTTAATAGTTTAAATATACCACCGTTCAAAAGTCTGGGGTCAGTAAGATTTTTTTCTGAAAAAAATGAAGGTGAAATAAACATCAATTAGCATCTTAAAAACATCTTTTCTTCGGCACATTACATTCTTCAAAAGGGACAGTAAAGTCATTTATAATGTTGCAAGCTTTCTATTTCAAAGAAATGTTATTCTTTTCAACCTTCTATTCATCATAGAATCCTAGGGGGAAAATGTATCCATAAAAAAAGATTAAGCAGTACTTCTGTTTTCAAAATTGACAATAATAAGAAACGTTTCTTGATCATCAAATCAGCATATTAGAGTCATGTGACACTGAAGACTGGAGTAATAATGCTGAAAATGTTTCGCCATCTCAGGAATACATTACATTTAAACATTTTAAAATAGAAAACAGTTATATTAAATTGTATTAAAATTTCACAGTATTACTCTTTTTTACTGTATTTTTGATCAAATAATAAAATTTAGCATAAGATTTCTTTACATTAAAAGCACAAAAAAACTAACCAACCTCAAAATGTATATGTGTGTGTGAAACGTTCACAAAACAATCTGTACGAAAATGTCCTACTGGAACAGTAATGTAAATGTGGCTGTCATGTGTTCATATTTCCATCTAAATTGCATCAGAAACTTCAAAACAAACAGTTCTGAAATTCTGATTGAACACTTTTAGCTACATTAAGTTTCTATGTGAGCCACAGTGTGATGCTTGAACAATGAATATTCAATGTCCTTAGCATTATTTTTTTTAATGTGATTGTGACCGTAGGCTTTCTCAAAGGAAGGAGTAGTTTTACAGTATGTGACATCCTGTGCAGGGTGATTTGAAGTACACTGGACACACACCCACACCCACAGAGACCAAGAACACATATTGAGTTCACCTTCCTTTCAGTAAGGTGCTGAGCTCATCCACAACCTATTGTTTTAGAACAAGAAAGCAGCATGGAGGGAGAGATTGTATCGGCTATAGAGACAGAGCTGTTGGTTATGGAGGGATTTTGTGGAACCCTGTGGAGACACAAGCTCTCATGGGATTGATTCCACTTTCAACTTACAAACACAAAAGGACGCAACTCTATCACTCGCAACACAAGTCTTCTTTATGCTGTGTATGAGGTTGTTTCATTCTGTTTAAATCCTCATTTGTGCTTATCTATGGTTGTAAGATGGCTTTTAAAGACCTAGTGAAATCAAAATCAGGGTTTTGTGACATTTAGTCCATGGTAGATATAACATAAAGGTATAACTGGTCTGCAGGTGTAGTTGAAGGTAATGGCAAATCCTAAATGTAATACATGGTTTCTTCATTGTTTTCATCCATAATACAAACCATTATGTAACTAAACTGAAGTCAGTCAACACAGAAATATTGAAGCTTGTGATCTATATAGAATTTTAAAAAATATAGTTAAATGATAGCTGCAACTTTTTATATCACATTTCTAACTTTTTTTCTCGCAATTGTGAGTTTATGACTTAGATTCTCAGAATTGTGAGATCCAAATTGTGAGAAAAAGTTATATCTAAAGAAAAAAGTTATGCGATAAAAAGTTGCAATTATCTTTTCCATATTTTTTATTTCGGGGTGAGTTTATATCTTGCAATTCTGACTTTTTTTTCTTGCAATTGCGAGTTATAAAGTCAGAATCTCAATTCTGAGAAAAGGGTCAGATTTGCAAGTTTATATCTCCCAATTCTGACTTAATAGCACGCAATTTATAACTCTCAATTCCGAGTTTAATATCATACAATTCTGAGGAAAATAGTCAGAATTGTGAGATAAAAAGTCACAATTACCTTTTTGTTTTTTTATTCCATGGTGGAAACAAGCTCAACTTTTGATTTTTGTAATTGTATTCAACAGAAAAAGACTTTTCCACTTTGTCTAGTGGAAATCCAAATGTCAAGTTATGCTTTTAGTTCAATTTGGCACCGCTAAGTGGCTTGCACCTGTGTCATACTGGCCTTTTCATCCTTTTCAGAAATATATGGATGTAGATAAGCATGAATGTTTACTTTCACTTTTGTGGCTTTTCTTCAGTGGAGAATAAAGCATTACAATATTCCTCTTGAATGACCTCTGGCAAAGTCCTGATTTCAAAAGTAGGTCTCTCCTAAAAAATGGTTTGGGTAGGAGTGCAACCTATTAAAGTCTCATAAGTGGCTAATTGTGAAAAGTCGCCTCTTAAATATTTCTTCTGTATTACTAAACATTTTTATAGTCCCAGAGTGTGGATGACACTATTCCATAATTTACTGATAGATCTAGGTCAGTCTAGCTGGTTAAAATGCTAATTAACCACTGGAGGACTGTAAATGACCAAACTGCCCTGGGATTCAAGACTGTGGGGTGACCAATGTGAAGTTATGTGTGCATGTAGTCTTGTTTTTAAATAATCAGTAAAATCAAATGTGTCTGAATAGTCTTTTCATTCATTCAGTGTCGGTACTTGATATGGATGTATTTTCATAAGACATATCAGGTTATGGCACACTGACACTAATCTTATAGTGAATTAGGACTACCCATCCACAGTCATACTATAATGTTCAGCTGACCCCTCCATTTTGCAGAAATGATACTGATCACTGAAAAAAAAAAGTGTGTTGGATTTACATGATTTAAGTGTGTACATTGGTCCCACATGAATCAATGAAGTTAAACAAACATAATTTGTTCATGTAACTTCAACATGGAATTAATACTTTTTAAGTGATCTAATTAAGTAGTCTCAAAGTGAATTTTAGTAGTCTCAAATCATTCATGTAATCTCAACACAAACATATATATATATATACACTCACCTAAAGGATTATTAGGAACACCATACTAATACTGTGTTTGACCCCCTTTCGCCTTTAGAACTGCCTTAATTCTACGTGACATTGATTCAACAAGGTGCTGAAAGCATTCTTTAGAAATGTTGGCCCATATTGATAGGATAGCATCTTGCGGTTGATGGAGATTTGTGGGATGCACATCCAGGGCACGAAGCTCCCGTTCCACCACATCCCAAAGATGCTCTATTAGGTTGAGATCTGGTGACTGTGGGGGCCATTTTAGTACAGTGAACTCATTGTCATGTTCAAGAAACCAATTTAAAATGATTCGAGCTTTGTGACATGGTGCATTATCCTGCTGGAAGTAGCCATTAGAGGATGGGTACATGGTGGTCATAAAGGGATGGACATGGTCAAAAACAATGCTCAGGTAGGCCGTGGCATTTAAACGATGCCCAATTGGCACTAAGGGGCCTAAAGTGTGCCAAGAAAACATCCCCCACACCATTACACCACCACCACCAGCCTGCACAGTGGTAACAAGGCATGATGGATCAATGTTCTCGTTCTGTTTACGCCAAATTCTGACTCTACCATCTGGATGTCTCAACAGAAATCGAGACTCATCAGACCAGGCAACATTTTCCCAGTCTTCAACTGTCCAATTTTGTTGAGCTTGTGCAAATTGTAGCCTCTTTTTCCTATTTGTAGTGGAGTTGAGTGGTACCCGGTGGGGTCTTCTGCTGTTGTAGCCCATCCGCCTCAAGGTTGTGCGTGTTGTGTTTTCACAAATCCTTTGCTGCATACCTCGGTTGTAACGAGTGGTTATTTCATTCAAAGTTGCTCTTCTATCAGCTTGAATCAGTCGGCCCATTCTCCTCTGACCTCTAGCATCAACAAGGCATTTTTGCCCACAGGACTGCAGCATACTGGATGTTTTTCCCTTTTCACACCATTCTTTGTAAACCCTAGAAATGGTTGTGCGTGAAAATCCCAGTAACTGAGCAGATTGTGAAATACTCAGACCGGCCCGTCTGGCACCAACAACCATGCCACGCTCAAAATTGCTTAAATCCCCTTTCTTTCCCATTCTGACATTCAGTTTGGAGTTCAGGAGATTGTCTTGACCAGGACCACACCCCTAAATGCATTGAAGCAACTGCCATGTGATTGGTTGATTAGATAATTGCATTAATGAGAAATTGAACAGGTGTTCCTAATAATCCTTTAGGTGAGTGTATATATATATATATATATATATATATATATATATATATATATATATATATATATATATATATATATATATATATATATATATATATGATGTGTGTGTGTGTGTGTGTGTGTGTGTGATTAGTATTTTGATTGTATATATACAAAATAAATTACCAGCTAATATTGATTAATTCATTAAGAATATAGACAAACTTTATTACTTTAATGGTCTAGATTGGCAATATGTGGATACAATATTTTTAACACATGTAGGCCCGGTTTCACAGACAGGGTTTAGCCTGTGCCAGGATTAGGCCTTAGTTCAATTAGGGCATTTAAGTAGCTTGTATAAATGTACACTAGAAAAACACATTGCTGGTGTGCATCTTGAGACAAAACAGTGGCACTGACATATTTTAAGATATGTCGGTACAAGTTGCTTTCAGTTAAAACAGCTCAAACATGCATTTTAGTCTAGGACTATCTAATGCCTTGTCTGTGAAACTGGGGGGTAATGTTTTAAACACTATTATTTTTTAAACTTTACATTTGTGCAGTAAAAATAACTTTAAAGAAGAGATACATTTATCATTTTCAATCATGGAGATAACATGGAAAATGTGCCATGCTTAAGTGGACGATTTCTGTCAACTGGTGGAAAACAAACACTTTTAACATGAAAATGACGTGAAAATTACGACTATAACCAGTAGATGGCTGCAGAGAACCACTCATTAGCTCATTTGCCATTTCCACTCCCTTTCATGGTTCTTTTCACGTGTTTTGCTTTTGGGTTTATTACAAAATTAATATTTGAGCAATTTTATTGCTCTGAAGTATGAAGTATAGCAAGAGTAGGAAAATTCACAAAGTCTCAGGCCATTTAAATGAAAGGAATTTCATTTTAAAAAGCCTTGAATTGCTCCTGCATCATATTATTAAAAGTGTATTCATTACAAAGAACTTCACAGATGCAGATATCACTACAATGCATCAATAAATGTAAACACACACATTGTCCTCTGCTTCTGCCGCTGCGTGGCTGCGGATTGAAGAACACGCTGAATAATGTAGACCAACATGCAGTGTTGAGCCGAATCCTCCTGCCGGTTTCATATGAGTTTTAAAAGGGACTGAGGAAATCACGAATTAGTGTACATCATCGCATTTTTTAGGGTGGCTGGATGGAAATTTTGGGGCGCTAAAGCCCTCCTAAAATGGGCCTAGTGACGCCCCAGCGGACAACTGAACGGTGTTTACACTCTACGCCAGTATTAGAGGATCAGTAAATGGCTCATTTAGAATCATTTGTTTCCTTTTAGGGAATGAGACGAATTCAGTAGGGCCAGAAAGGCTCTTTATCATTCCAGTGTCCCTCTTGCTACTATTGTATTTGTACTATTGTAATTAGTCATAGTGGGCATTTGGAAGGCTTGATTTTAACTGGCCTCAAATCATGGCATCGTTGGACAGTATATATAGAAATGAGTGGAAGGGTATTTGAGGATTGAAAAACATCTGTCTAAGTTCATTTAATCATCCTATAAAGTATGTGGCTGGGGATTGTGCATTTCTTTTGTGGTCATAAAATGATGAACATGGTTGACATAATCTCAATGGAGATAACTAATTTAATTGTGAAGGGAATGTTTTAGGGCTCATCTGGCTTTTCGTCTAACCACACTCCTCCACTCCACTCCTCCTCCACTGCTATGAGGTCTCATCTCATATATCAAATCACATACCTCATACAGTCTCATATGATAATTTTCATTTCTCAAACCTCATTTTCTGTATCTGAAATATCATATCCCAAATCTTAAATCTCATATTTTACATTTAATCTCATCTCATTTTACATCTCACGTTATATTTAAAATTTCAATTTTAAAATTTTAAATCCCTTATGTACAATCTCACATTTTATAACCTAAATCTTGTGTCTGAAATCGCATATCTTATTTCTTGAATCTTTTATCTTAAATCTTCTATTTTATAATTCAAATCTCAAATCTTAAATCTCATAGCTGACATTTCATATTTCATATCTTATACCTTAAATCTCATGTAAGATCTCATATCTTATATATTAAATCTCATATATCAAATCTCATATCACATACAGTCTCATATCTCAGATCTAAATCTCATTTCTCAAATCTCATGTCCTATATCATACATTTCATAACTCAAACCTCATTTTCTGTATCTGAAATTCCAAATCTTAAATCTTCTATTTTACATTTAATTTCTCAAATCTCATCTTATATTTCACATTATAACTTAAATCCCATTTTTCAAATCTCATAAATTATAACCTAAATCTTGTGTCTGAAATCTTATATCTTGAATCTTTTATCTTAAATAATATACCTCTAATATCATTTTTATATCTTAAATCTCCTATCTTATATCTCAAATCTCATATCTTAAATCTCATAGCTGAAAATTAAATCTCATATTTTATTTCTTAAATCTCATGTAAGATCTCATATCTTATATATTAAATCTCATATATCAAATCTCATATCACATACAGTCTCATATCTCATATCTCATATCTCATATCTCAGATCTCAGATCTAAATCTCATTTCTCAAATCTCATGTCCTATATCATACATTTCATAACTCAAACCTCATTTTCTGTATCTGAAATTCCATATCTCAAATCTGGTAACAGATTTACCAGAATCATGGTAAAAAAATAATGCTATGTATTGAATCGTAGAAGACAAAATTAACTAATTTGAACTCTTCCTGCAAACATCAATAACAAATTAATTGTCAATTTGTTATTTGCCTCCTGTTCTGTTGTGCATTAACCCATTTGTGCCCAATTTTTTCTGAATGGTTTCATGCATATAGTCATGTTAATAGTGTCCTGTGAACATGTTCTGCATTTATTTTCCCCAGGTTTTAGTTTTTTCTTCTTCTTGAAAATCGTATTTGAATGTGCGGCAACTATAGTTGCCGGTGGGCAAATATGTTGTATGCACCCCTTCAATGTTAAATTTTACTAGGAGAAGAACATTTGGCATCTAACTCAAAATAACTGCTTTCAACAGATCAATCTTTATTCATAAACAAATTTATTGTGTATAAAAGTCGAAGAACATTCGATGCAAACTCAAAAAATCTGCATCTATCTTATAATCTGTTGAATATGAAAATACAACAAACAACAAATACATTTGTCTTAAAGTGGTGGAACATAGTGCAGAACAAAGTGCAGCCATTAAGTTGCCCTAACAGGGCATTCTGTATCAAAAAGTTAAATGAAAATAAATTAATAGAATGATGAAAAAATTACATCTATATAACAAAAATAAATAGTCTCATAGTATTCAATGGCTGACTGTAGTAGTTGATTTCATATAATAATTTAAATGTAAACTCATTCTGAATGTAAACTCATGTGTCTGAATTTCCACATTATAATGGAGTCGTAAGCTAAAGAATCTCATAAAAAGAATTAGAGTCCTTGACTGATTAAAATGAAACGCATCCATTACAAACTGCATGAAGGGTCCTCAATATTTTGGCCCTTACAAGACATAATATCATTAAATATGATATATATGAAATATGATATATGATATTCCCTATTGAATTAAGGTCTACTGTACAGTAGAGATGTCAGTTAAAGGGTTAAGTTATGTTTTTGGTGGGATATTATGAAAGCAAAATGCACTAAAGACCAAAAATCTTGATTTATTAACCTGTTAACACAGTATACCCCATTTCCCCATTATATGTACTTACAAGTCATTTGTCAACAAAAAATACTTATTAGTAACATGAAAATTACCTTTGTTTGGGAGGGTTTGCCTTCGTTATGCTTTTGGAGGGGTAGGAAGTTGGCAGTCTCATGTGACAAAAAGCTGTATTTGCTTATACATTTGGCCGGTGTTAAACTCTGCCCCCACAGACTGACTTAGATATTTGGTGGCGTGTTTAAACGAAGCGTTTTAGGAAAGTGTGGCTAAGCTTTAAATTTTACAAAGAATATCTCTTTGGATTTGAGACTTTGAGCTTTGTAACTCTGCAGATCGTATACATGCACAAAAAGCTACATAACACACCAAAGAGAAAGGAAAACAAGAAATCGCATCATATGACCCCTGTAGATGGGGGTCCGCGTGGTTTTTACATTCAAAAACATCATAATGAATTAGTAATAGGCTATTTTCTGCCCTGGTTTTGAGGCTCTCTCAAGAAACACTCGTTTTTATGGGCGTGCCGCACTGAAGACTTGGAAGTTTACTCACATTAAGGCCTGTACACACCGGGACGAATATCGCGCGCGCTTATCGCCAGAGTTTTTCGTGACGTTTTTCGGCGCGTCTTGAGTGTTCACACCCAAGCGATTTTCACTGGCGCTGCGCCGAGTGAACGTGCACATTCAGTCGATGCGCTCCCGGTACACAAGATGGTGCTGCGGCACTTTAAGCCTCTGACACTCGCTTGTCACACAGAAGGAGAAGAGAGACAGTATTTAGGTGCTTGCCAAAACCATAGACATATTATGTATATGGACAAAACCATTCACACACTTTTTGCTAACTGGCAAGCAGCATTAGCAGTTCATCTTCTTCTTTGTCTACTTACTACTTCTTCGTCGTATCAATGTGTGCTCGGCAAGACCGTTTTGTGCTTGAGCGCCACCAAGTCGTGTTTTACTGTCACTTCAGCAGCTCCAGGCACGTGAACAAAAGCGCTGATCTCATTGGGTGGCCAGTTTTTTACTCGCCGCGTCAAAATAAAAAAACCAACCCGAGGCGTTTTTTTAAAAATGACGCTTTTACGCCTGGCGTTTTGCGCGTCGGTGTGAACACTCACATTGGCGCCCATTGTTTAGTCCCGAGGCGTTAAACGTCGGCGATAAACGCGTGCGAAAATCGTCCCGGTGTGAACAGGCCTTTAGTGTGTTGCTTCATTCATTCATTCATGTAATCTCATCCTGTCTGCAAATCCAGTCTCTTGTTTACAAATGAATCCGTGGTGAAATGAAGGAACAGACGCGCAATGGCTTCCCCACGTGAGCTGGATATTCATTAAAAATAAAATTCATCCATGCATTCATAATATTGGAATCCGAATGAAGCTTATGCGGTATGTTTATTGCTTAGAAGTTCGATGTGGTTTAGCTCTATGTAGGCCTATCATCTCAGGCACGAGTCGGTGGGCGTGGCTACAGAACGTCAAGGTGTGGCATATTCTGAAATCGGTCGTTTGCTGGGCCTGGTGTCAATAAAAGCTTTTCTTTGACTAACATGGAAGTTTTCAGCTCTGAAACTTACAGGATATTCTTATATCACCATGACCTTTTATATATCAAAAGCTCAAGGGAAATTTGTTTTCTCAATTAATGACCCCTTTGTCTCCTGAAGAGAACAGAAATAGGAAATTCCCATACATTAACCTGTTTAAAATAGCTGAATGGAATGGATTTTCATTTTCTCTCTCTACTGGAGTGAGATGGATGGATGAAAGCTCCTGTATTCAGACTCAGAATCTTTTATTTATGTCTTACCATTGCTCCCAAATCACTCTTGCAGGATTCATTCTTTTCCATCTTCTTTTTGTTTATTTATATTTTATTCTGTTTCCATCTCACTTACATCAACAGTTATTTTTCTGGTTATCACTGATGTCTCAGTTCATTGTTTGTTGCAGTGTTAAGGAGACTCAAACTAAATAGAGACGCTACTAACTTCAAATTATTAACAAGCCGTTTTCCCCAATGCATATCGATTTTATTGGCACATTGTTTTGGATATGTATTCTTTTAATTGAGTGAGGTGATTAGTGACCAAGAAATCGTGCAGAATCTTTATTTCTTATTTATTTTACATGCAATAGTTTTTTCAAAATTAGTAAGTCCTAAAACTTTTTTATTAATTTTCAGGTTAAAATTCTGTATCCTTGATTTTCTCTTGAATTCAGACTTGTAAAATAGGAGGACCCTGTAAAATATTATGTAAATTGTTCATTCATTACAGTTTTGCTGTAAAATATCTCCATTACATTGCAGCAAGTCCAAGACATTTTTAGCATAGCACTGCATTTAAAAGAAGTGCTGGCCTTAGTTTTTCCACCGTATGTCCTTGGTGCTTAATACCTCTGCTTTAGCTGAGACTCTGAAATGTTTGTATAGCTTTTTCTTTGGCCCATGTGTTTTTGTGAACACACACTCAGAGAGCAACGCCCGAGCTTATGAGCTTGACTCCAAGCAGAACTGCACCATCTTATCCTGAGATCGCTGTGCTCAGATCTCCAGGATCAGAAATACATCAATGCAGTGTTTTGTTTAGCAGTCCAACAGTGTTCTGACATTAGAGGTGCTCTCGTTTGGCCAGAGAAAGTCAGGAATTCTATTAGGATTCTGTTAAAATGCATGAAATGCATTATTTCATGTTCAGCTGGAGGTTCTATACAGGTGAAACACATTATGTCTATAATACCTGAAGAAAGGTATCCATTAGCATTCCAATATTGAATTGCATGGGATGATATAAAAAATATGTGAAAAGTGTGAAAAGCAAATAAATGGTGGGTCATGTTCGTGGGATGCATATCAATCCAGCATGCAGTGTAGTATGATTCCTCTGAACTATAGTTATTTTAATGAATCAGGGAAAAAAGATAAAAGTTAATGATGAATGAAGGTAATGAAACACATTCTCAAAATAAAGGGATAGTTCACCCAAAAATGAACATTACCCCATGTTTACTCACCCTCAAGCCATTCTATGTGTATATGACATTCTTCTTTCAGACGAATACAATCGGAGTTATATTAAAAAATATATATCTAATCCAAGCATTATAATGGCAGTGAATGGCAGCCCAAAATTTGAAGACCAAAAAAGTTCATCCATCCATTATAACATACTCCACATGGCTCCAGGGGGTTAATAAAGGCCTTTTGAAGTGAATCGATGGGTTTGTGTTAGAAAAATATCCATATTTAACATGTTAAGCTTTCCGCCTTCCGTATTCAACTTACGCAGAAATGCCTGTTGCAGTTCAAACTGGCGCGCCGATGTCATCGTTGCAGCAGTTGCGCTTTTTCTGCAAGTTATCTTTTTCTTTTTTATCTCAGATATTTTACTTTATAAGGTGTTAAATATAGATATTTTTCTTACACAAACACATCGATTTGCTGCAGAAGGGATTTATTAACCCCCCGGGTTAAAGCCATTATACTTTTAGAATGCATGGATGGATGCACTTTTTTGGTCTTCAAATTTTGGGCAGCAGTAAATGAGTAAATTATGGGATAATTTAAATTTTTGGGTGAACTATCCCTTTAATATGTTTAATATAAATATTTTAATGGCAATTAAATCATTAAAAATAACAAAAAACAAAATATTGCTGTTACTTTATTGTGTTAGTGATTCCAGGTCTAATGTAGGTTATATTGGACATGCACATGATCTTCTTATGAAATCCGTGCTGAAAATGATTGGTGTTCACTGTTCATGAACCGTACGCAAGTGTTTAATTAGATTCTTTGTGATCAATGTTAACGCAATAGTAGGCTATATAAATAAATAACAAGCAGCCACAAACATTTGGAAAATATTTTAAACCTATTAGCTCTTGCCATCTATGGGGCAATATTTATTTGCTGAAGCGAATGAGTCACAGGTGCTGCTGAATCAATTTCCTGCTAATGATTAGCCTTTTGGATTCCAGGGGGTTGAGAGAGGTTTCAGTTAACTGTATCATCAATTCACATGTACACTGTAGATTTAGACCAATTTTGAGAAAGAAAAAAACCCTCTAAATCTCAGTGTTTTAAAGTAAAAGTTCAATCGACCATATGTCATTGGGCCTTATTCGTGAAACATGAGCAGCACAAAATTCCCATTTTTACTTGATTTTTTTTTGGGGGGGGGGGGGGGGGGGGGGGTTTGGTTGTGTTTCATGAATAAGGTCTATTGTGCCTTAGTAAAAGAACAAATATGGACTGGGAGTGAGTCTAATGTCACACTAACTACACTTATTCATGTATATATTTAATAATTATTTGAATGTATATACACATCTATGTAATATATAAATAAACAATTTCTGAAATATATACATGCATGTATATATATATATATATATATATATATATATATATATATATATATATATATATATATATATATATATATATATATATATATATATATATATATATACACACACACACATTTAAAGGGGCTATATGCGTTTTTCTGAAATTTAAACTCGCGACTGACACCTGTGGCCAAAAAACAGAACTGCTCTCATTTTCTGCTCGCTCTCGCAGTGGTGGTGACGTCACATCCGCAGACAGCGCGGGAAAAGACGACCCGCCAGAAAATAGGAAAAATAGGATACAGGCTTATAGGTGCACCCACTGTGAGCGGACAAGGTGTCAGTATGCACATCAGGAGATGTTTGAGTCATAAATGGTAAAATAAAAAGGCTATTGTTACGTTTATTTTGGGGGAAAAGTTGCATATAGCCCCTTTAAACAAACTTATTTTGGATGTGATTAATCGATTTTACAGCACTAATTATATAAATTATATTATAGTCACAGTTGGTGATCCTGGAACAGGCTAAAGACTTCAATCACAATCAAACTTGAATCTTCACAGGAACATGCAGACAGGCAACAAAAACACAACCTTCATTACCGTGACTAGACAAAGACTGAGGGAACAAGAGGAACTTAAATAGCAGACAGAAACGAGCTAATTAACTAAACACAGCTGAACAGACCCTAACTAATGAGGGCAACCTAGGAAACAGACAAGTGGCGGGAAACTAAGACAAAGGAACATGTGACAATCAAAACCAAACAAACAAACAGACATGTGACATTACGCCCCCCTCCCAGAAGGCACAACCTCTCAAAAAGTGTCCAACCAGTGAGGGAGAGAGGGCACAGGAAGGTGAGTGGGGTGCTGCTGGTTGGTTGGGAAGCCTCCAGGGTGGTGCCAGAAGTTCAGGAGGCCATGGCGGCCCAGGTCACTCAGGGGACCATGGAGGCACCAGAAGCAATGGGGGCCGGAGAGGCACGGCATGTGGCCTTAGCCAGTTACCTACTACAGGGTCAGCCGATGGCCGATATGTGCTGCCGATTTTTAGGGCTGATATCTTGAAGTTTTCCCCTTTATTTGCATGCTAAAATGTCACACTAATCAGGACTCATGCTAAGGATTTTTTCTACTGGCCCAGTCAGGCCAGTGGTTACAATTTTTACTTGCCCTGCCAAAATTTTTACTGGTCCCACCACAAAAAAGTAATAAATAAAATAAAATAGGCCTAGTTATTGTTTCTTTTGTTTTTGATCCATGTAACCTTAACAAATAAGGTTGACTCGAAAAAAAACCTAACTAGTATAAATGTTATATATTGTTAAAAGACTGTCTGTAATGAAATAAACAAATATAATTACAAGCAACAGAACAAATCAATACAACAGAACAAACATACAAATGAAAAACTGTTTTTCCATGTAGGTCTAAACTAGATTTTCAGGTACAGATATAGTAATCAAATATAAAATATCATTGCATAGTCTTCACTGTATAAATATAGATAAAATAACTCTTATTAAAGTAATTCAGTAAAGAGCAGTGAGTGATTTTTTACCATAGACTGTATAAAAGGACAAAATGCTTCCCTGGCATTGACAATATTTTCCGGATTTCTGTGTTCTCACTGTTATACGGTAGGGGGCACTATTACACATCTCCTGAACAAGAACATAATCTCCTGATCAAAACACAGGCGAAGAAGAAGCAGAACGTGCAATCTCAAACTGATGCATATGAAAAATAATGTGATCTCTTCAGTAATAAATAGCATCTAAATCAAAACGTCTGTGTTATTGAATGAAATGTCGACCCAGGACAAGTTAGGACTGTGAAGTTTTGGGGGTGTTGATGGACTCCATCTACTCCATCTGTGTTTTCATCGTTATGAATCCGATCCAGATGTTATGTTAAGCTGGGCATACACTGTGCGATTTTCGTCCGATTTTGAGCCAAATTCTGACTCGTGCGACTCTTTTTTGGGTTGGGCTGATTTTCAGCTTTATTGTGCATCGTTTATCGTGAGGTGTTCGTGCAGTGTACAGGGGGAAACGAGACGCGATAAACCTCTCCCGATCGGCAATCGGATGGTCAGATTAATTTCTGGCATGTCAGAAATTTTGGTCGCTCCTCGTGAGGTTATTGCACAGCTGAAGCAGAGCAGTTCGTAGCTTGCCCTATTTCTCATCACTGCGCCTGCGCGAAAGCAGAAGTTCAACCATTTCATCTTTAATGCAGCAAGAAAGAAAACAAAAAGAGGCAGTTATCTGTAGGCAGTTATCAAATAGCATCAATTTAGCAAACTGTTGCTTGCCTCCAGTTCCTGTTGTAAAATGGATAATCTAAGACGTTCAAACCACCATGTTTAGCCTATCCAGCGCCTCTTTTATTAATTTAGCTACTTGATTTTTACTTTAACAAATTATTTTATTTACAATTATTTAATATTTACTTAATTTTATTATCATTGGAAATGTGAACCATTGTCCATCATTTGACACAAAATGTCACTGCGCAATATAGATTTATTTTATTTATTTATTTTTTAATCATGAAGGCGAGTCAGTGGATATCACGCAAAAACGCAATGTGCGCGAGAGTCGGTGAAAGTGAAAGTAAAATCTGACGAGCTTTCGGCGCATATTCTCACAGAGACAATAGATAAATCTGCTTTAACATGCTGACAACGTATATAACTGTCTGAATTTATATTCTTAATATTTATATTGTGGCCCATATTGTGAAACAAAATAGAAGAGAAGTAGGCTATAGGCCCATTTCGTGTTAAAAAAATAGTTTTTGAAATAAAGCTGCTCTTTCTGATAATAATACTGATATTATTGCAGTGTTCTGACATATTATAGACTGATAATCATTTTAATTATAGGCCTATAATTCCTTGTTTAATTGGGCAAAATGTATTTAAATAATGAGGAGTAAGCTAATCTATCTATTCTTTTATTATGTAGAGTATCGGTTATGCATTAATGTGTTATGAAATTATCGCGGGGGCAAATTAAGTGTGATATCAATTTAATAATAAAAGTAGGACTAGCCTAATAATAATGTTCATTTATATACATAAATTGTAAATGCTAAATCCTCTTGATATCGATAGCTGATGCATTTGATAGGCTCTCTATTATAGCCTACACCATGTCTATCGTCGCACTATAGGCACGGGATTTTATCGCGCATATTTCACTTGTACAGTGTGAGCAGACAAGTCGCTCTCGACGATCGGACCGCACAGTGTGAGCACATAAATTGTGAGCTTTGGCTTTACATCGCATGCGATCTACTCGTACAGTTTGAGTAGGTAACCTTGCTGAGATCGCACAGAAATCGCACAGTGTATGCCCAGCTTTAGTCTTTGACAAAACATTTTTACTCAATGTTGCTTTTTTCATGACACATTCAAGTGTTGATAAAAATAATGCATGAAGTGAGAATAAAACAGAGAGGCTGTTCTTTTGATACATTGCATGTTCAGATATTCATACTGTGGGCCATGAAATTTGTGAAAATGAGAAAAAAAGCTGGCGGTGACTGGCATATTTCATGTTTACGTTCATTTAAAATACACAACCGACAATGTTTTACGATGCTACTCGACAAGACAGGCATCGCGATATATAATTTTGTATGAATATTTGCGCTTTTTGAGACTCGTGGGTGCGCTTATGCTAGTGTATGCTAGCTGCGCCGCACGAGAACCAAACTGAGAGACGCGGGCACTTTCTCATCTATGTGCACTTGAATATTTAAATAGGCAAGGTATTAAAATAAAATCCAGGAGTAAGGACAGCTCTGTGTCTCCTAGCACTGTGCTGTCTGTGAGTGGGGCGGTGTAACGTAGCCCTCTCCTAAATCACGCTGCAGTTTGTGAGAGCTGCCACCTTCTCCACCCCATGCACAGAGTGAAATTCTCTGACTCCGATACAGGAAAAATAAAACGGAACTTAAAACATTGGGACTAATATGTTAGCAAGCAAGCTGCTGATATTTTTCGAATACAGTCCTTAAAGTTAACTGCAAGTAAGCAAACCTTCAACCAGCTGTAACATTATGCCAGTTCCCGACGGTTCCACCCATAGACCGTAAAAAAAATATGGACGACACCATTTCATTGGCCGCTGAAGTAACTGAAGCCTCCGGTATCATGAGAAATTGCGTCCTCCTGTGAAATAGTGTCCGCTTAGAACCCAACGTGGTAATGCCTGATCAAAATGGGAGCAATAACATGCCTAACATATTGTAAATTATGGTAAATGGACTGCATTTATATAGCGCTTTTAACAGACCTACGGCTATCCAAAGCGCTTTACATTTTGCCTCACATTCACCCATTCACACACTCATTCACACACCGACGGCGGTGTCAGCCATGCAAGGCGCCATCCAGCTCGTCGGGAGCAGCTGGGGTTAGGTGTCTTGCTCATGGACACCTCGGCACTTGGTCAGGTGGAACCGGGGATCGAACCACCAACCTTCCGGTTTGTAGACAACCTACATGAACCACTGAGCCACTGCCGCCCCTGAAATAATTGAAATTATTTCAATTGATAAACTAAGTAATAATACCAATACAAAATCATAACATAGTAATGTAGGCCTACCTATAATGTAAATAATAAAGAATAAAAAAAAAACTATATACAGAACAGGTGCACAAAATATATACAACAGGATTTTTTTTTTAAATTGTATAAACATTAAAGCGGGGCAATGGCTTTTAAAATGTAGGGTAAGTGCAACGTGGTGTATGAACTAAGCTAATCGGGTACAGGGCCGGCCCGTGGCATAGGCGGAATAGGCAAATGCTAGGGGCGCCACTCATCCATAGGGGCGCCAAAATGTATTACTGATACTATTTTATTAATATTATTGATGTTATTACTGAAATATTACCAAATAAAGCGCAAAAAAACGTAACTAAGTCCCCCGCCTCTTTCCGGTCCGCCTCATGAATCTCCCCCCGCCGATCTACTTGCGTCAGAAATACAACGCGCGATCAGTTTATCGTTAGAGGAATTTGTTGTGTTGCGTCGCCTCTTGCCGCATCCAACGCAGACAGGATTGCTTTCATTTTTCAGGGTGCTTGACCGTTCGCGCCAGGTGTTGACACGGTGTAAGTTGCCTGATTATTTATGACGGATGGCCGAATTGAAGTGTCTAAAAAGACAGAAGCCCTCTGATGCAGGAAAGATAAGGGATACACTGCTCTTCTTACATAGTAATTTGTGTCTTGTTTCTAGTCTAAATATCTAAAATTCCTAAATCAAGGTGCATTTACTAGATAAGTTAAATGACAGAAGATAGTTTTCTTGTTTTCTTGAAAATAAAATCAAAATGAGTTTTTGCTTAAAACAAGCAAAATTATCTGCCAATGGAGCGGAAAAATAATAATCTTGTTTCTGATTGAAATTTATTTCTGTCCCAAACAGAAATAAGATTATTTTTCTCACCCCATCGGCAGATAATTTAGCTTGTTTTAAGCAAAAACTCACTTCATATTGATTTTATTTTCAAGAAAACAAGAAAACTATCTTCTGTCATTTAACTTATCTAGTAAATGCACCTTGATTTAAGAATTTTTAGATATTTGGACTGGAAACAAGAAAAAGATTCTGAATAAGAAGAGCATTTTTTGCCATGTAAAGACAGAAGTAAAGTGATGTAGGCAAATTAATGAACAGTTTATTTAATTGCATAGTAGTAAAATACTAATGTTCGCTAATTAATTCCAGTTATTTTTATTTTTACCTTAAACTTTATGCAAGCAGCTGTTCTGGGTTCTCTAGAGGCCACAGCCAGTGTGATTTTGTAAAAAATAGATAATATAAAAATATTAAACGCATGTAATATCACTTTTTTAATAGTCTAATGTTTTTACTCTGCAGTTGTGCAGTTTTAAGGGGGTGTATAGCAATTTTAAAATGTATTTGCCGAAATTAGTAATGATATTTATATACAGGTTTATTTAAAATGGCAACTATTTATGTAAAATTCACATTAAATATCAAAATTTCTCAGTTGAATTCCTGGTGAAAACATGAATGCTCATAGTTTAGTGGAAGATTGCTGCCATCTACTGGAAAACAAACACTTTTGCTAGTTCTCAATGAATAGTTTGTGCATGAATGTTAGATGCAATTACTCTTGCTATTTGTGTTTAGGCTGTAATGTGGCATAGGTGCAATATTTGTACAGTTTTACTATCATCAGCCTTTAAAAAAATAAATAAATAATAATATCATGAACATAATGACGGGGTAGAATGGACTGGACATCATATAAAACAACAACAACAACAATAAAAATAAAACATCAATGCATTACAAAAATAAAACAGTACGAGTGTTTCCACAATTTGATAAGGTGTAGTGCTAAACCTTGATACAAGGGGCACCAAGTAAAATCTTGCCTAGGGCAGCAAATTGGTCAGGGCCGGCCCTGATCGGGTAGCTGTATGCTATGCTAGAACGTACGCTAACTAAAACAAAACCCATTAAGAACGAGATATGCTTGATTTCACAGCTTATGGCTTCGGTTATAGACTAGTATATGAAACATATGATTTGCACAACGTTAAAGACTATTTTAACACAATTTAAACAACAAAAATCAAAACGTGATTTTATAAGAATTGTAATCAGGCTCCGAACAGATTACCCATTAAAAGTTCTTTTAGCCAAAAGAATCTCTCTGGGGTCCTAAAGCGGACAGTATTTCACAGGACACGATTTCTCATGACACCGGAGGTCCGAATATGGCGCTGACATCTTGTGCAAGTTTGGGACAGAGTCTGCACAGCAGTAATCTCGGGATCTGCGCGGTTGAGAGCAGGAAGTAGAGGTGCGATATCAAAAGCCCGCCCACACTCACAGATGCAGAACAATTCATTATGTTGGTGTGAAATAAACATGGAAATGGAAATGTAAAAATTAAAGCTAAAGCTCCAATCTCCTCCCCAAAATCCAGAAAAAAGTATGTTAGTGCCTCAGTGACAACTTTACTCAGAAGCCATCAATCTCAGCTGTCAATCATGACGTCACACCCCCTGTTTTTATAAACTTCCAATAAAAAACTGAACACCTGAAATTAAATCATCGTGACAAAAACTGCCTACAATGACAGAAACCAGCTTTTTGAAAAAATTATTTGAAGTGTAATTTAATGGTTTAGTTTGTTTCGCGTC
This sequence comes from Gobio gobio, assembly GCF_949357685.1. Lineage (NCBI taxonomy): Eukaryota > Metazoa > Chordata > Actinopteri > Cypriniformes > Gobionidae > Gobio > Gobio gobio. The sequence continues at coordinate 28,568,907 of NC_137116.1, read as the reverse complement.
CATTAGAAAACATGGATGGGCAGGGCTTATGAGCAATACTGGGACCAACCACATGGGGGCGATCGAGGCGTGGAGGCTTCAGTTTCTGAGAGGAGTGCTACAGACTTGGTTCCACCCCACCAATAACAAGGGGCTGCCTGCAGACGTGCCTGACTTTATTGGTGCTCAGAATGCATTGCAAACACAGGAAGTTGTGCTGTGTTGCCACAAGGAACCACTGTTTAGAGCAGTGAAGAAGAAATGAAATGAAAACATGAAGAAATGTTAGCAGTAGGCTATGTCTGCTGTCTACCGGCTGTTTAGCAGTATTTCGTCTCTGTGTGGATGGCGGGCGCCCGCGCGCACACACACGACACTCGCTCGCTGTCTTTGTAATCTCTGCCGTGTGTCACTATCAAGCGGCAACCTCCCCCAGTTTCTCTACGTCCATATTCATAGTCTATGGTCACTATATGAGGACACGAACGCATGAACGGTCACTTCATGAGAATTTACCATTTCATTTGGGAAAACTGTCATATAAGGAATACAGACACTGAAATATCTTCACGGCAACCCGTCAAAATAAAAGTTTGGTTTAAAACATTTTAAATTGACAGAATATATTAGGATACTGCTGTACAGTAGATTTAGCTAATAATAATACGTCTCTACTACTACTATTAATAATAATAATGCCTAGATGGTTGCTTATTTTTCACTTGTTTTGTTGTAAAGAGATTATTTTATTATTAATATATATATTTTTTTATACAGTTATATTGTACAACTAAAATACCTTTTTCAGTTTGCAGTGTTAGATTTGAAGTTCTTTTTCGCTTAAGAAAAATAAATAATATTACTGTCAAATGCATGTCAGATAATAAAAATACTGTAATAAATACAGTAGTTCACTGTATGTATTTGTTCATGTTTTATTAAGGGAGAAGCCTGAAGCACACCATAAAATAATTCTAGCAATTCATACAGGGCTAGTAGTATATACAGATACACACCCAGGTATCGGATCAGTACTCGGTCGATACCCTGAGCCCAGGTATCGGGAAGGGAAAAAGGGTATCGGAACATCTCTAGTTACATAGCATCTCTCAAGATGAAGAAGGTGAATTCATCATCCAGACCATCCCGAAAACATAGCATTGAGCATTTTATTGCTCCAGCTCACCACGTGGGACAACTAAAACTCCTCCACATATGTCTCCAAAGGTCATCCATCTTGTTGGAGATCTAGCAGTCTGAGTGGTCTCCAAATCCATTTTTTGAGGTATTGTCATCTGTCACGGTTGGTGACCCAGGAACAGGCTGAAGACTCAGAAGATCACAATCAAACATAAACTTTAATCTTATCTTCACAGGACCATGCAGACAGGCAACGGAAACACAACCTTACATAACCATGACTAGACAAAGACTGAGTGAACAAGAGGAACTTAAATAGCAGACAGAAATTAGATAATTAACTAAACACAGCAGAACAGAACTAAACTAATGAGGGTAACCTACACTGTAAAAAATGTATAATCTACCCAACTCAAAATTTTCTAGTGACTGGTCACATCAAAATTTTTAAATTGGCCAAATTTAATTTCTGTGAATTGAATTTTATCAATTGTGGGAACAGCCTGTTAACATGGGCTCAATTAGAAATAATATGTTGAGCCAATGGAAAATTTTAATTTACCAACACTGTAAAAAATGTCAGGCCTCTCCAATTTAAAATTTTCTAGTGACCGATCACATCTAAATTTTTCAATTTGGCCTACTAAAAAATGTAGATGTGATCGGTCACTAGAAAATTTAGAATTGGAGAAATGTTTTACAGTGAAACTGTGAGGTTGGTCCAATTAAATATTTTAAATTGTAGTAACAATTGTTTATTTCTCACTGTCCCAAAAGACAAAAATGACTAAAAACATAAATATATAAGCAAAATACAAAACACAGACAACAGGGTTGACATTTTTATCACATTACTTTATTAACAAGTAAATTCCAACACAGGATATTTGGTGAAAATACCTTATTTTCAATAAGGAAAACACTTGGGGTTACTTGACTGTAACCCTGTTCCCTGATAAAGCGGAACGAGATGCTGCATAAGCTTATGCAAATGGGAAATGACTTTGACATAACCAGCTGTGAAAATAGTGTGAAAACACTTCAATGAAATTGACCCGGAGGTATTTATAGCCTCGGCCGGTGACGTCATAGGCGCACCTGCTGCACGAGGCTATAAATAAATGAGCTTCAGCTGGAGCAAACCAGATCTTCTTTGTTTGAAGACCAGTCCTGAAGCATCATCAGCACGGCCTAGCAATGCAGCATCTCGTTCCGCTTTATCAGGGAACAGGGTTACAGTCAAGTAACCCCAAGTGTTCCCTTTCAAAAGCGACACTCAATGCTGCATAAGCTTATGCAAATGGGAACGAGAATACCCACGCCGCCGTGCTTGATGGTGCCTGGACCCCTTACGGTTGTGTAGGTGTGCACAAGAACGCAAGAAGCCTCAAGCATTAGCCTGTGATGTCGACTCAAGGACATGAGAGCCCAGAGTGGCAAGAGCATCCAAGCTATAAAGTCTTAAGAATGTGTGTGGAGAGGACCAACCTGCCGCATCACAAACACTTTGTAAGGGAGTACCCCTTGCTAACGCAGTAGAAGAGGCGACTCCCCTGGTGGAGTGAGCCCTTAATCCTATAGGTGAAGCTTGACCGCGCACCTCATAGGCAAGAGCAGTAGCATCCCTGACCCAATGTGACATTGTTTGATGGTGGCAGAACCTCTGTTACGGCCCCCATGGCAAACAAACAGTTGCTCTGACTTACGCCACTGGCTAGTGCAGTGGACGTAGGCCTGAAGAGCATGGACTGGACACAGTCTATGAAGTTTCTCCTGATCCGGCGTCGTGAACGGCAGAGGGCAGAAGGTTTCAAGAGTGACAGGATGTACAGTCGACAAAGGCACCTTAGGCAGGTAGACAGGGTGGGGATGCAAAATCACTTTCACCAAACCTGGGGCAAAGTCTAAGCAGGATGGCGATATTGACAGAGCCTGCATGTCCCCAATTCTTTTCAGAGAAGTTATAGCCATAAGAAAAACCATCTTTAGAGTCAGAAGTTCGTCAGACGCTGATTCTAGAGGTTCAAAGGGGGTCTCAACCAGACCCTCGAGGGCTAAAACTAAGTCCCATGAAGGGATCTTGGCTCTTAATGGAGGCCACAACTGCCTGGCACAACAAAGTGAGCAGACAGAAGATGCCTCTCAAGCGGCACCCCATCCACCAGGGCATGGCAAGCCAAAAGAGCGGCCACATAAACCCTGAGAGTGGAGGGGCAAGCTAATGTTTCAAAGGGGGTCTCAACCAGACCCTCAAGGACTAAAGCTAAGTCCCATGAAGGGATCTTGGTTCTAACAGGTGGCCTCAACCGCCTACCCCACGAATGAAGCGAGCGAGTAGAGAATGTCTCCTGAGCGGCACCCCATCCACCAAGGCGTGGCAAGCCGAAAGAGCGGCCACATGAACCCTGAGAGTGGAGGGGCAGGTGCCTGATGACAACTTTTCTTGCAGAAAATACAGAACTGAAGTTACCTGGCAGTTGACTGAATCTACATTGTGTCGTACACCACCTTTCAAAGACACCCCATTTATTGGCATAAACTTTCCGAGTGGAGGAAGCTCTAGCACTTAGGATGGTCTCAATAACTGCAGGCGAAAGCCCCGTGTCCCTCAGTTGGTGCCCTTCAGGGGCCAAACATGAAGGTTCCACAGGTCGGGCCTGGAATGGAATATCGTGCCCTCTGCCTGAAACAGAAGGTCCCTCCTCGCCGGATTCGCCCAAGGCGAGCAGTTGAGGAGAGACATTATCTCCGAGAAACAAACCCTGTTCGACCAACGCAGCGCTATCAATAAGAAGCAAGACCCTTGTTGGCGAACCCCGGCTAGAACTCCCAGGAGCAGAGCGACTGGAAGGAGGGCATACAGACACATTTTTGGCCATGTATGAACCATCACATCCAGACCCAGCGGGGCTGGGTGACAGAGAGAAGCAGGGACATTGCGCTGTCTGAGAAGAGGCGAAGAGGTCCACTCCCTGTGGTCAGCTCTGTAAAATCTGATCCAGATCTGCTTGACTACTTCTGGGTGGAGTTTCCACCCCCCCATCTGTAACTCTATCTGGACAGTAAATCTGCTCCCACATTCAACCGCCCTTGAATGTACACTGCTCGATTAACAGGAACTTGTTCTGAGCCCAGAGAAAAATCTGTCTCGCTATTCTGATAGCGTGAGCACAGACCCCCCTGGTGATTATATACGAGATATTTAGCTGTACTGTCCACCCGCACTAGGACATGACAGCCCCTCAATTGGGGGAGAAAGTATTTCAGGGCCAGAAATACAGCCGTCAACTCGAGGCAGTTGATGTGCCAACTGAGTTGATGAGCCTCCCATTCCCATTGGGCTGGATGACCACTTAAGGCCGCACCCCAGCCCGTCAGGGAAGCGTCCGTCGTTAGCAACTTGCGACGACAAGGTATGCCTAGAGTGGGACCCAAGGCAAAAACCGGGGTCTGAACCACATAGTTAGTGTACGAAGCCACATGGCGCGCCACTTTATTTGCCTGAGGATTGGCCCTAAGTCCTCTGGCTTTGAGCCACAACTGAAACGGTCTTATGTGCAACAACCCCAAAGGGAAACCCGTGGATGCTGATGCCATTAGACCTAACACTCTGGTGCTGATGATCAGTAAGATCTTGGTCTAGCCTGACTTTGCTCAGGGAATACTGAATGGTCTTGATTCAAGCGGGAAACCATTGTGCCCACCTTGTGACCAAAAACCGAACAAACCCTAGATAAGTCGTTCTCTGGGCAGGAGAAAGAACACTTTTCTTGGTGTTGAGTCTCAACCCTAGAGAAACTAGATGAGCCAACACACTGTGTTGAAGCACCATCTCATGTGATTGTGCTAATTTTAGCAATCACCTTTGTAATTCAAAATTTGAATGCCCCGGAATCCCAATGGAGCCGGTAATACATCCATACATTTTGTATACGTGCGGTTACAAGGCTAGCCAAATGGAAGACCCGAAATTGGTAAGCTTTTGCCCCCAAGAGCGAACCTCAGGAACTTCCTGTGTTGTGGCAGACTTTATATGCGAATACATGCGTCTTTCGGATCAATCGTGCCGAATCCAATCACAATGTTGAATATGCGACACGACCGCCACTGTAACATCTTGACCTTGAGTACTTTAACTGCTTCACGGTTTAAGACTGGAAGATCTGAGATTGGACACCCCCCCACCCTACTGGGGACCAGGAAGTAACTGCTGTCACTTGTGACAGTACGAACGCCAACTCCGCCTTCACGGAAGTGGAGACCACGCCGTTCAAACAAGGAGGATGACAAATAAATTAGTTTACTCATTTTTACCGTGCTTAACACCCATGCAGAAACGCCTGGCAGAAGTTCACACGCTGCCTGAGACTCTGAGAGTGACAATTTTAACACTTCCTGTTGAGGGGATGTTAGACGTTCTATGTCCTGGATGATAGCAGGATTTAAACACTGAACGTCTAACATTTCACTGGAAACCACTGCCCCCCCGAATCACCAGAGGCGGCGGGGATGGAGTAGTTTTGAGGATAACGGGGTGGGGTGAGCAAATGTTTGACACGCCCTGTCCCGTGGGGGCAGACTGGGCACCAGACCACCGGACTTCTTATATTGATGACAGTCCCGAGGTCTGCCCTGGGAGGTTGTTGAGGATGACGAGCCGGTCTCCAGTCTTTACGAGGGAGAGCGCGACTCGCCACACTCTGCTTATTACCCCCCTAAATCTTGAAGGACTGAAGAGAGGTTGTGTGGCTGATAGCCCCTCCCCTTGAGTGCATTGAGGAAGAAACTGAGTGAACACTTCCTCATGTTTCTTCCACTCCTTTAAATCTGGCCACTACAGAGTTAACTGAGTCACCAAATGAACCACTCAAATCCTTCAGAAGGTCAGCCTGATATGCCTGCAAGACAGCCATAGTGTGCAGCGCAGCACCAGCCTGTCCCTTTATATTTATTATTCTTATATAAATCATATACAATATATATTCCATATAAAATAATATATTATATATATATTCCATATAAAATAATATACAATATATAATTCATATATATAAGCTTTGCCCATGACAGCCGACGTTTATTTTCTACATGGCTTTGTGGGGAGGTATGTCTCTTTAATGAAAATGCAGACCCAGGCGAGAGATAGCTCGTGAGCGTCTCCCATCTGGGGTATTCTCACATATCCACGCGATTTCGCACCCATGATAGTCGAAAATGTCGAAGTCAAGGGTACAAAAACACGTGAAGTAAATGCTTTCTAGACAGAAACCTCAAGCTCACTGCGTTCGGGATCTCTCATTCACGGTACCAGACAAACTGCCCTGGCCACCGCGCGAACAACCACCTCGATAAATTCCTCGTATGGATTCACCATCATGTGAGGAACGATCGCAGGCGGCTGCTCGAGGTCCGCGGACCCAGAGATTCATCATCATTCCCCGCGCGAGCCGAACAAACGCCGGAGGGCGCTTCGGGATCACGCGGGGAAACATGCATTTGGTGAGCGAGCAAGCGAAAGGGATGGACCCGTCTCTTGCTCGTCAACAAACCCTTTCGAGAGCTCCGAAAACTGGTGCGGACTGAAAGTAGCCCAGACGAGCATAAAGCATTCTAACTGTAAAGGCTTGCAATGCTCGCACTCGTCTGACTCAATGCAGCGACCGCATGCTCTTCCCCAAACACACACAGCAATAAACGTGCACATCCAGTTCTATTTGAAAGAGAACATGAATATACATCGTTTTACTCTGCTGACTCGTTTCCAACTGATCAGATTTAACTAGAACTCTTTCCACTAATGTTTCTTTGTAACAGAGATGAGAAAGAGAGAGAAAAATCTGCACACTGCCATGTTGAAAACTAACTCCTAACAAAGATCTCAAGTTGAGTCTTGAAAGAGAGAGAGAGATTTTTTTTTTTTTTTTCCAGAGACTTTGTAACACACCATAACACAGAGTTGGTCTGAAAACAAAAAGACCTGGTTTGCTCCAGCTGAAGCTCATCTATTTATAGCCTCGTGCAGCAGGTGCGCCTATGACGTCACCGGCCAAGGCTATAAATACCTCCGGGTCAATTTCATTGACGTGTTTTCACACTATTTTCACAGCTGGTTATGTCAAAGACATTTCCCATTTGCATAAGCTTATGCAGCATTGAGTGTAGCTTTTGAAAGGGAACACTGCATCTGCATAACAGGATGTCTTAAAGTGGTGAAGAAAACACGGCACTGCATAGGCTAAAAACCTGCAAATAAAAATAAAAACTAACATTAATGGCAAAGTTTCCCTGCATCACATCTAGCAAATGACAGAACAGAAGTTACTTCATTATATAATGAGGATGAGATGAATGAATGGATGAATAAGAAAATCGAGCTTGACGTGTTTGATATTAAAAGGCAATAACTTAAGCCCTGAAAGAGGCTTAGAGTGTTCAACAGTCGCATGCCGCACATATCACACAAATGACTTAATTTCCTTATTACCTATTGTTCTAGACATATAAGACATGAGGAAAATAAAACTATTGGCTACAGGCTACCATTAGATAATTATGTGGTAAACGAGAACACATTCATGAAACCAATGAATGCATGAACTCGTGATTCTACAAAATGTCTTTTAAACTTCATACCCGGTCATAAAGCAAAACTCTGGAGAATAATTTCAGTGCTAAATACTCACCAACGTCTTTGTGAGATGAATATCTCTCTATTCTCTTGGGAATGTCTGTTTCGGTCTTCAGCACCTGCTGGTTCGCCGCGCTCCGCATTTGAAATCTCCACACGAACGGTTTTCCTCAGGCGCATTTTGCGCATGCGTACACCGTTTTTCGGACGTAGAACTTGTTCAGTCAACATGGATTTTTCACTTCGACTTCATAGATTGACTGAGCTCAATTAAATATGTTCGGTGAATATACAATTTTAATTTTGAGTTAAGACCTTAAGCTATGATTAGTACAATGCATCTTTTTGCATGGGGATAATTATTTGGAAGTAATTTATTGGGCCAATATGTAATGATCAATTGTCACAATTTTTCCCCCAAATTTTTTTTTACAGTGTAGGAAACTGACAAGTGGCGGGAAACTAAGACAAAAGAACATGTGACAGAATCAAAACACAACAGGAAGACCAAACAAGCAGACAGACATGCAACAATTATATTTAATGCTGCCAAATCGATTAATCACGATTAATCACATCCAAAATTAAAGTTTTTGTTTACATAATATAAGTGTGTGCACAATTCTCAATATAATATTGAACCGTTCGGTACGGCATTCACGGTTCAATACGTGCTTGTGAATTGCATTTTTTTCCTTCGTTTTTACATTTAATTAATAATTTTTATTTCTCTCCGAAATTTGAGTGTGCCTGTGAGTTTACGCGCTGATATGAGCAAATTTCCAATCACTATGCACTAAAGTTATGGGGTGTTTAGCCACGCTTGCAATGCTGGTGTCAGATTTCACACTTTAACACAGCGGTGAAGTGAGGCTACAGAGCGCACCAACATCTTTTAAATCTGTGGTGTGGGCGGGGTGTTCGTATCATGATTTTTGATCGTGGACAATTAAAATGTCTCCAAAATCCAAAAAATATCGTAGTGCTAGGCTACAATACACATTCTATCATTAGCCTCCATCCCAATATACTGAACAACGCGACATACATTCACATCACACGTTAGTGGTAGAGTTATACTCACGGAACACTATAGTTATTCACAATCACGAAAGTTCATTTTTGCATGTGTTTTAAAGCCTTGCCGGTTAAACATTTAATTTGCATGCTTATACACTAAAAGCCTGTCAAACACGTGATTACTGGACTTAAGGCATCTTTACACAGCAGACGCGGCACAGAAACCGATTCTGAAGCGGCATAACATCACAAAAATTTGCATTTACACAGACCGTTTAATGTGTCTCTGAAGCGGCATAAATGCATTTACACACGAATGAAAATCGTGGGAAACAATGCTTTGAACATTACAACAGTTTTAACAAAGTGTTATAAATTAATTAAAAAATAATGAAATATATAAAAATAAAATAAAAATACAGAATTTTTAATTATTTTCCTCTGCGCTGGCGCTTTTGATGTTTGTCATGATTCTGTATAGGCTTGTCAGTTGTTTTATATTTCATAATAAAATTGTGCCTGATTGAACAAATGCTATAAAAAATATATATTATTACGGGTAGATCAGCGCAGGATTTAAAGTGGACGAAAGTTTTTTTTTAAAGAAACAAAGTCAATTTGGAGCAGTTGCAACAAATGAACAATGATAGCGTTTCATGACAGCAGATGTATCAGCAAATATCAAATCTAATATCAAATATCGTTCTCAAAGAGATTATTTTTGGAATATAATATTACAATGCACAATCACAGTGACGCCGACTGGGTTAAGCATAACCCATCTGAGGGAATGTTGCAGTGCGTTGATCTGCCAGACTTTTCAAAGGAAGATTACAAATGGGAAACGCCAATTTATTACACACGACGGTGGTTTGCTTGACGATGTGAGTTAGAGCCCTACACAGGCCACAAATCTAGGCCCTAGCCCAGCCCGTGTCCGACAGCTTATCAAAAAAGTCAGACTTTTTTTTTTTTTTAATCCTCCCTATTAGGCTAGACATTGTTGCAGCCATTAAAATAATTCAGTTTTGTTTTTAATGTCAAAGTAGCTATATTTCGTTTCTTTATTAAGTTAATTTAGAAAAATGCTTGAAGCATTTTTTGGTTTGTTAAATTAAAGTTTTAGTTTTTTAAAGTGACGCCCAAGCGGCCTACAGTAGCCACGTTTCCATTACCCTTCAAATAGCGCAAATTGAAATTGCGAGTTTAAAATACGGCCAATGGAAACGCGTCAATTTCGCAAAAACTCCCATATATCGCAAAAAAATGTTTACGCTCGCATGAGGTGGTTTTTCAGGCCATTCGAAAAAGGAAATTTTCGCAAAACTGCAATGGAAACAGTTTTTTCGCATTTACAGGTCACCTGGAACGGTCACGCATTGCTCTCACATAGGGCCTACATATAATTTTTTTTCTTCCACTCAAATATGTCTAACAACGAGATTGTATGTCGTTAAAACAACAATTTTTTCCTAATAAGGAAAGTGGTGTAACTTTATAATGACGTACCCCGGTGCAGACACAAATATCATAACTATCTATAGGCCTACTGTAATTATGACGCTGACAGGCGGTTGTCATGACAATGAGGTAGTTTAAGGCGGCACAAGTTCGCGTTCATTTACACTGAATCAAAGCCGTTTCAGCATCGCCTTTGATACTAGGGGCCGAGGTGGATCAGACCCGGCATATTTTAAGTCATTGCGTCTTTACACAGAATTTTGAGCAGACACAGAGCCGCTTTAGAGCCGCCTTAACGCGGCTGTGTAAAGATGCCTTAAGTAGTCTTACTGCGCTAATACTGTCAAATACACACAAGGTTTACATAAACACAGTCGGTTATGTCTAAAGGGAAAGAAAAATCTGCGTATGTCTGTATATTAGATGCGTTCAGGTCTTGAATTGACAGCAGCGCAGTCTAGTGAACATGCTGTCCTTAAAGGGACAGTTCACCTCAAAATTTATGTCATTATTTACTCACTCTAATGTTGTTCCAAACCTGTATTCATTTCTCCTGTTGAACACAGACAGTTGAATACCAGACAGTTGATGGTAGCCATTGACTTCCATATTATTATTTCCTACAATGGGGACCAGCAACTGTTTGGTTTCCAACATTGTTCAAAATATTTGTATGTCCAACGGAAGAAAGAAATGTATTCAGGTTTAAAACAACTTGAGCGTGAGTAATCGATGACAGAATTTTCATTTTTGAGTGAACTATCCCTTTAATGTTGATATAACAACAAAAGACAAAGAGAAAATCACTCAACTTTAATACAGTAACTTTAATAAGAATCAATGTATATTTTATAGGGAAGTCTATAGTGTTTTATTTTTACATTTATTCATTCAATTTCATACTTAAATTCTGCTGCACAGCTCTGAGCTGCCAGTGTAAATCTTTATATATATTTATTTTATAGGTAACACTTTACAATAAGTTTGTATTAGTTAAAGGTCCCATTTTTCCTGTGTTTTTGAAGCTTTGATTGTGTTTACAGTGTGCAATATAACATGTGTTCATGTTTCGCGTGTAAAAAAACACAGTATTTTTCACACAATTTACTTATCTGTATACCGCTGTTTTCACTGTCCTAAAAACGGCTTGATGATTTCCTTATTCTATGAAGTCCCTCCTTCAGAAATACGTAACGAGTTCTGATTGTGCCAGCGGTTCCCGGGTTGTGATTCAACAGCAGCTTAGCACACATTGTCCGGAAAGGTCACGCCTCTTACCATAACGGGGAGATGCATGCGCTCAATGTACAGCGTCCCTGAAGGCCAAACAAAGGTGATTTGACTGCGGGATGAAAATAACAGCATCTGGACTACATGGCGACAAACACACTCTACAAACGCAATCGAACGCAACACTTCCTCTTCTCCACATGGGAGAGAAACAAGACCACGCCCCCTTTTTTGTGTATTCTTGTGGGCGGAGGTTAGTCAACAAACTGTTCTACTGACGTCATTAAAGCAGGGAGTACAGGGATGTAGTCCAAACCGGCCGTTCGCTGTAGGCTTTGAAAGGGAACTTCCGTTAAATAAAATATCTCGCTTGGCATTGAACTTTGAGCTTTATAATTTTACAGGTATTATTTATGCTCTAACAGCAACATTACACACTAACTAAAGTTTAAAAAATGGGATCACGAAGAACAGGACCTTTAACATTAGTTAATGCATTAGTTAACATGAACTAACAATGAACAACACCTCTGTTCAGCATTAGTTAATCTTTGTTAACGCTAGTTAATAAAAATACAGCTGTTCATGGTTATATTATACAATACACTAGGAATGTGTACAAGGTTTTTTTTTAAAGGTTCCATGGCATGGCATTTTTCTATTATTTTATAATGTTTCCTGAGGTGTACTTATATTGTTAGTATGATTTTTACATCATAAAATGTCATAATTTAGAAATAAAAGGCATTTTTTTCAATACTGATGTTTGCCCTGTGGCTGAATGCCCTGTTTCAAGAGGCGTGTCTGCTGTGAGACTTCAGTAAAAACGCCCACTGTTGTGATTGGCTGACATCTTTGCATTTGAAATGAGCGGAGGGGGCGTGGTTTAACGAGGTCTACCAGGCATGAGCTGCTGCCACAGAGACGGATGGACCTGAGTTCACTTCTCATCAGTTCATCGAACTGTTGTAGTTACTAGCATATACTTCAGGTTATTCGTTTATTTCTAGGAGGGGGGGCTGTCACTCATGTCAGAAAGTTAGTAACTTTAGTAAATGATGGATCAGCGCAGACTCGAGACACGAACCGTTTAAAACGATTCAGTCCGATTTGGTGAACTGATTCGGTTCACTAAAAAGAACCAGTTCAAAAGAATGATTCGTTCGCGAACCGGACATCACTAATGTACCAGAGACTGAGCGATTGCTAACAAAGTTATTTATAGTAACTACTGAGTTATGAGAGCGCTGTCAGTCAGCGCGAGTTTATTGTGTTTGTATCTGAGAGTTCTGAATAAACACGAGTCCCAGTCACACCGAGTCCGTCTTCATTATTATTCTACCAACTTTGTAACACATGCAATGTACCATTACAGCTGTCGAGATGAACGAGTAAGTGTTGATTATAGCATTATTTTTAGATATGTTCCTATCATATGAAACGTGTCAGTGACGCACATTGAGTACACAGCTCAAAAAAGACACAACAGCAGTAATCAAATGTAATCCAGTTTATTGTGGGGATAGCTGGCTAGCCTAGCCGGATACCCTCACGCTTACCCCCCTTCTGCTTAATCTCGCACCGCGTTTGGTGCCTCCGCTGTGGGCCAGATGCAGTACTGGGGGTCGGGGATGTTGAAGGCCGACCGGTCAGTGCAGCCCGAGCTTCGGCGTGCGTGAGGTATATCTCTAAAGATGTTACTGTGCTGATGTTGAGCAGAAACGACTGTATGCACATTTTAGAACAGATAGACGCGACGAGGACGTACAAAAACACTGACTCACAAGATAGAAAACACAAAAACACCGTTCTGTCGGGAGAGAGAGAAGCCGCAGCGTGTGCACGAATAATAAATAATTAGCTGCACATACGAAATCACTGATCACAGATCAGAAGGAACTGAAAAAAGACTTCTGTTTTCATATGTACATCCAAACACTGAGAAACTGCCAGCATTCACTCGTTCACAAGCCATGATCTCTCGAGGACAAATATGGCGCTTGCATGGGCGTGCCAAATTCTCTGGGCGGAGGAAAGGGAGGTAACCGTTCCTGTTCTGATGTCAAAACAGGAGACTTCAGGATTGGCTAGTCTGGCCTGTCATTTTCTCAAGGGCAGAGAAAGACAGCCAGAACTCAGTTTTACACCGATCAACATTTCTATCCACTTGAGGACAATATTCAGGCTAGGGGAACTCATATTAATGTTGAAAAACCTCATAAAATGAAAATTTCATGCCATGAGACCTTTAAGTAAAGTTAAAGTAAGTTTAAGTTTAAGTAAGGTTTTTCAAGTCTTTAAAAGTAGTATTTTTTCTCCTTAACCTCTTGCTGTTGCTGTCACCTAAGAATAGAATAGCAAAAAAGTGATGTGACAAGCCATCAGAACCGAACCGAGGTATGTATTGAACCGTGGACTAACTGTATTGTTGCATATTCTGTACTGTATGATTATTATGTATATAATTTTTTTTTTTTTTTTCTGTCGTCCAAGCCTCTTGACGACCAGATATAATACAGTATGCAATGTCCATGTCTAAATATATACAGCTTGGTTTGTTCACCATTGGTTAAGTTGGCCACGTTCCCCTTATGTGGTATGGAGTTGCAAATCCAAACACAAAAAGTTTGTGTTTACATAATATATGTGTGTACTGTGTATAATTATTATGTTTATATATAATACACACACATGCATGTATATATTTACAAAAATATATATATTTATATATAATATTAATTATATATATATATATATATATATATATATATATATATATATAGATATATTAGTGTTTTTATATACACATAATAATTATACACAGCACACACACACATACTATGTAAACGCAATTTATCGTTGCACAGCCCTAGTTATATTATATTAAATTGATAGAAATCCCTACAGTATACAGATTTGAAGAAGTTAATAGAAATATAATTGTATTACAAAATTCTTGTGCCATAAAGACAACATAAGAATGAGAAGATAAGAATATAAGAATGACAATATCAGAAGCGCATAAGAAGAGGAAGACATCAGTGCTTTTCAGTGTGTAGGCCCATGTCAAATCTGTCGTCACAGGTTAGTGGAGACATACTTTTGCTTGCTGACAGGGATGTTGTGGTAGACAAGATAAGGCCTATTTATGCACAGGTTCAACACAAGCTAAGAAATGAAAAATCCTTTTTTTCATGAATGCAAGTCTATTCTGTCCTGGATATTCAATATTGATTCTATCAGAGCTATTTAATGGAGGGGAGGGAAAAAACAGCTTGTACAACATGCCGATTTGTGTCGGAAAGTCAAAAGGTCTTGTTTGCGATTTTCTCTGCATTTGGTAGCACAGGAAACTCGGCAACATAAATGTGTCTTCAAATATGTGCAGAATGTTCATTCTGTGTACTATAACTTTTGTGATCTCTAAGACTACCGTCTGCTTTCAAAATTCGTCTTTTTACTGCCTGTCTGTCAAATGCAATTACCTGTTATCATTTTCTGTGGAAATCACTGAACCCTTCTCTAGCATATGAGAGCAGATGAAATGAATTTAGATGACATCTAAATGCTCACTGTATGGCGATCTCTCAATTTCTCAAACATTCACTGTTTACACAGAAAGTGGGATTTAATTGGCAAACCCTTCCATGCAGCAGCATATTTCTCACTCATTGTAAATCAAATGTTTGAATTAAGCAAGTTCAGACACTGAGGTTTCAGACCCTGAAGTTTGTCCTCAATACAGAAAATAAGGAATGATTGTACAGCGTTTTGCTAGGGTAAAGATATTTGAAAAGCAAGTCAATTATACTATAAATACGAGAAGTCACCATGAAGTCAAAATTGATAATTCTTAATTTTTTATATTGCAGTTTATTACAGGGCCATAACCCCCATGGACATTGAGGGGTACAAATCGAATAATAAAAAATGGCCTAATTGCCCAACCCCCGCCGGTCATCATGGTCAGAATGAGTGAGATAGCCAATCAAATCAAAGAAGGCGGGGCTTACTGTTAATGCGAATACCAACGCGACACTTTAGTTTTAGCAGTGAAAGAGTGCGTCGTAAGATGTAAGTAGCTAAACATGTAATATTTGACTACTGTTTTACGGAAAAAACGTTAAGTGACATTTACTTGACATTTTATATGAAATTTCACCATTTTGAATCAAAAATATGACATTATTTAAGCAAACAACAACCATCCAATCAATTCCCAATGGACAATATCAAGTCCCACCCCATATTTTTTTATTGTTCGAGAAGCTGTTTCAAATGGATATACGTCACAATAGGGAAGAAAATTCAATCACAACTTCCTTTACGTGCTGACTTTAAAGAATGTTTTTAATAATGACAGTCATGGTTTACAAAACAACATTGAACTCCTATGACTTTGATTGTAAAATGCGTGAGGAATTGCTCTTCCTGGGCACACTGTGCCTCTGTTGGGAGTACAACAGGTCCAGACAGTCAAGATCCAATCAGACACTTGTGCATCAATTTTAAACACGATACAACAGATATTTATTAAACACAGCAGAAAGGAGTGAATTATTGAGTAAGTTTCACACCTCAGGGGTTTCAGAGGCCTTTTTGATAACCATTGGTAAAATGTATAGTTTCAAGGAGTGGGATGTTGAATTATTCATTCTTTATAGGCGGATTGGTATATTGCTCAATGATTGAATGAAGCTGAATATTATTATAGTATGTGTGTTTGTTGGGGGTTTGGATGGGCCTGAATGTCTCCCCAAGGACAGTAAAACCTGAAATCAACTACATTGTGGGGATTAGCCAACATTCACGGAGAGTAATAACCATACTTAATGAAAATGTAAAACTGAAAACATTTATCTGTGAGGGTTAGGTTTAGGGTTTAGTCTCTTAGGCTGTGTGTCCACCAAAGTCTTTTTAGCCAGCTGAAAACACTAGGCGCTCTGCTGAAAAAGTTGTCCAAGCAGAATGTGGTGGTTGGTCGGTGTTGTATTTTTCCCGCCCCTCCTCCACTGTGATTGGACAGCTGGGTAAAAAGTGACAGTGATGAGCGCTGCGTTTTACTCAAAGTTGAACATTCTTCAACTCTCTGCAACCAGTAAAAAATGCTGAGCCCTCAGCGCTTGAACGTGAAATAGACGCTCAGCGCCTCATTACGCTTCTGCCGTTTTAAAAATGCAGCAATCCCATCAAAAACAATTGGAAAAATATGCCAGCTGCATGAAAACCGTGTTGGTGGACACACAGCTTAATGCTTGTTGTTGTTGTCATCTATTGACCTTGTACAAGCAGAATGTGGCAGTTGGTAGCTGTGGTATTTGTCCCTTCTCCACTGTGATTGGACGGCTGTGTAAAAAGTGACAGTGATGAGCTCTGCGTTTTACTCAAAGTTGAACATTCTTCAACTCTCGACAACCGGTTAAAAAAACTCTGAGCGCTCAGCACTTGAACATGAAATAGACGCTCGGCGCCTCATTACGCTTCTGGCGTTTTTAAAACGCAGCACTCCCATCGAAAACAATTCGAAAAATATGCCAGCCGCATGAAAAAACTCTTTGGTTGACACACAGCTTTATGCCTGTTGTTGTCATCTGTTGACGTTGTACAAGCAGAATGTGGCGTTTGGTTGCTGTGATATTTGTCCCGCCCCTCCTCCACTGTGATTGGACGTCTGTGTAAAAAGTGACAGTGATGAGCGCTGCATTTTACTCAAAGTTGAACATTCTTCAACTCTCTACCCATAAAAAACGCAGAGCGCAGTGTGAAATAGACGCTCAGCGACTCATTCTTGGAACTTTAAAAACGCGACACTCCCATTGAAAACATTTGCTACGCTTTGGTGGACACACGTCCTTATGCTCACCAAGGCTGCATCTATTTACTCAAAAATGCAGTAAAAACAGTAATATTCGGTACAATGGGGCTAAAGGCGCACTGGGGTAAAGGCGTGTTTGACTTAATTCTCGTTTAAACCACTAGATGGCACAAAAATTCAGCTCAGCACTTTTCTTAACAACCGCTTTTTATGATACGTGGAAATTTGGCTGATTCTTGAGGCGATCGCGGACAGCAAAGCAAAGCTGATTCAGCGCAAATAAAATTATTGTCTATATTTTGAGACAAAGGTCTTGTTAATGATTTTCAGTTTTGTTTAAGGTAATTTAAGCAAAAGATTTTCAACAACGGAAGAATATGTATAGACGCATGGTATTTGGGGCAAAAGGCACAATAATTAAAATGATTATAAACAGCTGCTGACTTTTCCATTTGTTGACATGACATGGTTAGATTCAGATGGTTTATTGGGTGTCCACCTTAGAGATAATCACCATATTTATAACGAAACTATCATATTTAAAAATAGGATATTAATCATATCATATAATGAAATATCACATTTATTTGTTACTACTGTAAAGCTTTATTCAATTATTATTAACATATTTTATTGATAGTATGTATATTTGTTAAACAAAAATCAATTATTTTATTTTTCAAAATAAACCAACAGTATATAGGTGTCCAGACAGCATACAAAGGTGCAATTTGTTGCTGTTTATGGTAATTAAACTTTGATATATTGATTTGCAACTATGATGGTGTCTAGAACAGTGACTCTGATCATCATCAAAAGTCACTCTGAAAAATGTAATTTTAAAAATGTCAAATGCCTTTTATTTTCAAACGATTTTATTACTGGAGGTCAGAAAGATGCTGCACTTTTGGCCGGTAAAAGGCATTTCTGCCCCTGAATGCTGTAACATTCTGAGATGTTTTACTAGTAAAAAAAATAAATGTAATTGTACTTTGACTACTTTTCTTGCTGCCACCAACCTTCCGGTTTGTAGACAGCCTACATGAACCGCTGAGCCACTGCCAATATATATATATATATTGGCAGTGGCTCAGTGGTTCATGTAGGTTGTCTACAAACTGGAAGGTTGGTGGTTCAATCCCCGGTTCCACCTGACCAAGTGTCGAGGTGTCCATGAGCAAGACACCTAACCCCAGCTGCTCCCAACGAGCTGGATGGCGCCTTGCATGGCTGACACCGCCGTCGGTGTATGAATGGGTCAATGTGATCCAAGATGTAAAGCGCTTTGGATGGCCATGGGTCTGTTGAAAGCGCTATATAAATGCAGTCCATTTACCATATATCCTGCATTTGGGCAAAGACAAGCCATATATAGATATTAAAATTGCTCACAGTAACATTAAGTCCCTCTCTGTCTTGCCTAAATGGATCAGCTCCACTGTCTTCACACTTATTGTTAATCACTGCATCTACAGTAACATAAACCACTATTATTTTACTACTATAGTAGATGTTTTACCAGTACTCTATTATTTTTGAAGGTGTGAAATGGACTTATATTCACCCATCTGCTTGACGTCACATGACAGATTTTCTGCAGGTTTGTGGACCTTTTTGGTTGCTGATGTGAGCGCCCCTTAAAATGCCCACAGATTTGCTTTCAGGAATCATACTGTGTTTATGATTGATTATAGCATACACAACATAAATGAAGGAATCATCAACTTTATGGAGTGAATTTCATATTGGGAAATGATACAGTATGTAGTGAAATGAACAAGTGATGTAAATGATAAATGTGTACAGTATGTTTAACAAACAATCTGTCCTGCAGTAGAGTCGAATGAGAGGGCGAGGGAGAGAGAGAGAGAGAGAGAGAGAGAGAGAGAGAGAGAGAGAGAGAGAGAGAGAGAGAGAGAGAGAGAGAGAGAAGATACAGCGAAACAGATTGACTTAACAAGATGTCGATTTACAGAGCAGACTGTGGAGTCACGCCCTGGGAACTCGGAAGCAGACAGAAGGAACGCGCATACGCACAACTTCACCTCAAAAGTACACCAGCAAATCTAAGGAGTTATATTCCCTGATGAACATGCGCATGCACAAAAACATCTGCCCTCAGCGAAATGGGGAAACAACATAGGCACTTTGCCATAGATAGAACACTGACAACTACAAAGCAGAATCTTCCCTCGTTTAACGTCCTCAGTCACCCCCCGTTGCCCTTCTCTTGGCTTGTCACCACTGTTACAGGGCGTCTGCCAAGTGAGTGTCTCTCTGGTCTGACGAGAGACGGCAGGGAACCTTGTGTTGTTGTAATGTGTCTGAGGAGACGCATCACTGAGTTTCCTAGATTTATCAGGACTGCAAATGCTGACTTTCATGGATGCTATGCTTTGGATGCACTGTCTGGAATTAACCTGAAGTGGTTTTGTGAGGTCAGTGTGGGACTGAGCAACTTTCTATTAACCATTAAATGCAAGACCCATATAGACCCACCTCCTCTACCTCATCTTTTTTTGAACTTATGTCCCTGCTTTTTAGTATTTTTTTATCTTTATTTTATGAATAGTGTAACAATAAAAAACTAGATTAATCACAAAAAAGAAATCTATGGTAAGGGTTGTTAGTGAGCTGATATATAGTATAGAAAAATATTGTGCTATTTTATTTATTTGTTTATTTCATAACAGTTTCAGTCCTGCGATCTGATTCCATGTTTTCAATCACTCTTAAAGGGATAGTTCACCCCAAAATTAAAATTCTGTCACTCACCCTCATGTCGTTTCAAACCCGTAAGACCTTTGTTCATCTTCGGAACACAAATTAAGATATTTCTGATGAAATCCGAGAGCTCTCTGACCCCTCCATAGACTGAAATTTAATGACCACTTTCAAGGCCCAGAAAGGTAGTAAAGAGATTGTTAAAATAGTCCATGGCTGAATCCGAAATCGCCCCCTTTACCCTCAAATAGGGCATTATTTGAGGGGCCAGCCATTTGTAGTGGACATTATTGAGTGCACTCATTCAATCCCACATTGCACCGCAATAACGAGTGTACACTCAAAGGCTGTCTGACTTCATACACTCGTTTTCAAGTGAACTATATTAGCTGACCAACGTAGGGAATAGTGAATGAGGGTTTAGCCCATGTGACTACAGTGGTTCAGCTTTAATTTTATGAAGCTATGAGAATACTTTTTGTGCCCAAAAACAAACTAAAATAATGACGATTCAGTTTTTACAATGTAAACAGCGCAATCATTTGATAATCATTTGTTATTAACTTATTATCTCCGTCCACTTTTATTAGATTCTATAATTTGGAGGTTCCTGCTTTACAAGTGGGAGTTCTCTCTATCTAGGCTCGGACCAGTTTTTTGCCCTTCATTCATGAACGGATTGTTCACAAGCATGTGCTACATTAGACCATAGGGCCCGACTATGTCCGGTCAGGTGTTCATATGGCCCGATTTTATCCGGCCTCTCCTTCCCTTAAAAGGCCCACTTTCGTTGGTCTCGCCAGGGATTTTATTACTACCCATTATCATGTGTCTCTGGTTCCTCGGACCAGTCTGGGTCAGTCAGCACGCACAGCGCTTTACATTGGGTTCCCATAACGCAATATGAGAGACCTCTCGAAAGGGAACGTACTCGGTTACTTTCGTAACCTCGGTTCCCTGAGAGAGGGAACGAGTATTGCGTTTCTCGCCGTGCTTGTGCTTCTCAGGTATCGCTTCAGTCGATTTTTAAAACCTGATTTCTATGGCTCGACAGGGTCTTTTATAGCCTCAATATGCAAATTTAGGAGACCCTTTTCGGCGGGTTTTCTAGCGATCCCTATTGGCTCGCTCTCTCAGCCGCCTCGCCATAGGTTCCTGCAGTTGCCGTAGCACGGCCAATCAGCGCGTACCTCGCTCTGTTGTATTGCTGTGCAGCGGCACTGCGTTTCACATGGATACCTGTATGAGTAAAAGTTTTGCTTCATATTCTCGAGAAAAGGAGTTTTCCCATAACGCAATACTCAATCCCTCTCTCAGGGAACCGAGGTTACGAAAGTAACCGAGTACGTTTTTTATAGTTAAGATGTGTATCACTGCTTTGTGACTGCAGAACTTTTGGGGACAAAACAATCCTGTACCCTGTTGAGGCTCTGTTATAAAGCACATACAAAATGTGTTACTTTAATTTAACGTGAATAGTTAGTGTGTTACTTACTACCTTTTAAGCGATAAAGATGTTTCTTTTGATTTTGACGATAATGGCACTCTCTCGATTACGTTCTTCATGAAGTAGTAGCGGCGAGCATGAGCAAGTAGAGTCAGCGTATCTCACAGCGCCATCTGCTGTGCTGGTGAAAATAATCACTACATGATTGATCCTATAACCAGCCTGCTGTATGTGAGTTGGCTGGTTTTTTGCAATATACCTGCGGGTTGTTTTGGACGAGCTGTAAAACGGGGATATTTCCGGGGACAGCTCCAAATCCAGGAAAGAACACCAAAAAACGGGCCTGTCCTGGGAAAACGGGGACATCTGGTCACCCTACTTCAGTGAGTCATTAAAATAATTTATTCAACCGATTCATCCTTAAACGTCGATCCATTAAGTTTTTATGATTCACTAAAGCGAATCATACTAATTGATTCAGGAACGACGAACGAGTGAATCAAGGACTCTTTCGCTAATTCAATAAAGCAAATTTTTCAAAAACGCTGGTTCACTCGGAACGAAACATACGTTGTTTTGAAAACGTTCAATGGTTACTGTGGCGTCGTCTAGAACACCGGTGTCTAAAACGTAAGTTAATATTTATTTTTTGCTTATTGAACTGGTGTATAAACAGTTGCATTAAGTTAACTGTTGTGCAATCGTGTTGATATTCAGACCAAACAACACGGTTCCGAGTGTGACGCTGCTAATTCAAAATTAATTTATTATAATTGTAGGTAGCCTATTGTTTTGTTAATGACTCTATTATTCATGTATTTATTTGTTTCAAGTGCAAATTATATTGTGGATTCGCTATTTCAGCGGGATAAACGTCAGTTTCTAAATAAATAGCTATGCTTGTTTCTCATTGTTGATAACGTAACTTGATTGACGAAGCGACCGTAAACAATGACAGAATGTTAAAAAGAATAGCCCTTAAAATGAGCAGTAGCCTACTTGCAGATAATATAATATAATAAATAGTTTTAAAAGAGCCACTTTTAGTGCTATATAGCCATTGACTTCCATAATGAATATGGAAAATAAAAAATGCTGACAAAAAGTCAATGGCTACCGTCAACTGTCTTCAAAATATCTACTTTTGTGTTTAACAGAAAAAGAAACTTAGAGGTTTGTAATGACATGACGGTGAGTAAATGATGACAGAATTTTTATTTTTGGGTGAACTATCCCTTTCAGATTAACTAATTGCATTTAACATAAATGTAAATGTAATACATTTTCATTCAATAACATTCAATTAAGTGTTCGAAAACATTACATTCAATTCACACTTGTTGTAGTGCATTCGTTTAAAGTATAATATTTCCAGTACTCTTTTTAAAAGAATGCTAAAGTGTATTTCTTTGGACAAGGGGTATGAAAAATTCTGCTGATAAAGAATTTCAGTATTATATCCAAATTGATCTAAGATTGTTTTATAGTGTGTAGTAGTTTTATTCCTTTGGCAAATTAAATTATTTGTTTTACATTTTGCATAGTGACACACAAAATGTCACAATAAAACACCAAAATGCCCTGCAGGAGTATTTGTAATAGTTTTATTAGATGTGCGGTATAGGTAATGGTAAACCAATGATTGGATTTAGGTAGGCCTATATGTGTCTCTCCCTTCACTTTGCTGTCTCCCTAAAACAATCAAATGCATTTGGGGACCACTGAGGAGGTTTGTTTCAGTTGATGTGGCCTTTTACAATTTGCACTGACTGTATATGTGTGTTTTGCAACCAAATTGATCACAGACAAGAGAAGTGTGTGCATGTGTGTAGTGTGAGTCAGGCAGGGGGCCGCCAGCGAGGGACTCCCAGGAGCACTCAGACACAAGACTTATTGAATTTTATGCTGGTGTTTTTATTTTCTCATACTGCTACCTGGGGAGCAACTTCCCATCTCACTTATCTCATCATTATGTATGGAGGAATCCACCAGTAAGAGAGAGACAGAGAGAGGGGAGCACAAATAGGTGAAACATTAATAATTCTGTGAAAGAAATCTTCTGAGGAGGGGTGCCATATCTTTCCATTAGTTTAGTTCACACTGAGAAACACAAAAATATCACAGTAATCAGATGTTTCACCCGCATGCTTTAACAGCAGTGATTCACTTGACTTTCTTTGAATGACCATTTCACTCTGCGTGTGTCAGCTCTGATGGGCTCTTGAACCTTTCTCGGGGTATTTACACCTTCAATATGAAAAGGACACAGATCTTATAGTCTTCTGAACTGAACAAACTGCGAAAAGATAGAATAGCCAGGATGGGTAAAAGCAGTGGCGGTGTTTCACAAAAACCTTGGTTATGGCATGATTCCTTCTGGCTATACAACAACAACATTCAATAATATTATATCTAAACAAAATGTAGACAAAAATCCACCATACTAAAATAATGCAATTGTAATGCACAGACTTAAAGGAGTAGTTCACTTTAAAGGGAAAATTAGCCCATGATTTACTCACCATCAAGCTATCCTAGGTGTATGACTTCCTTTTTTCTGATTAACACAATCAGAGTTATATTAATAATAGGGCTGTCAATAGATTATAAAAATTGAATCGTGATTAATCACACATTTGTTGTGTGATTAATCGCACGCTTATCGTGAAATTAAGCATACGCCATTTATCTTATTAAACGTGTGCGTTCCTTTTGTCATAATTTGCTATATCCAAAGTAAAAAATCTGTTTGAAGGGTGATTCTCACAAAACTGTATTTTCTGCAAGCTTCATTGGATCATTGGAGACTCCAAAAGGACACCAAATAACCAAATATAAGGAGTCCATATAATTCTATTATATAATAGATTTACACACGAAGCCGAAGTCATATAATAATAAAGCATCTTGCTTTTAAAATAAATTACAAAACAAAACAAAAATAAATAAATTACAAAACTACCATTTAAAAATATTGATTTGTTTAACACATGTTTAGCATTCCAGCAGACATTATACAAACAAAGCACAATGTAACTTGTAAATGTAAAAAAAGAGATCAACAACTATGTCATCGCTGCAGAAACACGTTGTATGTAAATGAATACATTTGACGTTCTACAGACACAAATATGCACTGGAGCATTTGCCAATATTTTATTACAGTATCAACTGAGGGTACTCTTGCATGCATTTGAGACAATTCAGCAGAACAGTGTCTGCAAAAACGGCCATTTCTGCGTCTTTCTCGGACACTTTAAAGCCTTCTATACTCATCGCGTCCGCACGAGCGTGAGGGTGCGCACGGCAAAAATGAGGCTCGCGCTGCGGACCTGTGCTACGTTCCACTCCACTTTCACCCCTTTTCCTCCAAGGCAGTGCTAGGAGCCAGAGCCTAGTTTCAAATCGGTTCTTTGTTACCCCTTTTCCACCAAGGCAGTGCTAGAGCTAATTCAGAGCCAGAGCTAGTCCCAGTTCATAGTTGGTTCGACTGATACCCCTTTTCCACCAAGGCAGTGCTAGAGCTAGATCGGAGCCAGAGCCTAGTTTCAAATCGGTTCTTTGTGTTTCCACATCCAAAGCCCCAGCTCCGAGCCAGGAAAAGTGGTTCTTAAGTAGCACCAAAACATTGCTGGGCTAGAACAGGGCTAGAAGTAAGAACCAATTACGTCAGGCGCTGGGGGCGGGGTCAACAAGACCAACACAAACTTGAGATCTGCCATTGTTGAAATAGCAGCTAATGGAGCTAACAGCTGCTGCTCGTTTTTAATCTCTGTCTATACAAATTACGGCGAACTGCATGAATGCGTTGGATTCGCTGTGTTTTCGTTGTGTTTTGATGCCGATGTAGGATCGTAAAGCAATGTGAATCAATAGTAACGCAATTGTTGATGGAAGGCTTGTTCGCAACGGTGCTGTGCAGAGACCGATCGCCGTACGATAACGAGTCCAGCGAGAGCACACGACTCCTTATGCTTTTGATTCACTCATGCGTTTTTTTTTTATATCATACGTGGATCGGTCTGCGCAGCGCCGATGCATCTCGAACAAGCCTGGTGTGTGTTTGTGTTTCCCACTGCCCAGGGTTGCCAGGTTTTCACAACAAAACCCACCCAATTGCTGATCAAACCAAGCCCAATCACGTTTCAAGGGGACTTCCCCGGTAAAAATCACATTTGGGGGTAAAATATGTGTTTTTTTGGCATGGTTGCCTACTAAAATTCGCATTCCCGGGGCTAAATATCACATAATTGGGGTCGCTTCAACCCGCGGACATGAAAAACAGCCCGCGGCAACAGTGATGAAGTAGCCCAATTCCGCGGGAAAACACTACCGCTGCCTCGCTAGCGTTGCTGAGAAAGATGAGACGTATACAGTGACGTAAGACCTGGCTCTGTTGTGGCTCTCAGCATGTGGAAAAGCAAACGGTTCTTAGAAGGCTCCTCAGTCGAACCAACTATGAACTGGGACTAGCTCTGGCTCTGAACTAGCTGTAGCACTGCCTTGGTGAAAAAGGGGTATTTTAGACACGCACTTGCGAACTTCCCCTCGGGGGAATCCCTGCCGCCATTCTGAAGTGAAGTTTATATGGAAAGACCCTCGCCCTCGCTCCCTCTTTTGACCGAGGGAGTCTACTTCATATGTACACTTCAGGCAGCTTCATATACCACAATGCAACACGAATATGACGTCACCACATATTGCATCTAATTTACCCCAACACAAACTCTATTATATTTTATATATTATTTTTAAAAACATTTAAAACAACCCAAACACACTTATACCGAATGCTGCATTAAAAAATTTTGTAAAGGAAAAAATAATTAAATAAATCAACTCCATAGTGGACTCCAAGTGATCAAGGGCTTAGGACATTCCAGTTCAGTCCATTGCCAGGGTTAATTGCGTTACATTATTTTAAAGGGGTGGTAAACCACGATTTCACTATTCTAACTTTAGCTAACGTGTAATGTTGCTGCTTGAGCATAAACAACATCTGCAAAGTTACGACGTTCAAAGTTTAAAGCAAAGGGAGATATTTGCTTTTAAAGAAATCAGTTTCTAAGGACTACAGCAAACGGCCGCTAGGGACTACTACACATTCACCCAGGTTTTGCTGACATCACCAGGCCCAATATTTACATAAACCCCTCCTCCGGGGAATATGAAATAAGGGGGGCGAGGCAATTTTGTATCGCCGCGGGGAAGCGTTAGTAGGCTGTGTTTTTGCCGCAATGCCGAAGAAACGCTGTTATTTTCATCCGGATTGCAGGTCTGGGGTACTTGCTCTGTTCAGCCTTCATAGGGACGGGGGTGCGTTGCAGAGCGTTTAACACACAGCATGTTATATGCACGTGTGTTTGAGTCAGCGGGGAATCAGGCGCGCGCAGGGCTCCCTGCATCCACCGTCTTCGCGATTTCAATGCCAGATTTGCACAACGTCAGCTGCGTGAAAAAAACACTGCCGGTGCGTGGATGCACGACGCGCGCACTGCACATTTCACGGAGGACAACACAATCTTCCACAAACTTCGCGAGTTCAATACAGGATATGCACAACGGCTTGTCCTGAAAGCTGGATTTACAAACAGAAGCTGTTCACGGGCCACAACCTGTAAGTCTGATTTATTTTTCATTGATGTGTTTTCCTGTAATAGGTTGTAGCAAGAAAGTAAACAAATGACAACGCTGTTCTGCAAACCAGTCTGTTAAATGCTCATTCATACTTAACGTTATCCGACGAACACCTATCGTTACAAACACTAACGTTAAAATCTCAACAGCGAACCTGGCATTAGTGTAAATGATTCTTTGATTAGAGCTTTTATGTATTGTTTATCTACAGGCATGCTAAACATGGTTCTGTGTGTGATTTGGCTAACTTACTAGTTAAAGCCAGTGCTTAGTGTTTGTTTTGGGTTAGTTCTTGCGACAGATATTTGGCTATAATCGTTCTAAAAATACAAAAGTTAAAGTGCCATTCAGTAGCGATCATTATAGATCCGTAGTCTTTACTCTCGAGGACTGAACAGGTTCTGCTCGATCATCTTCACTCAAATGTTCTGGGTCTGATTCGGGCGGTAAGGGGCATGACGTTTCCGACGTGCACTGCGGTTAGCGAATCACAACACACTGGGCCAGCTAACCAATCTGAGCCCACTGCGTATTTTTGAGGGACTGGCTTCATACAACCCGGAAAGCATCAGACCGTTTTACAAGGAGGGACAGAGCAGTGTAGAATAAAGGTCAAATATATGAAAAATAAGGCAATTTTTTTTAAAACGAAGCATGAACACATGTTACAGTGCACCCCACAAACACAATCAAGCCTTCAAAAGAATGTGTTTTACCACCCCTTTAACACGTTAAGGACTTTAAAGGGATAGTTCACCCAAAAATGAAAATTCTGTCATCATTTACTCACCCTGAAGTTGTTCTAAACCTGTATGAGTTTCTTTGTTCTGCTGAACACAAAAGAATATATTTAGAAGAATGTTTGTAACAAAGCAGATAGAGCAACCATTGACTACCATAGTAGGGGAAAAAATACTATGGTTGTCAATGGTTGCTCTATCTGCTTTGTTACAAACATTATTCTAAATATCTTTTATGTTCAGCAGAACAAAGAAACTCATACAGGTTTGGAACAACTTGAGGGTGAGTAAATGATGACAGAATTTTCATTTTTGGGTGAACTATCCCTTTAAATTAATCGCATACGTTAACGCGTTCACGTTGATTAATAATTAATAAATATCCTGATGCTTCCCAGCTTTATAATGGCAGTGACGAGGTCAATTGAGTTTGAAGCTCAAAAAAGTGCATCCATCCATCATAAACTTACACCACACGGCTCTGGGGGGTTAATAAAAGCCTTCTGAAGGAAATCAATCGACATTCCACTTACGAAAAAAGAATGACTAGCACAATGTATGACGTCAGACGTATCTCAAGCGTTTTGAACTGTGAGAGGCGTTCTGTTGAATATGGAAGGCGGTCTGGTGGAAGCTAGATATTTTACTTTATAAAGTTTTAAATATGGATATTTTTCTTACAAAACTCCAAAACTATTATGGACCCCATCCCTGCCATTATAAAGCTTGAAAGCGCCATCAGGATATTTATAATAATTATTTAATATAACTCTGATTGTGTTCATCAGAAAGAAGAAAGTCATACACCTAGGATGGCTTGAGGGTGAGTAAATCATTGGGTAATTTTCATTGTAAAGTGAACAAATCCTATAACAACTATACAAAATCAATGCAAATTCTGAAACGGCCCTATAAGCATACACTGTGTCTTAACCAAACACGACGTGAAAATTCATCTTTTCCATGTTTTTTTGTAGCCTACTAACCAGCTGAAACTCAACACACAGAGCATGACAATGATAATCTCAGGTGCTGATTACCGGTATGTGCTTTATTTAGTGTCAAAAGAATTAAATGTGAGTTTGAACATAATTTTTTGTGACCTTTATAAACATAGCCTACTGAAAGCAACAATGGATAGGCTAATTCACCTCAGATCTTAATGATCTTAAATAAATGAGAGGAAACAACAATGTTCAAACTGTCAACTCATCGTGAACAAACACACGTATTCTATGATTAAAAAAGATTGTTGATTTATGAATGTACTTATCCATTTAGTTGCCAATGCAAGCTTGCAGACAGAACCCGCCCACACGCTCTTCTGATTGGCTGTGATCTTTTTTTTATTGATTTTGTTGCGTCTCGGGTCGAGTCTGGTTTGGACAGACAAATTGCTTGCTGCTGGAAATCTTATCGTAATGTGTATGGTCAGGAAACATCATTAAGCTGTTTAAATTTGCTTTTCAAAGCTGGAAATTCTGCCAAAGGCAAACTCAAGCAACAGAACTAATGAGTAGCATCATCTTGTTCAACTTTCTTTAGTGTAATGTTGCTGCTTGAGCATGAAAAGGTCTGCAAAGTTACAAAGCTCACTCCAGAGGAGTTATTTTCTATATATCAGTGTTTCTCAACCGATGGGAAATCGCCAGACTGTTTTGAGTTGATCACGGAGTGCTTAGTCAAAGGAACAACAACAACAAAACACGTAATTCTACAATTTGTTCTGATTCGAAGCCGTTGACTCTTCTGTCAGATGCAGTTTAAGTAAAGAATGCGTGAGAAAACGTATTGTTCCGATTCAGTATCTGCGGTCGGATGAGATATTGTCAGGCTATATGTCAGTCAGTGTCATTACTCTAATGCCTGGTTAAAACTTGAGGTTATGGTAAGGGGTGTGACATTTCCGAAACGCACTCCAAGCTGTTGAAAAATCACAATACACTGGCCCAGTTGACCAATCAGAGCATATTGTGCATATCTTTTTAGAATGAGAATAGGGAAACATGAACTAAACAGAGCATTACTGACAGACTGGCAAGATGGGCGTTGCAACAATGTAAAATATATTAAAAATAATGTGTTTTTTGAACATTCAAGCATGAAAATCTATTCTAGTAGACCAAAAACAAAATCACGGCTTTGTAAAAGGGCATAATATGACCTAATAACAACCCTGCCTCATGACATTTCTGTACTTTGTTGCAAACTGTATATATATATTGAATAACTACTTTGCACAGTTATAATTTGTATTATTTAACCTAAACTTATTTAGATTTCTTTGCACATACTGTATGTGCATATATAGACACATAGCCTGCTTTTTCTTTTGTTAACCCTTTTTTTCCCCTTTGTTTTTCTTTAACTTTATTTTCTGCTTCAGGTGAATTTGCTTTGAAGAGTAATGCAGTCTTGCAGAGACAGTATTTCACTGCTTGTGCACTATTTGTGTTTGTGACATAAATGCAGTCGTCTTTAACCTAGGAGTCTGAGCTGTTTTGGGGCCCTTTAGAAGTTTTGACATGCTCTTACATTTGTGTTTTTTCAGTTGCTTATAAACATATTAATGGCAAAAGTGTAATTACACTGTATTCAGCACAAACTGGGCTGCAAAAGCTGGCCTTCAAAGTTTTATACGCTCCTCAAAACCCTTTAAAATCAGTCTACAGGGCTATGATACTCTAGCAAATTTTTTTTTAGAAAGCCTTTGGCTAAAATAACCATCTTCTACCAATTTCTAATTTCTTAAAGCTACAGTGTGTGATATTTTCCCCCATTTAGTGCCATCGAGTGTTAAAACGCGAAAGGCGAAGCTTGAATTTACGGGTATGTCCCTCTTTGGCTAATGTACTTTCAAGATGGAGGGGCAACATGGCGACCTGCATTCGAACCCCTTACCCGTATGTATTTTCAATGGCATATTATAAACTTACGAGAATACTTTATTACTTGAATGAAGCAAATATACATTAATGAGCACATATATTTTTGAAAGAACTAAGTGATTTTAGCTAAGAATAAACTAAAAAAGTTACATAGTGTAGCTTTAAGGTGCATTCTTAGGCATGACATGATGGGGCTTATTGCTTTTATATAGTGGTTATTCCACACACCTGGCCAGGTTTCATAAAATAAACACAGACACAAAAATATAATGCTATTGGGAAAAAATATATTTTTCCGCTAAGCAATGTAGTTCTTTAGAAGCTGAATGATTTCCAAGCAACACACAGACACAGTGGCACAGTAATACTGATGTCATCGTAGAGTAATTTACAACAGCTTCGAACACGGCTCAACCAATCATAATCATGAACCGAATATCCATTTTAAAAATAGATTTTTAAGACCAGGGTTGTTTTTGAGATTTAGAGATCAGATGCTGTGGCATACATACATAAATCATGTTGCAGATTTAGGCAGGTGGAGCTGGGGGAGGTGGAGGTTTTCAGAGGTGCGCTACAGGACTAGCCTACAGCAAACATTGTACCAGACTATTTAGATGTTGCGGAAGCAATCTTATTGGATTAGGGCTGCCACCAGAGGTGGGTAGTAACGAATTACATTTACTTCGTTACATTTACTTGAGTAAATTTTTCGGGTAACTTGTACTTTTAGAGTATATTTAAAGATGGGTATTTTTACTCTTACTCAAGTAAATTTCTTGTGAAAAAACTGTACTTTTACTTAGTTACATTCGGTGTCGTTCCTCCGCTACTGTCAAATGGTAATAATTTAAAATAAGTTAATATGACTTTCGCAAGTCTCGCAAAACGTTGGAGAGGCTGCTTCCCGAGAGGTGGCTATACGCATCACCCGCTTATAATTAGCGCGCGTTTAGTCAGAAGATGATGGCCGAAGCAGAGGAAGATGTGTGTGAGCTACGGGAGGCAGATCACCCGTGGCCTCAAGTTCAGTCTATGATTTCACTCCAAGATATAGAATAGTTTCATAATGCGATGCATGCTGTGTGCACCAAAACAAACTGACATCTCAGCATACAATAATTCCTCCCTGAAAAGAACATGTAGCAGTAAGTGTCACAATGATGCCTATATTTGAACACTATTAATGGTCCTTTGGTAACTATGGAACATTTTCCCTTATTATAATACTATTTCACACACTGTCCTAGTGTTTTCCTCATATGCGCTCTTGTGCAAGCAATGGCAAATCGTTTGAATCCTCCAAACAACACACGTCCACGAACAAACGTTCACATCTGCACATTTACATATCCTTTTCTTCACAAAACGAAACAAATTGAATAGCCTAATGTGACGTCTTGCATTTATACACAAATCCGGACAGACACCTGTCTGAAGTGTAGAAAATACATACAAATAAAAACGGTATTGTATTTTATTCCTACCTAAAGAATAGCCTATAGCCTATACTTATAAAAATATAAGAACAAAGTATGTTTTAAGAAGAGCTCTGGTTAGCCCAGCAAACCATTAATTTACACTGTTTAACCATTAATCACACACACAAACACACACACACACACACACACACACACACACACACACACACACACACACACACACACACACATTACATATATATATATATATATATATATATATATATATATATATATATATATATATATATATATATATATATATATATATATATATATATATAATAAGGTTCATTAGTTTACGTTAACATGAACTAATAATGAACTGCACTTATAAAGCATTTATTTATCTTTGTTAATGTTAATTTCAACATTTACTAATGCATTATTCAAATATTGTTAACATTAGTTAATGCACTGTGAACTAACATGAATAAACCATGAACAGCTGTATTTTTATGAACTAACATTAACAAAGATGAACTAATGCTGAACAGAGGTGTTGTTCATGGTTAGTTCATGTTAACTAATGCATTAATGTTAACTAATACAACCTTATTGTAAAGTGTTACCGAGAGGTGTGTGAAAGCTCTCCAAGTAGCCTGAAATTCAGGGTTTTCGCTTCTTATCAATCAGATTGAAAGTAACTAGTAACTAACTACTTGAGTAGTTTTCTCATCGAATACTTTTTTACTCTTACTCAAGTAAATATTACGATTGTTACTTTTACTTTTACTTGAGTAAATATTTCCGTAAGTACTTGCACTTTTACTTGAGTACAGATTTTGGCTACTCTACCCACCTCTGGCTGCCACTGACGACTATTTTTAGATCGATTAATCTATCGACTAATTTATCGATGAATCGATTAATCTATCGACTAATTTATCGCAATCATTTTCAACAATTTTACTTAAAAACATTTAATTGAACTTGCAACGTTGGCCTTCAGTAGTGTACTATGAAAAAGTATAAATGTAAACAAGCCATTGACAAAATGTAAAACTAAAAGAGTAAAAATGTTAAAAGGTACAAATTTGTAAACCAACATAACAGAAAAAAAGAGAATATCAGCAAATACTTTGTATATAGAATAGTGTTGTCACGATACCAAAATTATGACTTTGATACAATATCAAACTAAAATACCTCAATACCGATAAGTTACTGACTCGATACCATGGCAAAAAACTGTAAAAGTAATTGAATAATATGACCGAACTTACTATTCATTGTTTTATCATTGTTTTAGGGTTAAAAAACTGCCTTGCCCTGCTTCACACAGAATATTAGGTCCGGCCCTTTAAGAGCTGCACGGACCAAATTCATTGTAACAACCGATTTCTCATTCAACTCTGTATACGTTCACTAAAGACATATCCGACTGCGTTTACCCGAATGCTCGCCAGGACCTGCATTTTAACATATTTTTTACCATTCAAACCCAATAATCTGCAAAACTGGCGTTGCGATCTGTCTGTTTGAAAGGTGTGTGCGCGCGCTTCAGGTCAGAGTCCGGCAGCGTGAACGAGCACGTCCAGGCCAAGACGCACTTTTCTGTTGCTTTCTTTTTCCTGAGCTGCGCGAATATATTTGACTGTTCTGCTTCCATTGTTTAGTGAACGGTGGAAGCTGAGCTCACACACACACGTCCTCACTCCTGCTGTCACACATCGAGGCAAATTAATAAATACTGCTCTTATTAGATTGCTGTCATTTTTAAAGTACCGGTACTAATACAATTTCAAATCGTACCCAACTTACCCAGTCGACTAAAAATATTGACGTCGACTAATTAACAGCGTCGACGCAGTCGATTGTATCGACCAATCGCAACAGGCCTACATTGGATGCAGGATGACCAGAAGCCAATCAGCTTGTTCCATGTAGTAATGATGTGATTGTTTGGCAATTGCATGTAAAGGACATATCAGCCTGTGCCCTCTAGCGTTTCATGACTGAACTAGATATTTATAATGAATGACACAATAATTTATGTTTATCTTATTCTTATGTTTTTCATTCTTGTTCTGTGAAGGATTTTTGTGGAGTGAGGGGAACTCAAATATTTAAATGTTTATAGTGTTTAGAATTTGTTTTATTTACCAGCATTTTTACATTATTAATAAAATATATGACATATAATCTTAAATTGTGACTTATCTGTGTTTTGTTCTCTCAACTATGCATTTTTTTTCCAGGTATGACAGGTGTTTGAAATTAAATATGAAAATAGTCCTTTACAGTCCTCAAACATTAAGCATTTTCAGGCTTTGGAAAAGTAAATGTTATTTTATTATGGGTGACTTTGTCTGTTGTTGTACTGTGATAATGTGTGAGCTGCTGAGTCATGGAGTTTGCAAAGGGCATCAGCTGCAGACATGGGTCCAGCCACATGGGTATTATGCTTCTGCGGAGAATACGTTACTCTTGTAATGAGTTGATATACTGTGACACCACAATCTGCCACCCTTTAAATTTTCACCATGTTGGTCCGAGACCAACTGCAGATTTAGGGGCAGTTGTCCTTTTCCCTAGTCCTTCGAGCCTTGGAGAGTAAAGATAAATGTTAGCAAACTATAGGGATACATTTGTTGATATTTCCTGTTCTCATACCTGCTCTCCCATCACTCAGCTCATTATTCTCCGTCTGACCACATCTGTTCACAGACCAGCTCTAACAAATTTAATGAAGCACTGTGTGCTTGAACAAACGCGCATTGACATCCAATGGTGAAACCAATTATGAATCGTAGGGCCGGTCTACAAGGATCAGAGGAGGCTAGTAATGAGGGATGTGTGGCCAAGCTAGACCTCTCTCATTTCGGGTCCCTGTCCATCTGTTATCTCCCCTGGGTCAATTATGGCTCCCTGTCACATGCTAATGCGGTCCCACCCCCGACCGAGCCTTTTGATTGGCTGTTTGCCGGCCATTTGTCATCTTATTACCGGCTTGTGGTCGGCCTGTACTTCTGTTGCTCACTACCTCTTCTGGCCTTGAGCGGTTCAGAGCACGGGGAGAATGGAATCTATTCAAGCTCACATCCACTCCGCTTTTTCATTACCGATGACACGCTAGTCTGTCTGGGTGAATTGGCCCAAATTCTACTCCTTTCTCTCCAGTCAGTTAGACTATTATTCCTTTGTATGTGTTTTTGTTGTTGTTTTTTTGTGTGTCACTCATGTGTGTGTGTGCTGGATTAAGGACTGGATCATTGGATCCTACTAGTCAATATAAAGCCATTGTACAGAGTACATGGTATCCACGAAATGCCACTGTGAATGTTCACTGGAAAAAGTGGTGGCTCACACTAGCATCACAGATGGCACAGAAAACATTTTTCTATTTCAAATAAATGCTGTTCTTTTAAACTTTCTATCCATCAAGATAATATATATTACAGTTTCTTTTATTACTGTTTTCAACATCGATAATAGTAGGAAAGAGAAGTAAATCAGCATATTAGAATGATTTCTGTAGGATCATGTGACACTGGAAATGTATTGGTAGAAGGTTTATCTGTATTTCAATATTTGTTTTAATATTTTTTTTTATTTGATAAAATCTTGATTTTATATCATTTAAACCATTCAGATGTGATTGTATTCACAATTAATCTAATGGCATTTAGCTTTGTGGTTAAAGAACAATAAGGAGAATGTTTCTTTATTTTCCTGGTCTGTATGTATCTAATAAGTAGTTCCTTTTGCATCTGTTATTAATCAATTGTATGGAGAAATAACACATTTCATGGCTAAATAAAAGCCATTTTAGTTGTATTACTCATCTCATTCAGAGATGTTTCAAGTTTTTGCTTGCTAGAATTTTGCGCAAACATTGAAAATTGCTGTCCACAAGAAATTTCAAATCACAAGTCGTGTATGTGTTGTGACCCACGTAAAATTCCATTTAGAACCTATAGATATGTGGAATTTATGTAGAAAATGTATTTGAGATAAAGGGCCATTTTCTAAACAGGGCAAAAGGGTGAGAGCGCAATTCCACAAAAGCGTTGATGGGTGTGGAAAGTTCTGTGCGTGATCTACTGATGACGTGCACATTAATGAACACAGACACAGCCAGATCCTTTCCATAATGACCAACGTCTGGTTTAAGACATGCTTTTTTTGGGCAGTAAATAATGGCACAAACGCCAGTACATTGACAAGCTGAAACCTTAGTAAATCACCTGCCATGATTCATTTGAATACTCTCCTCCCATTCATTTTGAAAGGGAAACTCCAACAAATGCATATGCAATAAGGTCAGCTGCAAAAATATATCCCTGTCCCCGCCTTTTCAGCGCTAATTTTTCACTGCGTGTCTTTAGTAAATCCTGACTTTATTTTTTTAACTCCAAAAGAAGGTTTGCGCTGACGCAAGATGTTAGTAAATCTGGCCCATAAAGTATTAGAAAGTCATTTTACTATCTGATGTGAAAACTGAATCTCCGGACTTGAAAATCTCTGGGAGCTCTTGAGATACGAGTAGATTATCAAGAACTCAGGTGTAAGGTACAAAATCTGCAACAGGCTCTACTTAACTATGAGAGCTTGAGCTGACAAAAAAAATAAAGCTTATAATAGTTTTAATCTGGTTAAATGCTCAATACAAATATGGATTGTTCTCCAGTAGGTCAAGTGCAAGCCATAGAGGAGAGACACAGAGAGACTAAAGCACTTCAACAGTTGCAGGACTCAATCAGCTCTTTATAAATCTCTCATTTACTGTAGTGTAATGCTGGGATTGATCACAGAGAACGAAAGGTCCTGTGGAGAACGATCCATACAAGTACTGCATTTTTGTGTTAATCTGCTGCCATGAATGAATTCTATGGCAATGGAAAGTGTCATGTAATAACTGCATAGATATTTCACTTTATTTTACAGTGCTGTTTCCCTTGTACATTCATACGGGTTTCCCGATAACGATGAATCTTAGCTCTTAAGAGCGCTCTCTACGTGCAAGGTTACGAACGTTCAACGCAATTCCAGTTTTTGAACAATATTTCTAACATTACTTCTTTTATTTATATTTTTGTTCATTCATTTAATTTAGATGTGTATTTCTATCAAATTTTTTGTTTGTTTTCTGTCCTTTTTTAATTATTTCATATATAAATTAAAATAAACAAAAAAATAAAGAGTAATAAAGCTTTATTAAATTATGTTTTGATTGCACTTGAATAAAGTTCAAGGTGTAATCTGATGGTTGTCCTGCAGGTGACCTCTTAACTCTGTCTTCTTACGATGCACTTTGGGATTTACGATTACTCCAGAGCACTCGTAGATCTACGATAATTTTTAAGTGCTACTTAAGTTACGATGCTTTCGTACGATCGTTTTTACGAACTTCTTAGGCATACAATGTTTTTGGGAAACGCAGCCCAGGGTAGTAACTGATTACATGTAATCTAGATTACATAATCAGATCCCAAAAATTGAGTACTTGTAATTAGATTATATTATCATTTAAAATACTCATAATCAGACTACAGTTGCTTTTTTATTGATTACATGATTACGTATTAACACAATGGCAGTAAACCATTTATAATTGATTGATTCTCACTTCACGCACTTCATGTTGTTCACAAAGAATGGAATATAGTTTCTTTCTATGGTACAATATTATCCTATTCAATTCAAACTGATAAGCGAGTTAGATCAAAAGTAATCTAAAAGTAATCTAAAAGTAATCTAAAAGTAGCCAGATTATATTACTTAAAATGTGTAATGTAATTACATTTACTGCTATAATTACATTACTAACTACAATTTTTTGTCATGTAATTGGGAATCAGTAACAAACTACAATACTGTACTTATTACAGTAATTACAATAACTGGGTAATAACTATGTACTAACTCTCAACCAACACCTAAACCAAACCCTGTAGTTACTTTATATTACCCAGCATTTTCACATGTAAGTACATGTACTGTACGTGCAGCCTGTTTTTTTTTTTTTTTGTATTGGCCCTTATGTACATTAAGATTATGCCTGATTCAACCAATCAGTAATGTCAAAACTGCTTAAAGAAAAATACAACTTTCTGAATAATATGGACTTCTTTGATGTATTTACGGCAGTGCATTGATTTTTGTTTGTCTCTCTTTCTGTCTTTCTCTACACTCCAGGGTGAAATTAAAAGACGGAGTAGCGTTTCTTGGCGCCCGACCCAGTAACCCCACACTCTGGATGGTTAGTCAAGATGTCAGAACAGAAGGTCACAGGATTGTGACCCTGCATTGTCGCCGTAAGGAGTCCAGCTATGGACAGAGGTCAGTTACCGTTAACTAGCCCAACTTCAGGGTGCTCTGGTAATTTACTTACTGTATGCAGTGGTCTATAAAGTATAGACCAGCATTCTGTATGAGTTCTTTGTATGTTATTATACCTTTTTTTTTTTACTTTTTTTAAATGTATTTATTATTTCATTGCAGACAGAGCACATACTGGTCTCCCATATTTAAGTCTCCCTAAAAATGCATAGGGCACTTATGTTAAAAATGTATGAGATTGTTTCTTTCATCTTTCGGTTCTGAGGACTTTTGAAAAAACTAAAAAAAGAAATTCAAAAAGAGTCTTTAAACACTTTAATTCAAGTGTTTCATCTCAAACTCTTCACCAATGTTTTTGTCTCATTGGTAAACAAGTACACTAACTGTTGGAGAAAAAATATTAGACCAAAATTGAAGGCGGCCACAGTTTTTTAAAAATTTATACAAATCATTTTCACGCAATAAATATTGAAGGGGTTTACGTTTATTTCACACTTTGTTTGATTATCAAAGTTAATAATTCATATTTTTATGATGAATTTTCATATTTTAAGATTGAAAATCTAGCTCTGGGACAAGGGCAAAACAAATAATAATATAAAAATAAATAATAGACTTAAAAGTGACCAAGAAGAGAAACACAGATGATCTTTGCATTACAGAGCAGAATAATGGTCTTTATTTTTATGGACTTAACACATCCTCCAAAATGACCTGGGTCTTCATTGAAAAGTGAAGTTAGTTCTGAGAAAAGCTCTTGCAGCATTTGTTTACAGATGCCTTTTGGTTTAATGTTTTGCATGTTTGATGTTTTGCATCTTTAAATGTGATTTTAAGTTTTCAAAAGTGGCCAAATACTTTTTGGGGTCACTGTACATGATTAATGTGTTTAAATAAAGATTTTCCTCACTCAACTCATCAAATAGTAATATTGGGATTAGGATAACTGGACATCAACAGAGACATTAAAGGAAGGAATTTAATACCACGTGATGGACTTAAGAGTGTGCTTTGGAACATACTTTACTTTAAAGTAGTTAAAAGCTGAACAGAATTATATCCAGTGGATAATTTAAGCCGAAGTGCTTTCAAATAGGTTTCTCCAATAGGAATAGGACAAAATATTGTAATATTTAAACTAAATATGTAGCCTTTTAAAATAAAATGCTAGCTTTTCAGTTTTTATTCTACGCCTGCCTGTGTATATTAATCTTGGCCGATAAGAAGTAGTTAACAATGCATCTCCGTTTTCTTTCCTATTAGAATATTGAATCTGTGATCCAAGGGGGTCTTCTTCTAAAAGTTGATTCATCCATTTACAGATCTTATTTGCATGCTTAAATTAATCTGGAAAATAGGAAACCATGGTGATGGATGCAGAGGAAAAAAACCCCACACTGGTCGTAATTAAGTGTGGATTTGCAGTCTTTGTGTGTCATCATGCTCTTAATCGCATTTCTCCACAGATCTGGAAATAGTGTTAATGAACTGGGCTCTGTACTGACAGGTGTAATTTTCTGCATTAAACGCAGTTTGGTGGAAGTCTGTAAACTTGAACGATTAAGCCCAGCATTATCACAAAGCTCAACATGGCATTGCAGAAATAAAACGCCCTAGTAAACAGGCCTCTTGCATTGCAGTATGCACTTTGTCTGTATCAGAAAATAAAGAGGTTTTTTTTGTGTTTTTCCCCTGGCTAATTTCACCAAAACTGAACAGTTTTAAACATACAAAATGTTTATTTTTCAAATTGAAGTAAAGGCTGAGGACGCAGCACACAAACACACACACACACACACACACACACACACACACATACACACACACACACACACACACACACACACACACATGTGTATATACACTATATTGCCAAATGTATTTGGACATCCCTCCAAATCATTGAATTCAGGTGTTCCAATCACTTTCATGGCCACAGGTGTATAAAATCAAGCACCAAGGCATGCAGACGCTTCTACAATCATTTGTTTTGAAAGAATGGGTTGCTCTCAGGAGCTCAGTGAATTCAAGCGTGGTACCGTGATAGGTTACCACCTGTGCAATAAGTCCATTCATGAAATTTACTCACTACTAAATATTCCATGATCAACTGTTAGTGGTATTATAACAAAGTGGAAACAATTGGGGACAACAGCAACTCCGCCACAAATTTGGTAGGCCACGTAAATTCACAGAGCGCGGTTTGCACATACTGAAGCGCACAGTGTGCAGAAGTTGCCAACTTTCTGCAGATTCAGTAGCTACGGACCTCGAAAATTAATGTGGCCTTCAGATTAGCTCAAGAAAAGTGCGTAGAGAGCTTCATGGAATGGGTTTCCATGGCCGAGCAGCTGCATCCAAGCCCCTTACATCACCAAGTGCAATGCAAAGCGTCAGATGCAGGGGCGTTAAGCATGCCACCACTGGACTCTAGAGCAGTGGAGAGGTGTTCTCTGGAGTGACGAAACACACTTCTCTGTCTGGCAATATGATGGACAAATTTGGGTGTGGTGGTTGCCAGGAGAACGGTTCTTGGGGATTATGGTGTGGGGTTGTTTTTCAGGGGTTGGGCTTCGTCCCTTAGTTCCAGTAAAGGGACTCTTAATGCTTCCAATACATTTTTGACAATTTCATGCTCCCAACTTTGTGAGAACAGTTTGGGGATGGCCCCTTCCTGTTCTAACATGACTGTGCACAAAGCAGGGTCCATAAAGACATGGATGAGCGAGTTTGGTGTGGAGGAACTTGACTGGCCTGCACAGAGTCCGGACCTCAACCCGATAGAACACCTTTGGGATGAATTAGAGCGGAGACTGCGAGCCAGGCCTTCTCATCCAACATCAGTGCCTGACCTCACAAATGCGCTTCTCGAAGAATGGTCAAAAATACCCACAACACACTCCTAAACTGTGTGGAAAGCCTTCCCAGAAGAGTTGAAGCTGTTATAGCTGCAAAGATTAAGCTTTATAGCTACAGATTAAGAATGATTATAGCTACAGATTAAGAATGGGATGTCATTAAAGTTCATGTGCATGTAAAGGCAGGCGTCCCAAAACCTTTGGCAATTTATTGTGTGTCTGTGTGTGTGCGCATGTGTAGTCATATGTGGTTTATGAGGACACAAATGTATGACATGGGTATTACAACCTAAACATGGTTTACAAATAAACCAAATGGCTTAAAAACATACTAAACTGTTTTTGGAAAAAAAGAAAAGGCAAAAATGTTGTGTGATGGGTAGGGTTAGTGTAGGGGGTTAGAATATACAGTTTGTACAGTATAAAAACCATTACGCCTATGGAGAGTCCCCGTAAACCACATATTCAAGAATGTGTGTGTTTCATTATTATTTATAATTTATCTTTTTTATTTATATGTTTATTTATATTTCCTTTTAATTTTTGAATTTCTGGAAACCACTGTAAACTCTAGTACACAGGGTACTAAGAAGTGGTGTAAACAACAGCATACTAAAACATTAATGACCCATTACCGGTGAACTTTATAGGTTTAAGAAGCTGTAATAATGTCTGTCTTATAAGATTAAATTTGTGGGAATCCATAGGGGAATCCATGCAGGGTCTCTTAAGATGTCCGTTCATTTAAAAAAAAATATATATATTGCTGTTTAGATTGTGAGCATCTTTGCCATGAGCTAAAACACAACACTAGCTGAGTTTACATAGACCATAATAATCTGTTTGTAATCAGACAATAAAAAAAAATAAACAAAAGTCACTTGTAACTTGTCAGTCGAATTGAATTGGCCAAATCCAATTTAAATTTAATTCGGGTTGTAAGGGGTGGTTT
Source organism: Gobio gobio (assembly GCF_949357685.1). NCBI lineage: Eukaryota > Metazoa > Chordata > Actinopteri > Cypriniformes > Gobionidae > Gobio > Gobio gobio. Next base: position 28,526,622 of record NC_137116.1, on the reverse strand, counting down.
AAACCTTTTCTAATCCCTTCAATAGGACAGATCATAACTGGAAAGTTCTGCACATGTCCAATGACGTATGACGCACAGAATGAGCTGTTCTTGTTGAACATAGTGTAATAAATGACTGTTGTGTCAATCTAAAATTCTCCTTCCACTCATCATCTATGAAGTGCTGAAACTAGCAAAAACACTTGCGTCGGGCCTGGCGCCGCTGGTGTATGATAGGGCCTATACATTTCAAAGCAGTTTTCAGTCTTCTCTCACTTCTCTGTAAGCTGGTTAGAGGTTGAATTAAAGTAAATGGCTGAACCTTAACAAACAGTTAAGACAACTTAATTAAGTATTAAAACATGCCATCCAGTAATTTTTTTTTTCACCATATACAAATGTGGTATGTCCACATTTGGTAAGTCCAAATGTGCATCATGTTATTCCAAATGTGTGACTTTCTTTCTTCCATGTAAAAAAGAATATGCAAGCTGCTCTTTTACATATAAACTTGAGATCTAGTCTACAAGTCTTTTACTTTTATGGTGCTTGACAGCTCCAGTCATCATTACCTTTTATGGAAAATATATATAATATAAATATATATAATATATACCTTATATGGAAAATAGCGGCCAAGATATTCTCTGCAAATTCTCCTTTTGTGTTCCACAGAAGAAAAAAAAAAGAAAGAAAGTCATACGGGTTTGGAACAACATAAGGGTGAGTAATTGATGACAAAATTATTTCAAATTTGCAAAGTGTTGCTTGTACAAACTGCCTAGTATCCGTAAAACGAATAACAATTTTTTTCATGTAGTTCATGTTTCTGCATATAAAGGCACAAGATTTCAAGTAGATGTTAAGCGCTGTGCTTAATTTTTCAATCAATCCAGAAAAACCTAAATATAAAAATCACACAGACAAACAGAAATTTGCTTTCTCTTAATCTGATATTGTGGAATTGAATGGAATACTAACCGAGTTACGCAGCTGCCTTTGTAATAGGGAGTCCCTAGTCATGTCACATGACAAATTTCTGTTTAATCCAGTCTGGCATTGATCTAAGACCAAGAGTTTAGGGCTAAATAAAGCATGTTAGCTTTAATCTATGTCTTTGGGGACGTCCAGAGCTGTAATCTCTTCAGCTGGCGCAGGCATTTCTTAAAGACAAAGGAAGCACCACTGAGCTTACTGTGTATGATCCATTTCCCTCCTTCATCTGGCTCCTTTTTCACTTTCCCTCATTGCTTGAGCTTGTACTCTCTATCTATGCCTTGTGTTTTCCTCTACTATTTTATTCTCTGTTCAATTCCAGCACAATTTATTGATATCCAGGGGCGAATTTACTAAGCAGTTGCTTCACCTGGGTTTCATTCATTAACCACCCACAATGCAGTTTAACCAGACGCTCTCTGCACTGGTATAATACTGTACTGTGAGTATTCAAATTAGTCATTGTCTTTTCAGCGCAAACACATTTATAATAAATGTTCTTTCCATAGAGCATTGCAGCAGTAATCAATCAAACAAAGATCAAGTGATGGATAAGAGCTATGGGAATACTAATCTATATGCACAGTGTAGTCAAGCACACTTTGAGCATTTTAGCCATATCATGCTGTATGTATCATATTTGATGCAAAGGTCAAAACATTATTAACATGATCAATACTTTATATACAATCTTGGGCCCTGTTTACAACTGACATTAAGATGTGTTTTGGTCAATTGGATCACAAGTAGACGTGGGGGACGTTTACACCTGGTGTTTTAATCCGTCTCTTTTGCCCACTTTCAACCACTTCTGTCCTGATTTTTTCGAGGGAAGGGGTCTATTGGTGGGTAAATGTATGGGCTTTTTCAGAAGTTTCGATGTAATGGACAAAATAAGCTTGAGTGATTTAGGTATGAACATGACCGGAGACGACAGAAATACGAGCAGCAGTTTTCTGTTCTGACAGCCGCAAGACCACACTGAACACTGTGAGTGTGTGTTAGAAATCAGGAATTGGTGAGAGAACATTATGCTTGGTACGTTTTTCATCTTCAAACCAAATTTGGGTCTTCAGCCAACAAACTATAAATCCCATCTGGCTAGAGCACTTCCCATAATGTTTACGCATTAGGTCAGTAGGCGGTGAGTAGGTGGTCTTTTGTGGCTGTTCAAACCAGGTTTGAATGCATTCAACCACATGAGCCTTTACACTACGAAAGCAATCCAGTCGAATGCGCTTTTCGACTACCTCTGGAAGTGGTCAAAGTGGACAAGCTTATAATCCTGTTTACACCTGTATTTAGGGTCGTCCGCTTGTGATCTGATCGGCCAAAACGCATCTTAATACCAGGTGTAAACAGGGCCTTATACATCTTATATACTTAAAGTATTTTTTCAGTCTTCATTGTAATGCACACATTAAAGGGATAGTTCACCCATAATGTTGTCATAATTTACTCACCCTCAAGTTGTTCCAAACCTGAGTTTTTTTCTTCTGTTGAACACAAGATAAGATATTTTGAAGAATGTTGAAACTAGATAGTTGACAGTAGCCATTGACTTCCATAGTAGGAAAAAATAATACTATGGAAGTCAATGGCTACTGTCAACTGTCTTTAATTTTGTTAATTCATCCCTTTTAAAATTATCATCAAATAATTTGATTGATTGGTAAATTAAATTAATAATTTAAATAAAAGATGACTGATATTTGTATTGTTATATACAAAGCCTGCTCTGGCATTAAAAACCTCACATATTTTCACATTAAAAATGTGTTTGATACTGTAATTTTATTGATATAAAATAAAGCTTGTATAGTATTATTAATTGCATACACCAGCATCCAAAAGTTTGGGGGTTGCTTACTCCCAATATATTGTAAAATATATATGTTTTTTTAAATAACTGTTTTGTATTTTATTTAATTTAAAAATGTAATATATGTGATAACAATGCTTCCAGTTTTCAGTGTCACACGATCCTTCAGATATCATTCAAAAATGCTGATTTGCTGCTCAAGAAGCATTTTTTATGTTTAACTTTTTATTTTTTATTTTTTTAAACTGATCAATCTTTTTTTTCAGGATTCATTGATTTGAAGCATTTATTTAAAATATTATAAATAATAAATATCATCAGAATATCAACAGAAACATTATAAATATCATTGCTGTCACTTTTGATCTTGCTGAATCCATTGTTTTTGTCCACAAGGAAAAATGAAAAGGTCCCTTTATTAAAAAAAAAAAAAAAAAAAAATGCTTTAAACAGAAAATGCAGTGAAAATTGTATTTGAGTGTTTTAGATGTCAGTAAATTGCCATAAAAGCCTGATGAATCAAAATGATAAATTAACCTAAGACTCCGGACCGAATCGCAAAATTGAGAATTACGGTGTGCAAATTGCATTTCGCACAGTTTTTGTGATCACGTTTGTGTCATTTTCTTTAGTGAACCAGACGCTAAAACAGCATAGCACGTCCAAGTAAATTACGCTTTGAGCAGAGACAATTTTTAGTAAATTCCCCCTGTCATTTTCTCGTTCCATTTTCTCACTTCTCTCTCATCTCTTCTTTCTCATTACTCTAGTGTTGGATCGGTTTCCATCACCATGCCGCACCTGTCATCCAGTTTCTGCTTTCTTCAATATTCTCTTGCATTTTTTCATTCTCTTCATCACTGATGGAGGGACATGGTCCTGGCGTGGATGGACGACAGGGCAGGTTGATCCGCTCCAGTTCCCACCTCTTTTCCTTTATTATATTCTCCTGTTCTTTTCTCTGTGGGGGAAATTTGATTAGGCTTGCTATTACCTTCAGTGGGCACCTTTCACCCTGCCATTTATGAAAGGTGTTACTGGAGAATAAGAGCTACTGACAGACCGAGACAGAAAGAGAGAGAAATACTGGGAAGAAATAAGATTGCATCATGCATACAAAGACAAAAAAGAATGGATGACATAAGAATAAGGAAGAGAGAAGGGAAGCAGGATGTGGTTGTGTGTTTGTGTACAGTCAGCAGCTTTTGCTGCTGTACAGGGTGTAGTGTGCCATGTACGTTTGTTGAATCTGTCTATTGCATGGCAGCTTTTGTTTGTGTGAGGACGGTCAGAGCTATATTGAGTTTTGAACAAGAGTTCACCGTCTCTTTTACTACAGAAGATTGCCAGAGGCATCCCGCAGACACGCGTAAACCTGCGCATGCATAGCATAGGCAGAGTTTCGCTTTGTTGGAACTGAATCAAAAGCAGCATGTATACCACAGAAACCTGGATTTACACCGACCTTTGATGCTCGATGGCGAAGCTCGAGGCGGTTTAAATGTTCTTAAAAAAGAATAAGAATTGTGGGAAACATAAATACAAATATAAAACAAGTGACATTTAGATTAGTTATTGAATATTAGTGTAGTTGTGTATTGGTCGGGACCGCCCCCTGTCCCTTCAACCTCATGATCTCTCCAAAACAAGGACCTAGAGTGGACCTGATCTGGGCACAATTTCCAGTTCATGCAGCCTTGAAAATTGGGCTGGATGATATGGCGAAAACTATGATCACAATATTTGTTTCCATATCGATATAGATATTTATCACGATTTATAATTTGATAATTCGATTTTTTTATAATCAGATTGACTTTCTGTCAGACGTCTACAGAAGTTCTTATTGAAGAATTAACAGAGGTTTTTGTTTGGTTTGAATTCACCATTATGGTGATCAGTGTTTCATTTAGTTGGATAGTTTGACTTGACTTTTTAACATTATTTACCTCTAGTGTGGACCTACAATTTTGTCAGTTTTTATTTTTTTACTATAATGTTTTTATTTGTATTTTTATAAATGAGTTATCTGACTTAAAAAAAAAATGATATGCCCTTTTAGTCTTTAATATTTAATTATAATTTGAGAATCCGTTACACTCGAATATGTCACAATAGGGAAGAAAAGTCAGTCGAAACTTCCGGTTCATGCCTTTAAAATTGGGCTGGATGATATGGTGAAAAATATGATCACACTATCTTTTTCCCATATTGATCGATATCGATATTTATCATGATTTATAATTTGATAATGCTGACACCTTGAAGAATATCCCAACAATGACTGAAGTCTGGAGAAAACAGAGGGTACATTAATGAAATCTTGGAATATAGTTTATTAGCAAAAATAGAATAACATAATGTTAACTTTTAACTGTGCAAACATGCCTTTTTTTGCTTTAAAACAAAATAATTTTGGTTGCATTGTTTTTAAAATAGTGGCAGCAAACATAAAATATTTGAAGGACAAATTCTATAAAAAAGTTCACTGTTAGATAAAAAAAACATTCTAAAATATCAACTATGCACTGGTTTTACATCTATCATTTAGAGGTAGAAATTTGAGTAAAAAGTGCAAAATGTATACATTGTAAACCAGTCATTGTGCTACACAGATTAACATGAAGCTGCATTTTTGATCTCTTGTGTTGTTGATGGGATGGTTTTCAGGTGATGGAAAAGGTTTGTTGCGCTTCCCACCTTGTTTGGAAACGAATGATGACATATTTTCCAGACTGTGCCACTTTACACACAACACATTTTTGCATGTGCTTTTTCATTGCTTTTCTATGTAAATATGCGCTAGACATGCGTGTCTGACCATTGCCTAAAAACGCCTAAGAGAAGAATGGAACTAACACTGCGGACCCTTGTCTTCATGTGTAAGGTTCTACGTAGCCGATGTAGTCATGGTGTATGAAAAAAATATGAGTTGGGAGGGACAAATAGTATTTTGATGCCTTTTGCATTTCTCATTGCTTTTCTGTGTAAATATGCGGTAGACATGTGGTAGACAAGTTCTACGGGGCCCCAAAGGGGTCATGGTGTATGAAAAAAATATGAGATGGGTGGAAAATTGTATTTCTATGCTTTGTGTTTCCCCAAGAAACTTTGCATCCACTCGTAAATCATTGTAATTTTGTTTATTCTCACACCTAAAAGTTTCTTGAGGTAATGAAAAAGTTTTATGAGCGACCACAAAGTTTCTCGGAGTAACGCAAACGTTTTGCGAGATAATGCAAAAGCCTTGACATATAATTTTTCAATTTTTCTCCCATTATCATGTGCCTTTAGGGGTTCCATAAAGTTCAGATTTCTGTTCATTTATAATTTTATTCAAACTATCATTGTCTTTTTACTGGTGTGCTGAACAGCCACTTTTAAAATATACTTGCAGGTATTTTAAGGTAATGTAAACACTAGTAATCAGTCTATGTTTTATTCAAGTGAACCTGCCTCAGACAATGTCAAGTTCATCACTGGTTTGAGGTTAATCAAGTGACATGACTGACTTAACAACGTTCCAAAGAATGTTTCATTATGTTCTGATTGGTTGAAAAGCATGGGCTGGTCACCTGACTGGCTTTGATTTCTCTTAGTAATATCTATCCAAAGAATAACATTTTCTGCATCTCCTTTTATTTTTGACTACGGGAAAAGTCACGTGGGAATGACATTTAATTTTTGGGTGAACTATCCTTTTATGACTATCCACCATGACAACATTCTGGGACACTAAGACCTCTCAGGATATTTTAATGCGCTTATGAGACAGCGGGTACTTTATTATTCCTCTTTATATGTAAGAAAACTACAGCATGTCACCCATGCGTAAAATGTCAGGTCAACTATTTTACTTTGTGTCCCAGAGAAAAATTAATAAGATGGGGAGGAGACGTCTTGTGTCGTTAAGGCTCCCAGCTCCAATCGTTAAACGAAACTATTTTCATCAACTCATTCTGGTTCCTCATCTGTCTCCATTAGCTCTGCGCGGTTATTAGTGCCGTAATGTTCAGATAATTCACAGCGGACGGTCAAAAGACACAGACCTGCGATGGCGTGCTAGCCTATTTCAGAGCCGCCAAACAGCGCCACAGGGGATGATTACAGCAATCACGTTGCATTACAGTCGAATGAAAAGAGCACACAGGCTGCCCATATAAACCATATGCATGCTCGGGACAAAGAGTTGAGCTGTTGTCGTTGTCGCCTGGAACGGAGTAGTCGTGATGTTCGTGATCAAGGCTATGAGATCATTTCACAGTCGTATTTAGCACAAAACTGCTGTATTTTCAGTCTTTTTCATGTATGCCTAGTTGTAGGCAGGGTTTTATAATCACAGAGGCCCCAAATTTAAGATAGTTAGGGCGGTTTGGGGGCATATGCTCCCCTGAGAAAATGATTTTTCTTTCTCTGATCTACATACAGTCTTGCTCAAAAGTTTACATACCACTTGCAGAATCTGTGAAAATGTGAATATTTTTTTTACGAAATAAGAGGGATCATATAAAATGCATGTTATTTTTTATTTAGTACTGCCCTGAATGAGATATTTTACATTAAAGATGTTTACATAGTCCACAAGACAAAAAAAAAAAGCTGAATTTATAAAAATGAACCTGTTCAAAAGTTTATGTAAATACTTTTTTTTTTTTGTGATGGTTGTTCTTGAGTCCCTTGTTTGTCCTGGGCAGTTAAACTGCCCAATGTTCTTCAGAAAAATCCTCCAGGTCCTGCAAATTCTTCTGTTTTCCAGCATCTTTTGCATATTTGAACCCTTTCCAGCAGTTACTGTATGATTTTGAGATCCATCTTTTGACACTGAGGACAATTGAGGGACTCCAATCATTCACTGATGCTCCAGAAGGAAACACAATGCATTAAGAGCCGGGGGGTTTAACATTCTTACCTAATTTCATAATCTCGTACCTAATTTGTCTTCCGGGAAACATGCAAGTATCTTCCATTGCTTCCGAAGGTCATTAAAATAAGAAAAATGTGGACATCTTCATCCTGTTCAAAAGGTTTCTTAATGCGTTGTGTTTCCTTCTGAAGTGAATGTGCAAGTTTGAACCTTTTTTTATAGTTGTGTTGGAGTCTCTCAATTGTCCTCAGTGTGAAAAGATGGATCTCAAAATCATACATCATGCTGGAAAGGGTTCAAATATGCAAAAGATGCTGGAAAACTGAAACATTATTTATGACCACCTTCCTAATATTGTGTTTGTCCCCCTTTTGCTGCCACAACAGCCCTGACACGTCGAGGCATGGACTCCACTAGACCCTGAAGGTGTGCTATGGTATCTGGCACCAAGATGTTAGCAGCAGATCCTTTAAGTCCTGTAAATTGCAAGGTGGGGCCTTCATGGATAAGACTTGTTTGTTCAGCACATCCCACAGATGCTCAATTGGATTGAGATCTGGGGAATTTGGAGGCCAAACTTTTGAGTACAACTGTATGTGCAAGGCCAAAAAGAAAATGGATAAGAAATATAGCTTTAAAACCATGTCAGTGGGCAGTAGGCTATTTGACAATACCTGCTCTCTCATCTCCATCTCAATCTTTTTTTTTTTCTCTCAGTCTCCTCATCTTGTATTCTCCTTCTAAAGTTGAGCTTTGATAGTCTTTTCCTTTTTTTTCTGTCAGTGAAGAGAGTAAACATTGGGTCAACTTTGGGTCAACATTATAAAACGATATTTAGCCTATATGTATTATTAATCATATTCTTAGACAAGTGATTTTCTGTAGGCTACAAACACTAATAAGTTTATTAAATGAATTCACAATATGTACACAATATGCACATTCATTATTAATCTTATGCCTAATATGATGAAAATGGCTTTGTTAATGTTTCTTGTCCCCTCACATTGACAGTTACTAATTACAGTAAGTGAATCACGTAAATTAGGGCCTATTTTCAATTCAAAATGGATTTTTAATTCGAAATTAGACAAAAGTGTATGAGTTTGCCAGATTATTTTTGTAAAACAGCTATCAAATATGAAATGGGTAACACTTTACAATAAGGTTTAATTTGTTAGTTAAAGGGTTAGTTCACCCAAAAATGAAAAGTCTGTCATTAATTACTTACCCTCATGTCGTTCGACACCCGTAAGACCTCCGTTCATCTTCGGAACACAAATTAAGATATTTTAGTTGAAATCTGATGGCTCTGAAAGGCCTCCATTGGCACAATGGCACGGTTCACTCTCAAGACCCTTAAAAGGTACTAAAGACGTCGTTACAAAGTCCATCTCACTACAGTGGTTGTAAAATAACTTTATGAATCGGCGAGAATAATTTTTGTGCGCAAAAAAAACCCTAAATAACAACTTATATAGTGATGGCGATTTCAAAACACGGCCTCATGAAGCTTCGAAGCGTTATGAATCAGTGAGTCGAATCATGATTCGGATCGCGTGTCAAACCGCCAAACTGCTGAAATTTGGCGATCCAAACTGCTGAGTCATATGATCCTTCTGAAATCATTCATTTAAGCAGTTTTGCTGCTTAAGATTTTTGTGGTAACCATGATAATTTTTACAGGATTCTTTGAATAGAAATCCTTTGAAATAATATACCTTTGTAACATGCCATTACTGCCACTTGTGATGAATGTAATGCATTCTTAGTGAAAAAAGCATTAATTTAACAAAATAGGAATATAAATTTGTACTGTCCCCAATCTTTTGAACGGTAGTGTATAAATGATAGGGGTAAATTGGTTTGATATGGTAAAGTAAACAAGACAAATAAAAATGGCACTTTGTGTCAAAAAGGTTTCTGACCCTTGTTTTCGAGGACTGTTGACACTTCACACAACTCCACCATAATAGTTCACACTTCAACAGCCAGAATTGGCCATCAGAGTCGTGAGAACACACACACACACACACACACACACACACACATACAGCCACTATCTTAACAGGCACTGCACACATTCTTGCTAGTCCATTTCTCCTGGAGAACAGCAGCATCTGAACTGGAGCAGGGCTGATGTAAATTGTATCTGACAAAGCCAGTGCCGAGGGAAGCCATTCCTAGGCCCTATCTTCCTTCTCTTTTCCTCTACCTAACCTTTCTGCTTTCTCTCTCTCTCTCTCTCTCTCCTCCAACTCCAAACCACCTGTTGCTCTCTGTAACGGCTTCCCATTTCCAAGGCTGTGCTTGTCTTCAAGGAGATTGCTTTATCCACAGGTCCCAGATAAAGTAAATTGCTTTGTCTGCTTTTGAATGCATGGCATGAGAAACCCTGGAGGGAAATATGATCAGAAATGAGCACCGAAAGCAACACATGCAGATATGCAAACATAAACACACAGACTGCAGACTACTATGCATGCAAGCGTGCGCGCGCCATGCTGGGTCCATTTTAATCAGCAGTTCATTTTGATGCCACATTGATAATACAGCTCACAGCAGGCACAAACACACACACAGGTGTTTTAAACATCTTTGATTGAAAAAGTGGATCAGTAATGAAAATGAGGTGGAAGTTATTTGACTAATAGCGTACATGATTGTTATTGTTTGGATTCACAAACATTCTTGTTCCCAGAAATCTGAACGAAATGGACTGAAATTTCTGGTTTGTTGTAAAAGAGCCACAGGGGCCACAGGGACAATAATTAGCATTTATATGAGGGACTTTTTTCATTATGTATCATCTGTTGCATGTTGTGGTATTGGGGTCATAAGTGTGATTCTTCGAAAAGGGACCTTTGCTGAAAAATTGTATTGTGTTTTAAAGGTCCCATCGCATGGATTTTTTAATTATGTTATAATGTTTCCTGAGGTGTACTTATATTGTTAGTGTGGTTTTTACATAAAAAAGTCATAATTTAGAAGTAAAGGCATTTTTTCTATACTGATATTAGCCCTCTGGCTTGAATGCTCTGTTTCAAGGGACGTCTGATGTGAGATGTGTCTGATGTGAGACTTCAGTGAAAACGCCCACTGTTGTGATTGGCTGACATCTTTGCATATGAAATCAGTATTAGATTATGTGGTGGAGGGGGCGTGGTTTAGCGAGATCTGCAAGCACTGCCAGTCCAGAGAGAGACGGACTGGGCACACAAGTTGTTGAGTTGTTGAGAGCGCAAGTTTATTTTGTTTGTATCTGAGAGTTCTGAATAAACACAAGTCCCAGTCATGCGAACCTGTCTTCTTCCTCCTTATCCTACGAACATTGTAACATGTGGAACCCCTCTCGAATACTTTTACTACGTTTTTTTACCATCACAGCCGTCGAGATGAACGAATCGTGAAAGTGTTTTATATATTTGAAAAATATATTTTTCGATCTTTTCCCATCACATGAAAGGCTTGAGCATTGAGTACACAGGCAGTCTGTTGATCTCGTCATTGCAGTGCTATTTCTCTGACAAAATGCTTTGACCACAACTAACAGCAAACACGACATCGACATGAATACAGGAAGAGCTTTGTTGTGCAGCATAACAGCGTCATTCATTATAACGGCAGATACACTCGCGACGTGTGATTGACAGCTCTGAACATTATAAAGAGAGTGTTCTTTGATCGCTCTCTGTAATCATTTAAATAATGGATTTGTTTCATGCACAGCAAATTCTGGTTTTTGGAATAAACTCCCTGTTAGTTAAAATCAACTCAATCTGAGTGTACATGCGTGACCATCAAATAAACTCCAGCGCAGAGTTAAAATAACTCTGCTCTTGGAGTTGAATTTTTAACACTTTTTCAGAGTTAAAATTTAACTCTTTCTGGAGTTAAAATACTAATCCTAAGGAGAGTAACTGTAACTCTGAAATGTAGTTAATTATAATATAAACTCCTTAACAGTGTTAAAAATTAACACTTGAAACACATTTTATTTAACACTTCTTAGAGTTAACATTTATTTAACACAATATGTTTTATGTGGAAATGACTACACTGAACACCATACTCTTGATTTACTGCCTTTATTTGAGCAAATTAATACATTTGGTTCAGAAATTCATTGCATGGACACACTTTGAAAACAATTGCTGTCATACTGTAAAATCTAACAGCAAAACATATAGGCAGCTAACAGAGTGAATTACGTTACCTCGTCGGCATTAAAGTTAGTGTGGAAGCTGAACAGGTTTCTTGAGCTGAGTCGCCACTTCAATTTGACGGCAAAACACTCATTTTCAGAAACACGGTGAATGTGTAACAAGTACAATTCGGTGCTGCTCCTTTAAGGGGAAGGCACTTATTTTACTCACTCGCTGAGTGCAGTCCTTAGATGGAGCACGAGCTGTGAGCTGCATGTATGCTTTATATATTTCTGTTGCTCTTTATCGTTTATTTTTCCGTTCAGTAACGCCATAAAGTGTTGCAAACTAACGTTACCCCATGTGTGCATGGGAATGGCGCTGATAATAAACCCCATGTGAAACGTCAGATAGCCTGCCTAAGTGAGTTTTGCTTGCACTTGGCTGAAGCCATTCTATCCGGTTTCTCTGCAAAGCAAATGGAAAGACGGTTAGCTCGTTTACATCGACAAAAAGCCCGCGCAAATAGGCAATTCAAATTTTGAAAAAAGTTATCGGCTACGTTCATACGTTGCCATGGTCGTTGACGTTAGTACACAGTATATAACGTAACAGCTATGACAAAACGTGTTTGTCAGAAAATATAGAACATGTTGAAATAGTTTTTTTGTTGTTGTATATATACACTTTTACCTACCTCAGTCACGACGAAGCACATAAGTCCATTATTTGTGCTGCAGAACCAGGGTCGTGTCGTGACGCACTTCTCAAAATGTAACTCCAGATGTAGTGTCAAAACACGCTCCTGAACACAAATGAATGAACGCCAAAATACAACACAGCCAGGGAGTATCCAATAACACACACGGTAGTCAAAATGAAAAAAATAACTCAACAAATTTAACTCATTCACACTTTTTTGTCTAACTCATGATTTTTCAACTCCTGAAATTTGCTGTGTGCTACTAACAGAAACCATGTGAAGTTTATCATTTTAGTCACTGGCTTGATTCCCTGATGCATTACGCTTAGGGCATCAAGACGGCCAGCGGCGGGACTGACAGTATTAAACGATTTAGAAAGAAAGTCTGTGTGAACTTGAATGATTAGCTACACATCAGAAATCACTGATCACAGATCAGGCATTAATGAACACTGTTACTCACCGTTTGTGGCAGTGCTGTCGAATCCATATGGTAAAAGTCTGTTTGTAAAGCCTGTGCTGACATCGCGACTGATAAACTGAATCCATTTTCTCCAAATTCTCTGGGTGGGCAAAGCAGAGGAAGGGGAGGTAACCGTTCCCCGTATGACGGCATACAGGGAAGATTCCAGATCGGCTCGTCTGAGCTGTCATTTTCTCAAAAGGCAGAGCAGGACACCAAGAACCCGGTTTACACTATCAAAATTTCTAGCCACTTGGGGACCATAGACAGGCTAGGGGAACTCATATTAATGTTAAAAAACCTCATAAAATTAAAATGTCATGCCATGGGACCTTTAACACTTGAACGCATACCTCTAGTCTTTAGTGACCCGAGGCATCATTCATTACCCTCCTCCTCGTTCATTTTTTTAAAGTTAGACATCTACCTTCTTAGTATTCCTCAATATTCTTATTCTAAACAATATAACAAGAAAAAAAATATACAATTGTAAAAGAATTCCTGTTTTTCTATTCATTTTTTTAAAGAATTGTATAGGGTCACTAACAACCCGATGTGTGTAACAGTGTAAGTATATTTTTCCTGCACAACAGTAATTGAATGTTTGATGACTGAATAAGTGCAATTCACCTTAATGTCTGACACACAATGATGAAGTGGCGTTTCACTCATAGTTACCGCAGGAAGAAAACAAAAGAATAGGAAGTATCATCAGCAAAACTTGAAATGGCTCAGATCAATCAGATATTAGTGTCACTGTCACTTGATGGTGGATCTGGTGAAGAAGCTGTCAGCGATCAAAATATTGATTTTGAAAATGTTGAAAATTGATAGTTTTGAGAATATGTTTGAGATGGCAAATATGAGCCAGATGCTGAATGTACTGGGAAATGAGCTCTGACGAGGACAGTGATGATGGTATAAAATATTTCCTCAAACTGAACCCTTCCAAGCTCCAAAAGGGAACACAATATGCTTTATTTTATTCTTCTGTACACTCTAAAAAAAAAGGCTCGTAATCATAGGGGAACCTTTTTTAGTGCTATATAGAACCAATTTTGGTGCTTCAGTGGTTCTTCAGCGGTTCTTCAGAGGTGCTATATAGCACCTTAGTCAAAGAACCGGTGAAGAACCTCTGAAGAACCGCTGAAGAACCTCTGAAGAACCGCTGAAGAACCACTGAAGCACCAAAATTGGTGCTATATAGCACTAAAAAAGGTTCCCCTATGATTACGAGCCAAGAACCATTTTGGTGCAATATAGAACCTTTTTTTTTTTACAGTGTAATTATTACTCTATCAGGAGAGTCTTATATTATTGCGACAGGTAGTGATCCATCCATGTTCGATAAAGATCCGGGTCGCTAAAAACCCGAATATGTAATAATGATTTGTGAAACATTCATGCATTTAAGGGTTAATAAACAAACATACTCGCATTGCACTGTGAATTGTGATCTGATGCATTTCACATTGCTGTTACATTCCATAAGAAATGTATTTTATGCAGATGTCATGTGATTGATTTCCATATTTCTAAAAAACAACTGAATACACCTATTATTGTTTGTGCCAGTGTATGATCAATACATGAGGCTAAGGTTGCTATAAAATGTCTTTAACATGTCCGGACACACAGACACAAACACACACACACCCACACACCCTCACAAATATCCTATTACTTTTGCCTTAATGCTGATGTATTTAGACTCTGTTGATTTTCCATTCGGTTTCAGCGGATGCAGATTGTGATTAATGCCCGCTGGTGGAGCAGGCTAACTCGCAGGAAGAATATGTAAATGTTTGCCATTAAGTTCACTTTCTTTAATTAGTCCACAGATTTCATGACCGAATGCCTCCAATTACAAATCAATGTCTCATTTCTGTGGCAAGCCTCCCGGGTACAACGTGTGCGTGCATCTCTGGTTGTTCCGCTGTGTGTGTGTGTGTGTGTGTGTGTGTGTGTGTGTGTGTGTGTGTGTGTGTGTGTGTGTGTGTGTGTGTGTGTGTGTGTGTGTGTGTGTGTGTGTGTGTGTGTGTGTGTGTGTGTGTGTGTGTGAGCGCATATCTGGAGACATCAAAGTCTTTTCTATTTTCATTCTGAGCTCAATCAGTCAAAATGATACATTTACCTTCCTTTACATGTTAATAGTTGCTACATATGTTTATTTGATCTAAAACGTCTGAACATTTTCCTCTTATAGTTTACAAACAAGCCTGTGTGTGTGTGTGTGTAATTAAATCAGTTGTAATTTGTAGGGAAACTCATTAGTGTTAAAAGCAGGAGAAAGTAAAAGTGCTTTGCACACACTCACCTTCACAGACGACAGGCTTCTGATAGAGAGCAAATGAAGAAAAAGTAATAGGAAAAGTGACACTACGAATAAGAGAGCTGACGTATATAAACTTTGGCTGTGTGCGTTTATCCCACTAATATGAATTTTAACTCAACTAAGTGATCTAACCTGCCTCCTCCAGTTGTTCCTCAGATATTAGCAGCAGTGCTTAGGTGTCTGTTGTTGTTCACACTGAGCTTGAACAAACTGGCAGCTTTACAGGCCTCATGTGTGATTACTACAAGCTTGTAAACAAGAAAGAAACGGCTTGTCTAATCGCAGGTCTTGCTGTTCATTGTGCTTTCAGACTTGTTAATGCTTTATTTGAATCATCCCTTGTGTCCTCTCAGTAGCCTGTTGCATTGCTGCAGTTACAAGTGGAACCTGAATAGTGGTTTATTGCCTTTAAAGGGGCACTTCAATGCTGGAAAGATGAATGTGTATTTAAACCGGGTCATTTATGTAGTAGAAATGTGAAATTATTTTAGAAGTTGGTGCCTTCTAGATTGAGAAAAGCCAGAAAATGTATTTGTGGCTCATATGGATGAAAGACAACAACTCCCAGAATGCACTTGCTTCGCTGCCCTACAAAGCCACTCTCACCGGTTACATCACTTGCCCACCGTGGCACCACCCCCACCGTCGTTTTGATTTTTATAGTATTAAAAACACTTTATTGTAATGGCCCACTTTAAACTTTCTACAAACTATACTGTAAGTAACTTTCTACATGTCAGCTGACTCTCATTAGAGTATTAGTAGATTGTCTGTTTAGTATCTGCCAACACATTATTAGGGCTGTAATCAACCAAAGAAAATCTTGGTCGACTAAAGTCCTGAAATTTCCGACTAAAAATCGTATAAAAATGACGTTAGGTAAAAAAAAAACGTTAAATTAATTAGCTGCGCACTGTGCGCAGTACTTGTTGTCTGCCTAAATGAATTATAAATAAACATAAAAAACTAGTAGGCTATTTGCAGTATATTAAATAGTTTTTTACCTAATTATTTTGCACTGAAATGAGTCTGACACACGAGTCTGTCGGCTCTGACAGCGTTGCATCACGTGCACCTGCGCAATATTATAGCCTATGATTTCCGAAAATATAGTACTATGTGATATCGTCACAAGAACTTTTGAGGAATATGCAACATAATTTAGACAATTGTTTTTGTCATATGTATTATAATAACTGACAGGCACTGAAAACGACTCAAAACGATGTAGTATACATGCCAGGCCAGTATGTGGCGCTTTAATTCTGCCACAGAAATACACTAAAAATGGAGAAGAGTTGTGGCTAGCAGGGGTACAGCAACGGTCGGAAGTGAGGCAAAATCTCACAATAAAATAACAATAAATAAATGTGCTACTTACCAGATGTGTTTAATTAACGCCTACACCCTAAACCTACCCTTACAATAATGCAAATACAGTAATTAAATGATGCAATATTGATGTGCGAATGCCCAGTGCCCGTAGTTGTATCCCTTTCTAGTCTTTCCCACGCGGGACATGGTGTGATGACATCACAGTTTCACAAAATATACGGATTGTTCTGTACGGAGGATTTATCCACTCTGGGACTTATGTTTCATGCTCCCAAAACCCCGGATCCGTGTGGACGAAACGCTGATACGGAACAAAATTTTTAGGTATACAGCTAAACGTGTCTCCATGTGAACGGGGCCTTACTTATTGTTATTTTTTTCAGTGTGGTAATAGCAATGGCAAGATCATTGGATAAAATGTGTACGTTTAATGCAATCCAATCACTTTGGATAACATAAAAAAATATCATTTTTATTATTCTGATGATATTATCACTAAATATAATCAGATCTATTTAAAATTGTTTAGCTTTGGAACCATCTTTTTCATTCATATACAGATTACTAAAGAAGCCTGAATTTCAACAAATCTGTTTATGTGAGGTTAATGTCTAGAGACATCTCTTCAGACTTATCGGTATTGCAGTGTAATATTTAAGGAATAATGTGATCAGGCGACAGTGACTGACAGTATATTATCTCACTTATTACACTGCTGCTTACCAAAATAACTAAAGAAATTGACATGAAATATTGATTTTAGAAAATATATTAGATTTATGTGAGATGAAGGCAGAATAATATGATAAATATGGAACCAGCATTATGTACTGTAGAACAGAACTACAGTATTGAACTAATGTATGTAGGAGATTCTTTGTCGGGGACAACAGTCAGTAATACAAAAATGTATGGAATACAACATTCCACTTTCTTATAACATTCATAAAGGGTCGTTCACTGTTGGTTATTAAGTGTTCTTTTTCAACCGCTGTATCCTGTTTCAGAAGTCTTTGCTTCCAGTAGTAGTTGATGTATCACATCACTGAGCTCAACTTTGTTGCATTGTCAATGGTCGCAGTCACGCATGACGCCTCAAATCGACAATTCTTAATGAAAATTAATGACTTCCGGCCCTTTAAGTTTGCACTCTAACAACATGTCAGCTTACTTTTTAGCCAGTGCTATAGACTTTTGCCAATGCGGTGACTTAAGCCTTGATTGCAGTTCATTGATTTAAAACCTGAAAAAAACACTCATGATTATTCTGTTATTCAGTGCTGTTTTTTCCTCATTCCTTCTCATTCTTTGTGATCACACAATGCTGACTAGTAACTACCATAATGCTGTTGGCTAAATGAATACTCATTTGCCGTCTTTCTCAGTGTAAGACCCAATGACGCATGAACAGCCATTAGTTGATAAATCAAAAAAAAAAAACAAAGAAAAAGAAAAAGAAAGAAAGAAAGAAAGAAAACATGCAGACGGGAATTATTCAAGAGTGAATAATTTAAGATAATAATACTAATTTTATGAAGAATCATACTAGATCTGTAACTTGTATCATGCAAATGTGGAGATCCACAGTGTCAGTCATATTCTATTAAAGGCCTCCAAAACAAATCTGTTATTTCAGGTTTGTATATAAATTATTATTATTTTTTGACAGAGGATCTCTTATAGATAGCCTTCTGTCTATATAGAGGGTCTGGCACCACCATCAATTTGAACATTGTTTCAATTTTCTTTATATAATTATTTTTTTTTTATTGCAGGCTTGCTTTCTGTGGGCAGTGATATCACAAAGTTAATTGCTCAAGGAACATTGTGTTGACTTCTGTGAATAACAATGACTTAATAAACTAAATATTAATTGTGCTAAACCAGACCAGAGTCTGACACAAACAGTTGTCAGCCCTGTACGGACAAACACGCTGAAGCTCGAGTCGCCATTGGCTAGTAATTTTTTATTGACAGTGGCTATTTGCACTAAGTGCAAGATCGGTGTAGATCGGATTGAGAATGATGATCAAAACAGATAGATTGAGTCAATCAAAACCCCCTAGCTTCAGTTATTTTCTTTTTGTGGGTTCAACATTTAATTCGGCAACATTAGTCACTTTTGATTTATATCCTGTTGAATTTTTGATGATCATGTTTTACTTTTGTGTAAACAATCTTCTATCACTTGTTTCTGCTGCTTCTTCACCTGTGTTTATATCCGGAGATTCTGTACTGAAAAAATTGTAATAGCACCCCCTACCATATAACACCATATAACAACATGAATACGAGTAAAGTAGATTTGAAGTACATTCCTATGTACACCAGTTAGGGGTGGGAGAAAAGGTTGATGCATCTCGATTCATTATCCAACGATTCAGAATCGATTCTCAAAAATTCAGAATCGATTCTGTGTTCAATTAAAACGGCCACTTCAACACTGTGCATGCGCGCGCGGTCACCGGCCAAACAGAAAAACCCGTTGATAGGTGAACGTTCGAATGCTGGTGAATTGGCTTCGTTTAAGATTAAAATGGACAAACTACGACCTGCTCAGGGGCGTCGCACCCGTGAGGACATTTTTTCTGGTGAGAGGCTTCAACACCCGCTCGTTTTATGCAGTTTTTCCGCAGCACAAACGCCTTACAACAGTCACTCCTCCGTTTCTCTGGCCGCTCTGTGTCTGCGCTCGCTGCGGCTGCCTTCCTATTTCATAAATGTATTTTGCTTATTAAATGCAAAGTTTTTAATTTAAAAAGCATTTCTAAATTATGTTCATATTTCCAACAAACGAAATTCTGAGCCAAAATAACGAAGTGGTGCTCAAGTAGGCTATAAGCAGGGGCGCGGGAAGTTGGGGTGCTGAGGGTGCTGCAGCACCCCCTGGTTTCAAAGGATTGCAATGCACATTTTTGTTCATTTACATTTATTCATTTTTAGGATTTAATCATTTATTTGTAATAAACATTTTAAGTGGCCCATTAAAAAGTATTATTTATATGTTGAATTATGTTTTTAAAACATAGCCTAAATGAGGTCATATTGTGACCGTAGCGGTGTGTGCGTATAGAAAGAGCGGTAATATTTCCTCCAGTGGAGCGCGCCTTTCTGGAGATTCTGTTGATTTCTGAAGCTCATTCCGCTCAGCACCGCGCGCTCAACCCAGAACTCCCTTTGTGACATTCTTGATCAAATATAGGCCTATCTGAAATCGGGCTGCCCCAGACTAAGGTTTTTTTTTTTCTTTTTTTTTTTCTAGTAGGCTAGTTGTTCATTTAAGCCGTTGTTCACGCAGCGTGCCGCCTCCATGTCATTGTCTGTTATAGGCTATTTGCTAATTATTTATTAAATCCGGGCAATTTGGTTGATCAAATATTTATTAAAATGAAGATATAATGTATACAAAACGAAATTCAATGTAAGGCTTTCAACAAAACAAAACTTATTGCAGGATTATTTAACTTATTGAAGACCCCCGTCTTCTGATAAAGGCTATGCATCTTATGTGTCCTGTTCACTTTTCAACGTAGCCTACATTTAATAAAAAAATAACATTATAATATTTCAACTGAAACTAAATACGTGTTTTAATGGCTACAAGCAGTGTTGGGTGTAACTAGTAACTAAGTAATTAGTGGTGCTTGCGTAGCAAGGCATCACTATTACTATCTAGCCCGAAAACGGTTTTAGTGATGCCTTGCGAAGCAAGGCATCACCATCACTCTCAAACATACATATTAGTGTTGCTTGTGAAGCAATGCATCAATATTGTTATTCTCCATATTTTTATTATTAGTGGGGCTTGCGTAGCAAGCCATAAAAATATTTAGATCGGTTTATTATTATTATTCTTATTCTTATTCCGGACAACATTTTGTCCCGCTACTCCTCCCACAGTTTTTGTCACAGACCCATGAATGAGGTGTCAAAACGTGCGGCTTATTCGGGAATGGTGTGCTATATCTTTTCTAAGGGGTCGGGGGTGCGGTGTTCGCCCCAGGGGCGAAAAAGTAGCGAAAAAAATCCCATAGACTTAACATTGCGAAAATTTTTAACGACTCATAACTCTGAGCGAGGATTTCGTAGAAACTCGTGTGTCACCACATTTGAAGAGGCTGGCAGGCCCTGTAAGATGACACATCGCAATGGGGTATAAGTTGTACCCCTGGGGCGCTAGAGCTCCCCAAATTTCCTCAAATTTCCCCATTGACTTATAATGGGGAGGGACGTCCCATAAAACTCATGCGTTTCTCTTACTATGGGAAATTGCATAGGGATTTTGTATTGACCATAGCTCTGGCTCACAGTGTCTCAGAGACAAGGGGGTGGGCTCAATTTACTCAGACAGCCAATCACTATCTCAGGATGATTGTCAACCTATGAAGCCACGCCCTAGCAACCATTTAGAGCTCCCTAGCAACTGATCCCATAGACTTCCATTGAAAGAGATCAAAGGGATATCTTTGGATAGAAGTGTCAGAGAAACATGAAGGTGGGTTTGTTTGACTCGGGGCATCAACAGCCAATCACAAATCACCTTCAACTCTTCCTAGCCACGCCCTAGCAACCATTATCAAGCAGCCTAGCAACCGTTAATCACGACCTATATCTCTGCCTCAGAACATCATAGAGGCATGGGGGTTGGTTTATATCATTCATACTGACAAGCAGCCTTTGGAGTATTGTCATTGGATGCTGCCAAGCCACTCCATAGCAACCAAACAGAGTACCTTAGCAACCGTTTACCAAGACCTATATCTCTCCCTCAGAACATCATACAGACATGGGGGTTGGTTTATATCATTCATACTGACAAGCTGTATCCATTGGATGCTGCCAAGCCACTCCATAGCAACCAAACAGAGTACCCTAGCAACCGTTTACCAAGACCTATATCTCTGCATCAGAACATCATAGAGACATGGGGGTTGGTTTATATCATTCATACAGACAAGCAGTATCATCATTGGATGCTGCCAAGCCCCCCTAGCAACCAAACAGAGTACCCTAGCAACCGTATACCAAGACCTATATCTCTGCTTCGGAACATCGTAGAGACATGGGGGTTGGTTTATATCATTCATACTGACAAGCAGTATCATCATTGGATGCTGCCAAGCCACTCCATAGCAACCAAACAGAGTACCCTAGCAACCGTATACCAAGACCTATATCTCTGCTTCGGAACATCGTAGAGACATGGGGGTTGGTTTATATCATTCATACAGACAAGCAGTATCATCATTAGATGCTGCCAAGCCCCCCTAGCAACCAAACAGAGTACCCTAGCAACCGTATACCAAGACCTATATCTCTGCTTCAGAACATCATAGAGGCATGGGGGTTGGTTTATATCATTCATACAGACAAGCAGTATCATCATTGGATGCTGCCAAGCCCCCTTAGCAACCAAACAGAGTACCCTAGCAACCATATACCAAGACCTATATCTCTGCTTCAGAACATCATAGAGACATGGGGGTTGGTTTATATCATTCATACAAACAAGCAGTATCATCATTGGATGCTGCCAAGCCCCCTTAGCAACCAAACAGAGTACCCTAGCAACCATATACCAAGACCTATATCTCTGCCTCAGAACATCATAGAGACATGGGGGTTGGTTTATATCATTCATACAGACAAGCAGTATCATCATTGGATGCTGCCAAGCCCCCATAGCAACCAAACAGAGTACCCTAGCAACCGTATACCAAGACCTATATCTCTGCTTCGGAACATCGTAGAGACATGGGGGTTGGTTTATATCATTCATACAGACAAGCAGTATCATCATTGGATGCTGCCAAGCCCCCCTAGCAACCAAACAGAGTACCCTAGCAACCGTATACCAAGACCTATATCTCTGCTTCAGAACATCATAGAGGCATGGGGGTTGGTTTATATCATTCATACAGACAAGCAGTATCATCATTGGATGCTGCCAAGCCCCCTTAGCAACCAAACAGAGTACCCTAGCAACCGTTTACCAAGACCTATATCTCTGCATCAGAACATCGTAAAGACATGGGGGTTGGTTTATATCATTCATACTGACAAGCAGTATCATCATTGAATGTTGCCTAAACACTCCATAGCAACCAAACAGAGTACCCTAGCAACCATTTACCAAGACCTATATCTCAGCCCCAGAACATCCTACAGACATGTTGCTTGGCTTTTTTGCATTATCCGGGTGGCGAATTTTGCCACGGCAAGCACCACTCACATTTTCTTCAGGAAATGTACATTCTAGTGTTGTGATTACTATTCACCTTGACGAAACGTTGGCGTGCTACTACTCCGGCACCGTTTGTCGCAGACCCATGAATGAGGTGTCAAATCGTGCGACTTATTGAGGAGAGGTGTGCTATATCTCTTCTAAGCGATCGGGTGTATGATGTTACTTTTCGGCGGGAAAAAAATTGTCCAAATCAAGTCCCCATTGACTTAACATGGAGAAGAGGTTTATGTCATCATATCTCCGCCTAAGAACATCACAGAGACTTGGGGCTGGTCTCATTTGAATCGGCCTATCAAGCAGCTAATAACTAGTGACATTCAAACTTCATAGCCACTCCCTAGCAACCAGGTACAGCCCCCTAGCAACCATATATCAACATTAACGAGCCATATCTCAGCCCCAGAACATCGTACAGACATGAGGGTGGTCTCTTTTGACTCAGACTGGCCAATAGTCTTTCAATATCACCCCATAAACTGTATAGACACATCCTAGCAACCATGTACAGTACCCTAGTAACCGTACAAACACATTAATAAGCCATATCTCAGCCCCAGAACATCCTACAGACATGTTTCTTAGCTTTTTTGCATCCCAGTAGCATCCGAGAGGATTTTTTTGCCACGGCAAGCACCACTCACATTTTCTTCAGGAAATGTACATTCTAGTTAGTTACTGTAATTTTCCCTTGAAAAAGTAAAGAAAAGGGATTATTTTTTCTGTAATTTAATTACAGTTAGGCTACTTCTGAAGTAATTGAACTAAATACTAAATACAATTACATATAATACAATAATGGAATTAACATCAACATTTAAAGTCTAACTTTAAAATGCATGTTTTTATGTATCCTTCTAACATTTGTAATACTTTGGTCAGAATAATTGATGTAGTTTTATATTATTTATTTTAATGAATTAAAAGAACCGTTTCAAGTCTATCATTGAATCGCAGTCGAGGTTGATATAGATTTGGGAAGTAGCCTAATTAGTAATAAGTAATTAAATACATTTTGGAGAGAGTAATTTGTAGCTACAGTAGGCTAATCAAATTACACTAGAAGTGTTGAAGATGTAATTATTAACTAGTAATTCATAACTTTTTTTAGAGTAACTTACCCAACACTGGCTACAAGTAGGCCTATAGTAGGCTACAGAGAAATGTCATATCAGAGCGGGATTTGAGCGCACGTCATTTTACCGGTGGGCGGTTGCTTACATGCTCTGGTAAGGTAGGCAGTTTTTTTGCGTCAATTTGTATTTCCTGTAACCCCCCCCCCCCCCCCCCCCCCATCAAAAATCACAGCACCCCAAACCTAAAACATCTTCCCGCGCCCCTGGCTATAAGGCGCTTTCCTTGCCACTCCTATGTCTCCGATGCGGTGGCCGGGACATATACCTACCAACATCCGTGGCATAATTTTTGGAATGACTTATTGAATATAGCTGAACTACAGCACAATGTTTCAAACGAATGGAAAATTCTGAACAAAGACTTTTGGTGAGTGATTCGTTAAATTTCTCTAACATGACTGTTGCAGCTCGGCAAGTTCTCTCATGTGAGATGTTATGCGCACACAATGAATTTGGCTCCTCGGTGAGCGCTAAAGTTGTTTTTTTGTGGCTCTAACCAAAGTAAACTCTTTTTTGCTTTAAAGACATTTTTTGTTAAAATGTTCTAAAGAAACTGAAAAATTGTCACACTTAGTTGTAAATTGAGAACTGTTTATTCTTAATGATTGTTCTTTGCAATTGTATGGCATATTATGTTTCATTAGAGCTTGTTAATCTTGAATATAACTTTGTTAATAAAATAAAAGTATTGAAAGAAATCTTCATAATCATTTTTAATATGGCAATACTGTCAAAACAGATATTCTAACTAAAAACAAAACACATATTGGCTCCAATTTTGGTTCAAATGTAAAGTTAATGTATTTGCACAGCAGGATAATTAGTTACCAAAAATGTATAAGAATCGTTTTGGGAATCGGATCGTTACTCCCAGAATCGGAATCGGATTGAATCGTTAAGTGCCTTAAGATTCCCACCTCTACTACCAGTGGACTAGCCTACACAAAAATTCAGATACTCAGATTTAGGAACATATCTGTTTTCTTTCTAAATCAATAATTTTAAACAATGTAAGTTAATAAGGCTGTATGTAAAGTATTTTTTAACTTTTTCTTTTTTTGTATATATAGGCTACTTAATAGATTAAACACAACTACAAGCCAAGTATACTTTGAATACTTAATTATACTTTTAAGTGCATCTCGATCAAAATAGTACATGTATAGTCCAAATATTTAGAACTGAAAGTAGAGTAGACTGAAAGTATACTTTCTTATTTTTAGTTTGACGAAGTATACTAATAGAACACTTGAATAAACGTCTTTTTTACGTAAGAGCACTGTTGTTTGAGACATTGCAGTACAAATACCTGCTCTCTATTCACTAAATATTCTGTGTGGTTATAGTGAATAAAACGCAGGTGTTTGTACTGCAATGTCTCTCACAACAAGTAGCACAACTGTTTAGTCGTTTTTATTAACGGCGCACTCCATAATCATGGGATGTGTGTGACTTTGCATTAACAATGAGACAACATGCACACTCCCGCATGATGTCAAGACACACCAAGGTCATCTCAGTCCGTTTTTTATAACTATCATTACTGTCTGTAATAAAGTGAACTGTAATCTGTCTTTGTGATGAAGACAACGATGAACAAACCTCCCCGACGAATCTCTGCCAAGGCAATTTCAGTCTGATTGGTTACCTTGCTGGCTACTGAGAATGCAGCATCTAATTGGCTATTATTACTGGATAAATTACATGTTCAGCTGCAGCGCTGTTCTTCTTTTTACAGTTTTTCCCCTCCTGAAATGGGCTGCCCGCTCGAACAGAGGCCTGAACCACCCAATCTCCGGTTTATTTGACAGGGCGATAGTTAACCTTCCCCTGCTATTCACTTTGTGCTTTTAGTTCTTTTCTCTCCGTTCTTGTCGTTTTTTCCCCCGTCTGTGGTGCAGTCATTGATTTGATGCTCAGGAGGGCCCCAGTCAATGAGGCCTTGTGTATGTCCTCTCGCCACTGTTGCCATGCCAACCGAGGTTGAAATCTCACGCACACTGTCATTAAGGAAGGACACACTTTTCTCTCTCTCTTTGTCTTTCTTAACCCAACTGTTTTTCTTCTACCATAATCTGTCAACTATCATATAATTTTCTTCTCTGTCTCTCTCTCATGGAATTGACAGGAATTTTCCATCGGCTATGTTCGAGAAACATAGCGGTTTTCTTAAGAGGGTGCATAGGATTTTTTTTTTATCTTACTGGAAACTAGAGGTTGACCGATAGTTCGACCAATACTTTTATTAACTTTAGTTAATGTTACAAATGGACTGTAAAGTGTTACCATTTTATATAAATCCAAACAGATGGTCATCTCTAAACATCTACACAAAGGCCCTAGCATTGAAAATAGACACATACAGGGCCTAAAATTAACACTCACCAAGCGCCGAATGTGAGTAAAAATCTGCGTGAATTCTAACAATGCATCTACGCGAACAAACATGAGCGACGCTCTGGACAGTTGGCGGGCTAGTGCTGCTTCTTCACGAAAGTTTAAGCCTCAGCAATGTTCAAGATGACTAGGAAGGGAGCTCATTTTGTCACTCACACACTGTGTGGAAACTGCGCACCCTAAAAGCCATGTCTCAGACAGGGTGCAAATACTAAACTGAGCTCTTTCATATTTTATTGTACTTGAGCGGACAAATTCACATCTAATTTATATTGCTTTACTCATTTTATCTAATTATTATTATTTTGTCCTTTATTTTTACAGTTTTTTTTTAGACTTTTCCATGGACCACCTGTCCCTTGCGGACCCTAGTTTGAAAACCTGATGTGACCTACCAGAATCCGTTACGTTGCTTTACCGCTATTCATAAATCCTCTCCCGTGGTCTCATGGGATGGTAAAGTGTCCATCTGTAACAAACTGCTCTGAGACAGAAGGTAGAAGATCCAAATGCAGCTTTATTTAAAGGGTAAACCACAATCGTAGTCAAAAACAGGCAACAGGTTATACACAGGTAATCAGTCCAATCAGGCAAACACAACAGGAGAGAGGGTAATCCACGGAACGGGCAAGCAATCCAAGACCAAGAGACATGAAACCAGGGAAACACTCAGAAATGCAGTGATACAACTAACAAGACTTTGCAGTGAATGACAGAGTGAACATGGTTTATATAGGCTGGGGTAATGGGGTAATGAGGTGATGAGACACAGGTGCAAACAAAGAGTGATGATGAGTCCGGGCAAAGGATTATGGGTAATGGAGTCCTTGATGGAATGACAGTCCGGGTTGGAGTGCCCTCTGGTGGTGATCACGGGCACTCACACTGGTGAATTGTGACACCATCATATGCACACTTCAGAATTTCTTCAGAATCTCGCCGGAAGTAGTAGGTCATCCGGGTACTTTATGCCTACTCTTTTATGTGTACTGTGAATTCAGACGTACTACTTTTGTCACATACTGTTTTTCACCTTCTATAGGGAAGTATGCACTTTCGGATGCAGCCACAGTCTTTTATTCCAGATATCACCTTTTTTGCCTTCAAAATGAAAGTTTGTCAGAATAGCACATTAAAATGTTCAGCACATTTCTCTCAGCTGTTTAGTGAATATTCAAATAGACAATGCCACACTAAGGGCCTTTCATATCCCGATAAGTGGTTTTATTCTGTCTGCTTTACTTATGAGGCTTCTCGCCTGAAGTCAGAGACGCCTCTCAGTGAATGTCTGCTGAATAGGTGATGTGTGTAGATGAAGCTCATGCTTGCATACATGCATAATGATCTGATCATCAGGTTGTCTCTGAATGTTTTTTTTTTTTTTTTGTGAGCTTGAGGTGCGTTTCTGGAAAATGTGATCTCACTGTGATCTGCAAAAGCCCCATGTGAGAACGGCTTGGTGTGTGCCCTGGGCTCGTTATGGTAGTATAATTAATAGTACTCAACTCGCTCTCAGTATCCGCTGCTTGAAAAGGTTTTATAATAAATTAATCATTTAACACAATCTGATGAATATTAATACAAGGCTTTTATTCAACTTCTCCAACATATTCAGAGGCTAATTGGAGATTCTACTTTACATGTCCTAGTAGAATACATAAAAAGGTGAAGGTTTCACTGTGAGTGAAAGGCACAAGCTTAAGCAATTAACTTAAAGTGTGAAGTGAAATACAGATTTTTTTACATGGTCACTATTTGTGCTAAATATCGGTTACTCTAAATCAGTGTTTCCCAACCTTTTTTTCAGCCACAGCACCCTTTGAAAATGGTACTGGAATTACTGGAATACTTCAATAAGATCGCTTAAAAAGCATCAATATTGGATAACATTTTTGATACCACAGGGAAGAGCTGCCAGGCTACGGTCATATATTTTTTTATATCTAATGTTTTGTCCATACATTGAAAGTCTAGGCAATCAATAATTTCTTCTGAAGAGATCACTATATATGATGACAGATTTTAAAGGGTTAGCTTCTTTTCTAAAGGGTTAGCTTCATACCTTCTTTTCTGTATGTTTCCTGAGGTTCACTTATAATGTTAGTGTGATTTTTTACATCATAAAATGTCATAATTTAAAAATAAAAGGCATTTTTCTACCCTGATTTTATCCCTCTGGCTTGAACGCTCTGTTGTGAAGGGGCGTGTCTGCTGTGAGACGTCAGTGTAAATGCCTACTGCTGTGATTGGCTAACATCTTTGCATTTTAAATGCGTATTACATGTGGAACCCTCTCAAACACTTTTACAACGTTTTTACTCTTACAGCTGTTGAGATTAACGAATCCTGAAAAGTGTTAGATTTAGATATTTTCCCATCACATGAAAAGTTGCAGCAATGAGCATTAAAAAGATGACAGATGCAGTGATCTCTTCATTGAAACGCGATTTCTGTCTCTCCAAAAATGCTTTCACCACAACTAACAGCAAACATGATGTAAATAGTAAGAGCTTAATTGTGTAGTGTAACAGCATCATTTGTATAATGGCAGTTTTGACAAGTGTACAGATAAACTCGCGCTGTTTGATTGACAGCTTCAGCCATTATAAAGGGAGCGTTCTTTGATCGCTTTTTTAGAATTAGCAGATTATTTTCATGCTACTAAGAGAAACAATGTGAAGTTGATCGTTTAGTCACTGGCTTGATTTACTGATGCATAAACCCTTTTAAACGTCTGAAGAGTCTGAACTTGAATAATTACACATTAGATATCACTGATCACGGATCAGGCATTAGAATGAACACTGTTACTTACATGTTTGTGGCATAGCTGTGGAAACCATTTGGTAAAAGTCTTTTGGTAAAAGTTTGCTAAGCCTGCGCTGATATTGCGACTGAATTACCAAATAATCCACAGTGAAATGTAAAAATAAACTGAATCCATTTTTCTCTGACATCGGGATCCTTCGGCAGCTTATGCAAAGTTGATGTTTTTCCACAGCCAGGAACATCACAATGTCTGGGTGGCATTGCAATCTTTCACAAATGTGCAGCCCCATACCAACAAACTGCGATGCACTGTGAATTCTGACACTGTTCTATTAGAACCAGCATTAACTTCTTGAGCAATTTGAGCTACAGTAGCTCGCTTGTTTGATCAGACCACACAGGCCAGCCTTCGCTCCCCATGTGCGTCAGTGAGCCTTGGCCGCCCATGACCCTGTCGCCGGTTCACCTCTTTTCCTTCCTTTGACTACTTTTGATAGATACTGACCACTGCAGACCGGGAACACCCCACAAGAGCTGCAGTTTTGGAGATGCTCTGACCCTTTGACTCTGACGTGAAACTTGCTCAAATCCTTACGCTTGCCTATTTTTCCTGCTTCTATCACATCAACTTTGAGGACAAAATGTTCACTTGCTGACTAATATATCCCACCCACTAACAGGTGCCGTGATGAAGAGATAATCAGTGTTGTTCACTTCACCTGTCAGTGGCCATAATGGTATGCCTGATCTGTGTATATAGACATTGCTCAATTACTATTATACTACTATTATAACTATTCAAACTTTGATAGTAAACAGTGAGTAATAAAATAAGAACAAAAAAAAAATACTAACAATAGCACAAATAAATACAATGGAAAAAAGATACAAATGAAACAAATTGCTTAAAGTTTTTCAAGTTGGTCTAACAGTAGTAGGGTTATTCAGCTAAGAAATAGGCCTACTACAGAAACTGAATAAAGTAATTAAATGTAAAATAATCTAAGATCGTTTTCATTTTAAAAATTAAATACAGATGAATCAAAGTTACAAAAAATAATTCAGTCAGAAGAGCAGTGATTTTTCTCTTTGTGTTTTGTTTTTTGATTAGCAACACAGACTGCATGTTTATTAGGCTGCTGTCACTTTAAGACCTGACGCATGGATCCAATATACCGTTACACATGCATATCTGAACTATTCATTTAGGCCATAACTGACTGTGTTTATGTGAATACTCGGCAAGACGGACATTGTGACTATTTTTGTGTGTATTTGACCGCAACAAGCCGCGAAAAAAAACAAAAACAAGTTGGCACTCGCAAGCTGTTGTGTGTGCGCTCTTTGGATGTGAACACAGGAATTAAAATTATGCACAATCCCACATAGGGGTGTAACGGTACACGAATTCGTACCGAACCGTTTCGGTACAGGGCTTTCGGTTCGGTGCACGCGTGTACCGAACGGTTTCCGAATGCAATCTTTTACAGTTAACAGTCGGCTTGTTTTAAGCACGGAACACACTTCAATCTGATTTCCCACATGAACATATTAAGTACTCAGTTCATTTTATCGCGAAATTCAAACGATAAATGCCGTTTTGACGCTCTTTAATGTGGCGTGACTGATCACTGATCGCGCGTGTGAACGCGATCATTTATGAACACGATCGATCATCTCTTCCTAAAGAGTAAACATGAATGAACATCTGATGGTATGTTGAGGTTACATTACAACTTACTGTCACGTATCATATGTGGTGTACTCGCTCAATCAGTGTTTCAACGGCTGAAAGACCTCAATATATATAACTGCTTGCAAACTAAACAATGTCATGTAGCGTCACATTTACCTCAGAAGTCATTCAGTGTCCACAGAATTTTATTCCCTAGAGAAATCAACTCTTTCACTAATTATATGCACTATATTCACCTTATAAATATATTCTACTTAACCTGTTAATTATGTAGGCTACGTCTTGATTATTTCATGTATGTTTAAATAAACCTGTCATGAAAATGACAGACACTGTGTAAAATGATTATATTTCAACAAGGAATTGGAGAAAAAAACTATTTTATAATTAGATTTAGAAGTTATTGCAAAAACTGCCTTATGTGAAGTTTACATGTTTGTGTACTCTGTTATTTGAGTGTTGATTATTATACCTAAAAATAAACAGCAACTGAATTTAGGCTAACAGTTTGGGCTCTGTTGTTAACCTTTAATATTAATGTGCAAGTAAGGGCTCCCTATATAGTTTACAGCAATATCTTCAATAAACTTTGTTATACTTTAATTCATTTAAGAACAGACACTTTTTTTCAGTAAACCACTGTTTAATAAAAAATAAATAAAAAGCAATTATGTAAAACTGCTGCACCAAACCCATACCGAACCGTGACTTCAAAACCGAGGTACGTAACGAACCGCCAGTTGTGTACCGTTACACCCCTAATCCCACATCGGAATTCCTTTATGATTTCCATTTGTATTATGTGTGTGTGTGTGTGTGTGTGTGTGTGTTATTGGTTGTTATTTGAGACTGAGACAGATTGCTATATAATAACTTTTTTTTAACAGTTTTTAGCTATTTCAAAATGTTTGAAGGATTTTTTACACTGCACCTCTGCAATCGCCAGACGGCAGCCCAGGGTGCCGCAGCACCCCGGTTGGGAAACACTGCTCTAAATAAATGTGGTAACTTGTTTTTCACCACAGTTGTCAGACATCAAATAACACAAAAAGTTTCTGTAAGCTACTTAAACTGTATAAAATATATATATTTTTATGTATAGTCATGATCCTAGTTTCTGGTCTCTACAGTGTTACAGTCATCCTTAAATCCACATTGTATCAGCTATGACATGACACACCATTTTATCATCAAAGTTCTTAATTAAAATGATGCCTGCACTTTGAATCGTATATTTTAATAATTTAAAAATAATAATAATAAAGTAATTTAGATGATTTTTAACTTATTTTGTGAGTGTGTTTGGAATGAGATGAACAGTAGTGTAGGCTTTGTACAAGTAATGCAGGCATTCACTTACAGCAGGGGTGTCCAATCCTGATTCTGGAGGGCCACTGTCCTGCAAAGTTTAGCTCCAACCCCAATTAAACACACCTGAACCAGCTAATCAAGGTCTTATTAGGCATACTAGAAACTTCCAGACGGGTATTGAGGCAAGTAAGAGCTAAACTCTGCAGGACAGTGGCCCTCCAGGACCGAGTTTGGACACCCCTGACTTACGAACAGTGTGTTTATCTTGTGCTACAAGAGTTAGTCAGGTCATCTGTTTTTAAGTTTTCACATCCTTAAAATATTTACCTTGAAATATTTCCCATTCCAAATGTAATGCTGTGGAGGAGGCTTGAAGCATTGGGGTTGGAGTACACTTCTTTTTTTTTTTTTTTTTTTACTGGTCACTGATCGCTGATCCATTTTCTCACAAAACACGAAAACAGAGTTGCTTGATTTGTAAAGCAATTTCCGTCTCTGTAAATAAAGGTCGACTGCTTCATTCTCCCTTCTCTAAATTCTTCCTGCTCCTTCCATCCCTTGAGAGAGGCTGGCTCTCTAAATCTGTCTGTCTAACAATAGTTGAGCCAGCATTGTTTGTGGTCAGGATGTAGTGGCTGACCGTGCTCGATCACACTGACATTTATCACTATTATTTTGTCTCTATTCTCCCTCTTTTATTTGACAGGGGCTCATGGGGGTCCTGCATCGGCCTCTTTGTCCTTTCTGCCTCTCTCTGTCTCATTCAAACTTTTTTTCTGAATCCTTAGCTCTCAGACCAGGTGAAATTGAAAGTCTCCAATGGGAACATGCTGCAGAATAGCTCTCAAACTGGGTTTCTCTTTTTCTTTTCTTTCATTCTTTTTTTCTGTACTTGTAGTTCTCTTCTTGTTCTATTTCTACCTTTTGATTTGTACCCTGTTCACTTTTTCTTAGCTTCTGATTCCTGTCTTCGTACATACCTTCTCTTACATCTCTGCTCCTTCAATAAATGCTTTTCACAGTCGTTTTTGCACACGTTTAAAAATGATCTTGAAGGCTCTCTCTAAGTGTAGGCTTTTTGCTAACTATAAAGGGAAAATATTTCTCATTTCTTATTCCTCAATCGATCCCTTTTCAAAATAGAAAGGAGGAATCCTACATAGCTCGCTTTTACATCTAAATTATTTCTCATGGGCAATATTGTGATTAAATGGAGAACTAATGGAGTTTTTTTTCTGAAAGAAATTGTTCAGCCAAAATGAAAATTCTGATGACTTACTTGAATGCTTAAATCACAGAAGAGTGTCAGCAAAATACTACATTCAGATCACTGTTTTTTTTTCAAGTACCGATGGATTTTGGAGTAAAGGTAAAATTGGGGTGGATTTTATTTTTCTTGCTTGCTTTTCTATGCATGCAAAAGGAACCAATGACAGCCGCCACAATTTTACTGTTAAAATACACTCACTGGCCGCTTTATTAAGTACATCTTGCTAGTACTGGGTTGGACCCCCTTTGCCTTCAGAACTGACTTAATTCTTCATGGGATAGATTAAACAAGGTGCTGGAAACATTACTCAGAGATTTTGGTCCATATTGACATGATAGCATCATGCAGTGCTGCAGATTTGTTGGCTGCACATCCATGATGCGAAATCTCCCGTTCCACATCCCAAAGGTGCTCTATTGGATTGAGATCAGTTGACTGTGGAGGCCATTTGAGCTTAGTGAACTCATTGTCATGTTCAAGAAACCAGTTTGAGATGATTTGAGTTTTGTGACATGACGTCAGTAGCGGTTTTGGGCCCGGGGCGGCATTTTTTCATGACACATGAGGGGCGGCACTAGCAGTTAAAAAAAATTAATAATCCTCTGCGCCGTGAAGCGGTTTTATATCTATCGTTTCACTAAGTGGGGAATTGGTAAATTGACACCCTCTGCATAGACTGCAGGTGTCCCTGCTTGCTGAGAAGGTGCCATGCACTTTGGTTGTGTGTGAGAAGGGGGGAGTGGGCGCGGGGAACAGTTATGGGTCTCTCCCAGAAGCAGAGGTGTGTGTGTTCATCTGAGCCTCATTGGTCTGTCACCACTCGTCAATGTCAAAATATTTGAGAAAACCAATCAAATCAGAGTAGGCGGGCTTTATGTTCACACAGAAGCTGATGAGGCGCGAATTTTAGCACCGCATCTCAACACATTTGATCTCCATATTCAAGTCAGAAATGTTGAAAATATTACAAAAATATTCTGGCAAATGAATAAACTTTTGTCTAATTTCGCCATTTTTAATTGAAAATAGGCCTATGTAATGTGAGTCATAATGTAATTAACAAACTAAGAAATATTAACAAACTAACAAATACTAACAAAGCTAGATCAGGCAAGATTAATGAGTGTGTACATTGTAAATTAATATAATTCCATTTGTAGCATTCAGTTAATAAAAAACTCAGTTTTTTTCTGCCTATATTAGGCTTAAGATTAGTAATGAATGTGTGCATATTGTGAATTAATTTATTAAACTTAGTTTCCTAGCTTTCCTGGTAGCCTTCAGTAAATTAACATGTCTACGAAAATGATTAATAAAACATAAATATCAGTTAACCATGTTTACTACTTTTTTCACTGATGAAAATGTCTGCCCACTGACATGGTTTTCAAACTATTGTTATCTAATTTTTTGGCCTTCAGAACATCTTAAAATGCACATAGATCATATAAATAAAAATTTTCTCGGGGGACTGTTCCCCCGAACCCCCCTAACCTCACATTTGGGATCTCAGTTATTACAAACCTGGCTACATTCCAGGGTATGCTAAGGGATGTACAATACGTTCATGCAGAATAAGGCATTAATATTTGCAACAATAAACAGCCGATATACTAATATGCAAGCAAGCAAGGTCTTGCCCAGGGTGCAATTCAATGTAGAACCGCCACTGCATGACGTGTTACCATGCTGGGAGTAGCCATCAGAAGATGTGTACACTGTGGTCATAAAGGGATTGACATGGTCAACAACAATGCTCAGGTTGGCTGTGGTGTTTAAACAATGCTCAAGTGGTACTAAGGAGCCCAAAGTGTGCCAAGAAAATATCCCACATCATTACACCACCAACAGCAGCCTAAACCTTTTGATACTTGGATGGATCCATGCTCTTTCCAGGTATATCCAGGCATATTTGCCCACAGAACTGCTGCTCACTGGATATTTTATCTTTTCGGACCATTCTCTCTAAACCCTAGAGATAGTTTTGCCTGAAAATCCCAGTAGATAAGCAGTTTCTAAAATACCAGCACATCTGGCACCGACAACAGTGCATTCAAAGTCGCTTAAATCACTGTTCTTCCCCATTCTGAGGCTCAGTTTGAATTCAGCAGCTCGTTTTAACCATGGCTGTGTCTCAATCAGTTCCCTAGCTCCCGAGCTCGTGAATCAGTATATCGTGTTCACGAATTTGGGCACTGATAAGCACAGTAAAGTACGCTGACTCACTACACATTGAGACACTGATGACTCTAGAGTTTATATCTTTCTGACATTTATTGAAATGTTATTTAAATGATAAATACTTTGCTTGTTACATATATGTCCAGCATTTCAGCCATAAATAAATTTTAAATGTTAGCTAGATTATGTTCATTACCAGTCTAGCGATGTATGTTTATGCTGAAATATAATTGTTTTGACTGGGCATATAGTGAGCATCGATGCACCCTGGTTTTGGTGAGCGAACGTTTCAGTGCCCTAGAAGGATTCTATGATTGATACAGCCCTAAAAAAGGCAGACTCCCTGAACAGTGCCCTGACTACTGAACTAGGGAGCTTATTGAGAGGCACCCCATGTCTGCATGACTAAATTAGATTATATATTTATGTTAATGAAGAGTTGATCAAGTGTAGAGGTGGTTTAAAACTTTTCACACATGCCAGCATGTTGAAACTTCAAGTGCCCCTATTATGGTATTTTAAAGTTTCCTAGTTTTGTTTTGGAGGTCTCCAACAACATGCATCAAAGGTCAAAAATCACTTTCATTTTCTTATAATATACATTGCACATCACCACAATGTTCAATGATTCTTAAACGACTCGATGGATGAAGTCTTTCTAAATCTCTCCTTTCCGCGAGCCTACTCTGCTCTGATTGGTCAGACGGCCCAGTCTGTTGTGATTGGTCTACCACGTACAGCGCGTATTTTGGAAACAAATGCCATTACCATAACTGAACTCCAGCTCCGTTCAGGAGGCTTCCTGTTCCTAAAGCTCAGCTATTGTACACACTGTAAAAACTGTGATGATGACGTTGATTTTACATAAATCTCAGTGCGAGTACAAATCGATGATAAAACAATGGGAGAACTATATTCAACCCGAACCTCGAGCAGGACGTTTCTCAGTGATTCTACTCAGTTTGAGGTACATTATGAGATGTTTCAACTGTAATTCCTAACCATCAGCATTAGCAAGTGTGCGTCTATCAATGAATGTGGGAAAAATAAATATTCTGAACCCCAAGTGGATTTACACAAGCTGAGAAAGTCAGAAAGTGTTAGGTTGTGCCCCACTCTCCCCTACCCAATAAAGTGGCCGGTGTGCAGAGATGGGCATAAATACATGGAAATGTATTTAAAATACAAATACAAAATACTGTGTGGAAAAATGTATTTAAATACAAATACAGTATTTTGTATTTTGAAAATACACAAAATACATGTGAAATTGGCGATTCAGTGCAGGTATCCCTATTAGGATGAAATCTGTCTGGGCCTATTCATTAATATATTTTGTTCTAATGTCACAACAAGTCACAATTTCAAGTTTACTAGGTTTAACTTAATTATTTGGTTAGGGTTTAAGAAGTGTACTAAAAAACTTTCACATGTGTCCTCAAAATGACCCACAACCTAATCAGTTTATATGTGAAAAAATCAATTTATTCACAAACTTCTCACGAGACGAGACGAGAACTGCCTGCCAACGTGCAAGTTTGAATTTCCTTTCGCGGCAGTTATGATAACACAAATCACATCACACCCAATAACTCATTCGCCCTTGCTTCTTTTTCCACTGCAACATTCCAATTATTCCTGCCCACTAAAAGCTGCACAGATATATTTGCTTACCCTGATAGGCCTATGTAAACGATTTAGAAAAAGTTCCATCGATTCACAATTTGTATCTGCTACGAATCTACGATATGTATTGTCATATGATATCACCCATCCCTAACATGCAGTAATGTTAATATTTCAAACACATTTGACAAGCTATCAACAAGTAGAATTGACCATGACATCCTTATTCCAGAAAAGTTGTGCATGAATGTGCATAAAAACAGCACCCTGATAAAGAGGTTGACTGGCTCAAAGTATTTTGAGTATTTTGAAAATACAAAAATACTCATCTTAAATGTATTTAAATACAAATTACATTTGATTTTTCCAAAGGTTTTAAAATACAAAATAGTATTTTGTATTTAAAATACGTATTTTAAATACATGTATTTGAAATACTGCCCATCCCTGCCGGTGTGTGTATCTTAAATGCATGGAAAATGATCAGTGAGTTATATTAACATTTTTGCTGACTGTCTTGGATGCTCTTAAGTGTTCAAATGACTGCAGTTGTATAGAATTCATAGAATTCAACTAAAATAAAATACTAGATTAAATCTCTTTAACGTCTCATTTGGTTCTCTTACACAGCATTTAGGTTAATGGAGTGTGAATAGAGACTCATGCCTAATTGATCTTCTACTTCTCAGATTTTTCTCCTGAAAAGAAAGAAAAAACCTTATCCTTTTTCTTTTTCAAAAATATCATTTTCTGCAATCAAGTCAGATATCTCAGTATAAACTACATTTATCCTTAAATTCTCATCAGCTTTGCTATCCACATTCATTTAATTGCTCTATACTCCTACTGTAAACAATTGTATCGTGTGTTTATTTTTATCTTATACAGAATTGCAGGAGAAACATCTGAGACAAATTTACTAAGACTCCTCAGCTATATATATATATTTTTTTTACCTCCGAGCTGTAACATTTTCTGAGTTGCATGTCATCTTTCTGAATACCATTGTGAGTTTTCCGTTAGGAAGCACCTACGGCTGGCGCTTTATTCTTGAAGAATAGCGTTGCCATTTTCATGCTACACTTCACAGATCAATGACTTTGGTTCTCTTTCATTCCTGTTGCTCTGCCATTTTCTATATGATGCACTTCTTTGCCCTTTTTTTCAGTCAGTCTCTCTCTCTCTCCTGCTCTCTTTCTCTGCATAGTGGCTGTTTGCCAGCTGAATGCTCAGTCGTGGTGTGTCAGATGCTTGTATCCTGTTGCACTCTGTTGCCCTTAACCGCCCACCCCAGGGGCGATACGGCTAGAGAAGCAAGAGCGAGGACACGCTCCAGTCACTTTAGACGGAGTTTCCTCTTCACCTGCGAAATGAAATTCCTCCTGATCGTACCAGCAATGCTGTAATAGTCACACGTACACAGCAAACATACCACATTTGCCTGTACAAAAACACATTTAGTACATTACATGCACAAACTGAATACTAAAGAAGCCACACGCACAGGAGGGCACACGGATGCTTTTGCAAAGTGTTCCCCACACATACACACACACACGCAATGCTCGATCTGTCTCCCCTAGTTGTAGGTTTAGGCTACAAAGCCTTTGTAGTGGAATTGATTCTCCGCTTTGATGTATTATTATTGTCACAGCTAACCAAATTGCCACCCCGCTCGAAAAGACAGAGCACAGAGGTAACAATACAAACCCCATCTTATATCTGCATGGGAGAGAAGTTTACACACAACCGCTTATAACCATATGGCTTATAAATATACACATATGGTCTGTTTCCACCTCAGAGTGAAATGTGAAAATGGTTATATTTAGACAAAGTTTAAAATAACGGCATTTTAGACCGCAATAGAAACTCAGACAGCAATAGGTCTGGGGGGAAAAGTTCCTGAGACAAATTGTTCCAGGTAATTGTTCACAGGAAATGTGGCTTAACAGTCTACTACAGTCTACTAATATTCTAATGAGAGTTAGCTGACATGTAGTTGCAAAGAAATATGTTTTTATAAGCTATCGACCCAAAAAAACGAGTGTTTAAGGAGACAAAAGGGGAGACAGACAAGCTTCAGCAGGAAGAATGGGTGAATTTTGAGATCCTGACACTCAGTATGTCTCAGTATGTCTATATGTGTGCAGTAAATATGTTGTCACTGTTAAGTAAAATATCCAATTGTCAGTTTTATATATTATATTTCCTGTCGCTGATTACGTTCCCCTCCAGTGGGTGTAGTTCTCAGTGTAATATAGCATGTCACGCTCTGTCTCAATAGCCTGTATCCACTTTTTTGTCCTTAAACATTCGTTTTTTGGGTCAACAGCTTATAAAAACTTCTGGGTTTTTTGTTCTGGGTTGTTTAGCTTGTTTGCTGTACACAGAGTATGTGCGATTGCGAATCAAAAGTGAAAGTAAATGGGAGCTCCCTGATTCGCGCATATTAGGCGACATACAATAGCCAGTCTCAAAATATCAAAGCTATCTTTTGCTGGGCTGTGTAGTTGTAACCACATCTTAGCTTTTTTTGCTCTCTGTTTGCACTTTGTATATTAAGACAGTAATTTGATTATGATTGCACTTATTGTTTGCATTTAAAAAGACTAAGAAAAATCTGTTATTTATTTTTATGTATACTGTTTTTATTTCTCTGTTCAATTTGTGGAAAGGAGTTGAATTAGGAGGTCACACACAGCTTCAGTCAGAAGTTCTGGAAGCTCATAATTCATGTACAGTAAGGGATGATGAGACTTTGGGATGAAGAGATTTTGTATGAAATTATACTGGAGAGAAACCAGTCAGTTGAGTTTGTTTGTTACAGTGCTTGTATATTGTTGTCTTTCAATGCATATGATAATTCATTCTCGGAAAGTAGAACTGAAATGACATTCATTACAAGATGATTTGTAGATACTAGTATAAAATTACTGTGCAAAAATCTCATCTCGTCTCGTTCTCGTGAACCCAATCTTTTGTCTTGTCTCGTGAGCTAAGTGTCTCGTCACACTCCTCACGGTGGTTTTCTTCGGTTTGGAGAATTAAAAATGCATTGCAACATTTTTCATTATATGACATACTATCTTGTAACTGAGTTTTGCTTCTTGTAATTGTGACTATATATCATATCAAATAAGTAACAATTACAAGAAACAAACTCACCGTTATGAGATATAAAATCACGTACCTACAGTACATATTCCTACCAGCGTAGGAAAAAGTCAAATGCATTTGGAGGTTTTGACCTACTTTGTTATTATAATCCTTTCGGCTTCTGCAGTTGACTTCTTGGTTTGTCCATCATTGCTCTTTTTTCTACTTACTTTTTATGCAGTGAGAGTTTACACACACTCACACACACACACACGCGCGCGCATATTTATGTGATGTATGTGAGGAGAAAATTGAGTAGTTTCTTTCTGGCTGTGGGGTGTTTGAATATGTATGATGGCCGTCGGGTTTTCTTCTAGTCAAGCCTGATGCCGTGCAACGACACACTACCTCTGAACACACTGTCTGTCACAGGTATTTATCACTGCGCCTGTGTACCCGTGTGTCTTTTTGCGTGTGTGCGTCCCAAAAAGCAGGGGAGTTGTTACGGACTGCCAAATAAACAACCTGGCAGAACATTTCTCAACAGGTCTGCGTGTTTGTGCGTCTCTGATAGGAAGCCAGTCGGTCTATCAAAAGCGAGCGAGTGAGTGTTTTACTGGGACAAGAAAACAGTCTTGAATAGAGGCATATCATTTTAGGACTATGCTTTTTCTTTGTAGTTATTCAGCTATGTACTGACAGAAGCATTTCGCCCCTCTCAGGCCTGGTGTGTGGTACGTACACTGCATGTATGCTTTTTAAAGGGTGCAAAATATAAATGTGTTTGTGAATGTCAGTGAGAGCAGGTTGGTTGACCTTGAAGAAAGCATACTTTCAGATGTCAAACTGCTCTCTTTCTTGTCCTTTTCCTTTCTTAGGCCTCTTTTGGAGATTAAACTGTAATTTTCTTCTGACAGATGTGGTTGATTTCAGGGTTATACAACACACATATACAATGGCTTACTGTACATTCACATATTACCTGAGGACATTTGGTGAATTTCAGACATGGAAAATAAAATTTTGATTGAGTATGGTGGCCTATAACCTTTCAATTATGCATGTTCTGCTTTTTTATATATATATATATATATATATATATATATATATATATATATATATATATTCTGATATATATTTTCCACTTATATCTTACTCCTTTTAGGTGTCAAAAACTGTATATAAAGTTAAAACGAAAAAAATCAGTCAGTAACTACTGAAAGGGGTGGTTGATTATGATGTCACTTTTTTAACTTTAGTTAGTGCGTAATGTTGCTGTTTAAACATAAACAACATCTGCAAAGTTAAGATGCTCAAAGTTCAAAGCAAATATATTTTCTTTTACAGAAATTGCTTTTTAAGGACTACAGCAAACGGCTGGTAGGGACTACACAAGCTTCCTCCCGGGTTAGTGACATTAACTCTAAAATTTACATAAATCCTGCCCCCGGGAACACGCAACAAAGGGGATGAGGCCATGTTGAGAAGGAGAAGAGTTATGTAGTAATGTCGTTGCCGTGCCGTCGAAACGCTGTCATTTTCACCGCGATTGCAGGTCCTCTTTGTTCTGCCTTCCTAGGGACGCTGGACTGGCACCATGTCTACACCGGACGCGAGTGGCACGATGTGACGCTACAAAAGACAATAGAACCCGTTATAATCAGTGATGTTGTCCACACTAGATGCGTCGCGACCAAGCGGCAACCTCCCCCAGTTTCTCTTGAAGCCAATACGGAAGTGACTTAAACTGCAATTCATCGACTGGCCGGTCGGCCCATAGGGACAAGCTCCAAAAGGGAGCAGAATCTCATTGAGCCCCATGTTAAAATGCCCAGCTTTACAGCAGAAAAAAAAAAACATGTTTACAGCCTGGTACAAATTGTGGCTTTGGTCTATTTATCTAAATTTGCCCTTCATGACAACTGTGAGGGGGGTGATTTTTTTTTTTTTACTCATTCGTTTACATTATATAAAGCCTTAAAGTTCTGCATAATTAAGGGGGTGGCAGCTTTGAGTGACAGGTGGATTGTCGTTTGTCTGCTGTCTGTTAATCATCACGTCACCTCAGCTCCACCCACGTCCCACCTCTTTGACCATTTCTGTTATCTGGGAGTGACTGCCAAGATGGCAACGGCCAGCTCGACCCTACTTTATGCTTCAAAACTGCTCTTCAGAATCCTATGGGTGACGTCACGGACACTACGTCCATATTTTTTTACAGTCTATAGTCGCGACGTGAGTGGTAAATCTTCGACAGTAAACTGATGTCTCATTCTATTTATGACGTAGGCTACTGACTTGATGGACAAAAGCTTTGCAACATGCACTTTGTCACGTCCAGTGAGGACGTGAGCAACAAACTTCTTTTTAATCCCACCAACGAACTTTGAATGTTGTTTTTTGTTGGCGTTTATGTGATCAGTGTAAATTATCCTTTGATTAGAGCTTTTAAAGTGTTTACCCACATGCTCATTTGGCTACAGGCATGCTAAACATGGTTCTGTGTGAACATGGTTCTTTACTATATTAAAGCCATGGATTAGTCTTCGTAATGTGCTCATAGTTCTGGCGACAGATATTTGGCAACCACTCGTTCTGTAAAGACAAAACTAACAGTGCTCTACATATAGATCCGCAGTCTGTAATCCAAATAATCCCTTCAAGCATTTACAAATTACAGCGTATCTAAATGTATGAGAAAACTACAAACAAAAAAACATACCGTTCTGAAACGTCCTGTAACAGCTGTTCTTGCGCAGGTTCTGCTTGATCCTCTTCACAAAATTTCTCTGGGTCTTGATAAATTGATATGGCAATATTGACGCCATTGTTCATTACAATACAACTGAGCATATTCAACTAGCTGTAATGGTAAGGGGCGTGAAGTTCCGTGCACTAGGCGGTTAGCGAATCACAACTCACTGGGCCAGCTAACCAATCTGAGCCCATTGCGTATTTCTGAGGGAGGGGCTTCATAGAACCAGGAAGCTATCCGGCCGTTTTTACGAGAAGGGACACAGCGGTATAGAATAAAGCTAAATTATGTAACAAATATAATGTTTTTTTTTTATTTTTTTTTTATGAAGCATCATCACCCCATAAACACAATCAAGCTTTCGAAAAAAGCTGATCAACCACCCCTTTAAGTTTTATGAACTTTAAATACACAAAACTGTAACATCAAAGGATTAGTTCACTTTAAAATGAAAATTATGATTTACTCACCCTCAAGCCATCCTAGATGTATATGACATTCTTCTTTCTGTTGAATACAATCAGAGTTATATTAATAAATATCCTGGCGCTTCCAAGCTTTATAATGGCAGTGAACGGGGCCAACGGAAAAAGCTTAAAGGGGTGGTAAAACATTCTTTTGAAGGCTTGACTGTGTTTGTGGGGTGCACTGTAACATGTGTTCATGCTTCGTTTTAAAAAAAATTGCCTTATTTTTCATATATTTGACCTTTATTCTACACTGCTCTGTCCCTCCTTGTAAAACGGTCTGATGCTTTCCGGGTTGTATGAAGCCAGTCCCTCAAAAATACGCGATGGGCTCTGATTGGTTAGCTGGCCAAGTGTGTTGTGATTCGCTAACCGCCTAGTGCACGTTTGTCGGAAACGTCACGCCCCTTACCTTTACCGGAGGCTGTGCTTTGGTCAGTATTAGAAACAACGGCGTCAATAAAACCATATGAGCCCGAATCAGACCCAGAACATTTGAGTGAAGATGATCGAGCAGAACCTGTTCAGTCCTCAAGAGTAAAGACTGCGGATCTATAATCGCTACTGAATGGCACTTTAACTTTTGTATTTTTAGAACGATTATAGCCAACTATCTGTCGCAAGAACTAACCCAAAACGAACACTAAGCACTGGCTTTAACTAGTAAGTTAGCCAAATCACACACAGAACCATGTTTAGCAAGCCTGTAGATAAACAATACATAAAAGCTCTAATCAAAGAATCATTTACACTAATGCCAGGTTCGCTGTTGAGATTTTAACGTTAGTGTTTGTAACTTTAGGTGTTCGTCGGATAACGTTAAGTATGAATGAGCATTTAACAGACTGGTTTGCAGAACATCGCTGTCATCTGTTTACTTCCTTGCTACAACCTATTACAGGAAAACACATCGATGAAAAATAAATAAGACTTACAGGTTGTGGCCCGTAAACAGCTTCTGTTTGTAAATCCAGCTTTCAGGACAAGCCGTTGTGCATATCCTGTATTGAACTCGCGAAGTTTGTGGAAGTTGTCCTCCGTGAAATGTGCAGCGCGCGCATCGTGCATCCACGCACTGGCAGTGTTTTTTTCACGCAGCTGACGTTGTG
Organism: Gobio gobio; assembly: GCF_949357685.1. Classification (NCBI taxonomy): domain Eukaryota; kingdom Metazoa; phylum Chordata; class Actinopteri; order Cypriniformes; family Gobionidae; genus Gobio; species Gobio gobio. The sequence goes on along the minus strand of NC_137116.1, from coordinate 28,481,920 downwards.
CAAATCCGGCATTGAAATCGCGAAGACGGTGGATGTTTTCCTCCGTGAGATGTGCTGCAGGGAGCCCCGCACGCGCCTGTTCCCCGCTGTCTCATACACACGTGCAACATGTTGTATGTTAAACGCTCTGCAACGCACCGCCATCCCAAGGAAGGCTGAACAGATCAAGTACCCCAGACCTGCAATCCGGATGAAAATAACAGCGGCAACAACACTCCAGCCTAACTATACCACAACAGCGCCGCGATACAAAATGGCCTCACCCCCCCTTATTTAATATTCTCGGAGGAGGGGTTTATGTAAATATTGAGCCTGGTGATGTCACCAACCCTGGAGGAATGTCTGTAGTTGCCTACTGGCCGTTTGCTGTAGTTCTTAGAAACTGATTTCTTTAAAAGCAAATATCTCCCTTTGCTTTAAACTTTGAACGTTGTAACTTTGCAGATGTTGTTTATGCTCAAGCAGCGACATTACACGCTAGCTAAAGTTAGAATAGTGAAATCGTGGTTTACCACCCCTTTAAAGGAACACGCCGACTTTTTGGGACTTTAGCTTTTTCACCAAATCCCCCAGAGTTAGATAAGTCCATACATACCATTCTCATCTCCATGTGTGCTATAACTCTGTCTGATACACACACCGCTAGCCTAGCTTAGCACAAAGACTGGAGGTAAACGGCTCCATCTAGCCTACTGCTCAATACATGACAAAATAACGCCAACATTTTCCTATATTTACATGTTGTGATGTGTATAGTTACATCGTGTACTAAGACTGACGGAAAATGAAAAGTTGTGATTTTCTGGGCCTATATGGCTAGGAGCTATACTCTCATTCCTGCGTAAAAATCAATGGTACGACTTTAAATTTTCCGTCGATCTTAGTACACGATGTAACTATAAACATCACAACATAGGAAATAGGAAATGTTGGTGTTATTTTGTCACTTATTGAGCAGTAGGCTAGCTGGAGCCATTAACCTCCAGTCTTTGTGCTAAGCTAGGTTAGCGGTGGGTGCATCAGATAGAGTTATGGCACACATGGAGATGAGAATGGTATGTATGGACTTATCTAACTCTCGGGATACGGTGAATCAGCTAAAGTTACAAAGAGACGGCATGTTCGTTTAACTGGTGCGACTTATGACGTCGGACGTAGCGTAAGCATTTTGAACTGCGAGAGGCTTTACGCTTCCTTCGTAAGTTGAATACAGAGCCGTGTGGTGTATGTTATAAACCTGGGAAGAGCCAGGATATTTATTAATATAACTCTGATTATGTTTGGTCTGAAAGAAGAATTTTAAAGTGAACTTATCCTTCAAGTAATGATAACTTGAAATTCAGTGAGTGAGTTAATTCAGTGAATTATTCATCAGAATGGTTCAAACTTGTTTTATTTTTTGACATTGAGTTTTTATTTTATTTTTTACAATTTATTTAAAAAACAGCTCATAAGAGTATTTTTTCCCTCATGAATCTGACTGTACTGCTTGTGCTTTTGGTTTTGATGTGCTGCTCATAAGGTCAACGTAATAGTTAACTTAAAAGGGTGACTTAATATACAGTATTTGTGCAATTCTTGCAGATTTCTTGACCAGTGATTTGAGATTTAAAATGTAGACCCCTAAATATTTTGCCATTTTTGGCTTGGCCCATTTTCTTGCCTGGGAGTCTATATAGACACTAACTATATCTACACTCCTTGCACCCCCTGTTGCTTTCAGTCTTAATTCTTTGTCGCATAGATTCAACACAGAGCTGGAAACAGGTTTTTTTTTTCTTCTCATTATTCTGCAGTATATTGCCTTTTTATCTCAAAATATTCAATTCAGACCGCAAACTCGCATTCACAACTATAGGTAAAACATTAATTATTTTTCCTTTGGTACTAGAGAGTTCCACTGCTGAAAAGTAAATGTGTGTGGTTGTATTTATCTGCCTGATGTCAGAAATTTGCAAAGGAATGAGCCATGAATTAACTTATTTTCAATAGACACTTTATCAGTGGGGAGGACGTTTTAAGTTCTGAAGGTCACTGTATTGCACATTCATAGAACTCTTTTGTATCAAGAAACATCATAGAAGGGTTCATTAAAAATTTTGTTAGTTTTGCTATTTGGGGTCTTTTCTGTCTGGTCTGATGTGAATGACCTCTGTTCTTTCTGGTGACCACTTGGTTTCTCATTTAGTTCTGGTACTGATTGTCAAATTCACAATAAAATCTAATCTGATAAACCTGTTCTTGTCGCCGGCATTGTAATCTTTAAGTAGTTGTTTCCTAAGAGAAGCTCAAGTTAACAGTCTGTTCAGTATTATTGTCAGTCGAGGAGGTGTCTGGAGGAGATGTTTGCTGTACTCAATACTGCTAATTAGATTGCAAAAATGTCTGCACTAGGGCTGGGACGGTATAGATTTTTTCTTACCGCGGTTGAAAAGCAAGAAATTCCTGCGGTTCAGTGGTAAACCGCTTTAAACGGCTCCCGCTCGACTTTCGCGCACAGCCGCACACGCACACACCAGCGCAGGCAATTGAACATAATAAGGAGGAACATGTTTATTTTACATTTATTTTTTCACGTTTAGAACAGGAACAATTAGAACAGAAATTGAATGATATCTGAAAAAAAGGGCTGGCAAAACAAAATATAGACTAGGCTATGGTTTACATCCCAGCCTACATATTTTTTGCTGAGAGAACAGAACAGATCACGACTGAGAGATCTGAAGATGGAACAGCATAAACAAAGACAAACAAACACATTTTTTATTTATCGGTATTGATCAGTAATATATATTTATTTGTTCATGTTTATTTATTTCCCATATTTTTACCTTCAGATTACAGTCGTCGTCATCAAAAAATCACTTAAACTAACGACTTTCGCGCACACACCAGCGTATATAATATAATATATTATTTATATTTATAGTATTTTTATTTTTATATTAGCCTACATATTTTTACATATTCACGCTATTCATTTACATTTACAATTTACATCTCGTGTGCGCTTTTGTCTCAGTGGTTAATGAAGACTATTTAACGAAGGTTCAAGGCTATTTAATTTAACAAAGTGTCATCACTCGCTGCTCACACTACCGTGATATTATGCTACTTTTATATATAATATAATATATAGCCTAATACGAAAATTATTTATATTTATTTTTATATTTTATAACATTTACATATTTATATTAATTTACATATCTCGTGTGGTGTGCGCTTTTGCCTAATCCTGATTTAACAAAAAGTCGCTGCTCACACTACCGTTGTGTATTACTTATATATATATATATATATATATATATGTGTGTATATATATATATATATATATATATATATATATATATATATATATATATATATATATATATATATATATATATATATATATATGTATATGTATAATTATTATTTATATTTATGTTATTTATATTACATATTAATTTATATATAGGCCTATATGCTCATGTGCACTTTTGTGTCAGTGGTGCTATTTAACGAAGGCTATTTAATTTAACAAAGTGTCGCTGCTCACACTACCGTTGTATTTTACTTTATATATATATATATACACTCACCTAAAGGATTATTAGGAACACCTGTTCAATTTCTCATTAATGCAATTATCTAATCAACCAATCACATGGCAGTTGCTTCAATGCATTTAGGGGTGTGGTCCTGGTCAAGACAATCTCCTGAACTCCAAACTGAATGTCAGAATGGGAAAGAAAGGGGATTTAAGCAATTTTGAGCGTGGCATGGTTGTTGGTGCCAGACGGGCCGGTCTGAGTATTTCACAATCTGCTCAGTTACTGGGATTTTCACGCACAACCATTTCTAGGGTTTACAAAGAATGGTGTGAAAAGGGAAAAACATCCAGTATGTGGCAGTCCAGTGGGCAAAAATGCCTTGTTGATGCTAGAGGTCAGAGGAGAATGGGCCGAAGAGCAACTTTGAATGAAATAACCACTCGTTGCAACCGAGGTATGCAGCAAAGCATTTGTGAAGCCACAACACGCACAACCTTGAGGCGGATGGGCTACAACAGCAGAAGACCCCACCGGGTACCACTCATCTCCACTACAAATAGGAAAAAGAGGCTACAATTTGCACGAGCTCACCAAAATTGGACAGTTGAAGACTGGGAAAATGTTGCCTGGTCTGATGAGTCTCGATTTCTGTTGAGACATTCAGATGGTAGAGTCAGAATTTGGCGTAAACAGAATGAGAACATGGATCCATCATGCCTTGTTACCGCTGTGCAGGCTGGTGGTGGTGGTGTTATGGTGTGGGGGATGTTTTCTTGGCACACTTTAGGCCCCTTAGTGCCAATTGGGCATCTTTTAAATGCCACGGCCTACCTGAGCATTGTTTCTGACCATGTCCATCCCTTTATGACCACCATGTACCCATCCTCTGATGGCTACTTCCAGCAGGATAATGCACCATCTCAAAAAGCTCAAATCATTCCAAATTGGTTTCTTGAACATGACAATGAGTTCACTGTACTAAAATGGCCCCCACAGTCACCAGATCTCAACCCAATAGAGCATCTTTGGGATGTGGTGGAACGGGAGCTTCGTGCCCTGGATGTGCATCCCACAAATCTCCATCAACTGCAAGATGCTATCCTATCAATATGGGCCAACATTTCTAAAGAATGCTTTCAGCACCTTGTTGAATCAATGCCACGTAGAATTAAGGCAGTTCTGAAGGCGAAAGGGGGTCAAACACAGTATTAGTAAGGTTATGCAACACGTTTGCGCTCCTGCAAGAACCAATGAGGTTAATTCTTGTGTTTTGCAGCACGTTTGAGCTTCTGCAAGAACCAATGAAGTCAATTCTCGTGTTATGCAGCACATTTGAGCTTCTGCAAGAACCAATGAGGTTCATTCTCGTGTTTTGCAGCACGTTTGCGCTTCTGCAAGAACCAATGAAATTCATTCTCGTGTTACACAACACGTTTGAGCTTCTGCCAGAACCAATGAGGCTCATTCTCATGTTACGCAGCGCGTTTGAGTTTCTGCAAGAACCAATGAAGTTCATTCTCGTGTTATGCAGCACGTTTGAGCTTCTGCAAGAACCAATGAGGTTCATTCTCGTGTTACGCAGCACGTTTGAGCTTCTGCAAGAACCAATGAGGTTCATTCTCGTGTTACGCAGGACGTTTGAGCTTCTGCAAGAACCAATGAGGTTCATTCTCGTGTTACGCAGCACATTTGAGCTTCTGCAAGAACCAATGAGGTTCATTCTCATGTTACGCAGCACATATGAGCTTCTGCAAGAACCAATGAAGTTCATTCTCCTGTTACGCAGCACGTTTGAGTTTCTGCAAGAACCAATGAAGTTCATTTTCATGTGTTATGCAACACGTTTGAGCTTCTGCAAGAACCAATGAGGTTCATTCTCATGTTATGCAGCACGTTTGCGCTTCTGCAAGAACCAATGAAGTTCATTCTCGTGTTACGCAGCACGTTTGAGCTTTTGCAAGAACCAATGAGGTTCATTCTCGTGTTACGCAGCACGTTTGAGCTTCTGCAAGAACCAATGAGGTTCATTCTCGTGTTATGCAGCACGTTTGAGCTTCTGCAAGAACCAATGAGGTTCATTCTCCTGTTACGCAGCACGTTTGAGCTTCTGCAAGAACCAATGAGGTTCATTCTCGTGTTATGCAGCACATTTGAGCTTCTGCAAGAACCAATGAGGTTCATTCTCGTGTTATGCAGCACATTTGAGCTTCTGCAAGAACCAATGAGGTTCATTCTTGTGTGTTACGCAACACATTTGCACTTCTGTAAGAACCACTGAGGTTCATTCTCATGTTACGCAGCACGTTTGAGCTTCTGCAAGAACCAATGAAGTTCATTCTCGTGTTATGCAGCACATTTGAGCTTCTGCAAGAACCAATGAGGTTCATTCTCCTGTTACGCAGCATGTTTGAGCTTCTGCAAGAACCAGTTTTTTTTCGCACGTCAAGCAGGTTCGGTTGGGCTTCAGTTTATGTTCGCTGATCAATGTTAATATGTGAATAAAAGATTAAATTAAATGTTAATTTTTCATCATTATTTTTTTTTACATCACATAAACCAGCTGTTTGAACAGGTGTGTGTGTGTATCCACTGTATAAGACATGCTGTGCCTTTGACAGAGTGGACATAAATAATACTTAAAAACCTAAACTTAAAGCTTTTATGTAAGATATTTTATTGGGGAAAAGGATAGGAGATATACACAGGCACGCACTTCAGGCTGAAACATTTACTCTGATAACTGGATAATGCAGCCGCTTTCAATTACGTCCATCCCTGGAGACCTGGCACTGAAATAAATCACCTCAGTGAGGAAATTGTTTATTTGCTCTGTCACTTGACTCTCCCTGGCATTTAAATGTGGTCCCAGCAGACACTTACCAGGAGCTCATCTGACCTGCTGTGTCTAGAGTCCTCCTCTGAGATCTGTTAACTGCTAGGAACTTCAGAATACAAGGAAAAGACATTATTATTTCAGTATGATTTTGCTAACATGGAATTGACTACTCGTGACAAAGAAAATACTATAACCCATTTACATGGTTCCTATATAAGCTTCCTTAAAAGGAAAATGTTATTTATCTATACCTACTTTTTTGTCTATACTGTACTGTAGATCAGAAATGTTATATATTTCTGTAATAATACACACAATCAATATTGAAACTTGAAAAGCAGTAAACAAAAGAGTGAGGGCAGAATTCATGAAACAGCTGCTACTTCAGTCTTACATTAAATATACTCAAATTATGCACCAGCGTACATTGTCATTTTTTTCTGGAGAAACACGTATTCTTTCGATTCAAATGAGGTTTATTAAACACAAACAAACAACGTTTCTCTGTTACCACCCACTGAAAACTGGTGGTAAACATAGTATTATTTTAAAAGATTGTTTATGGCGGCGGCAGTAAATTGATTACAGTAAATTGAGAACTATTTTTATTTTATTTCATTCATTATTTTATTTAAACCTTGTGATAACCTAAATTTCTGCACATTACCTGATTGCATAATTCCTTTAATTAATGGAATGCGAAAATAACACAAATAATTGATGCTCTCAGGTTTAAATGTCTATTTGCTAAGTGTTCAGGAACATGGTTTAACTGGAAAAGTTTATAAACATTCAGCTTCTATTTTGGGTACATCATAATGAAGAAGGTCTGTTCGCTTTCACTGTAAAGTCTATTCTACTAGTGACTGCTCACTAGAAAATTTGTATTTATTTGGCCTGTCCTTTAAAAAAAGTGAAGTTTGACCACAGAGGCTATTATACACATGTGTTTATGCATACATCTTTACCCTGAAGGAGAGATTGTACAAAGGTAGTTTAGAGCGTTTGTCCACATAATAAGTTGACTTTACTTAGAAAAAGTGAGGAAACCGATTGCCTTAAAATTTTCAAGTAAAGCAGAGTATTCTTTTTTTTGTCGGCTAAACTTAACAAAATTTGTACAGAAAACTTGTTAATGAAGTGTACTTAACTCAAAATTATTAGTTATGTTAACTTGTTATTAGTGCTCACATTACTAGGAAAATATTAGTAAACCGATTGCCTTAAAATTCTCAAGTAAGCTGAACTTAAAAAAATAAGTGAAGACAAAAAGCAACAACTGAACTCCATTCAACACTTATTTATTACTTATCAATAGTTTACAGGTACTAAAAACAATTAAGTAAGCATTACTTAATTGCATTAAGCTGTTCTTACTTAAACCGTTTAAGTTTTGTCAACTTAATTCTATCTGGGATCTGAGGAAGTGTACTCCCAGAGTGCATTGTGGCATGAATAAATTAATTGCTTCGTTGTACTATTTTTAGCTTTATTTTACTATTTGTCTTTTGTCAGTATAACCCGAATAATGACAGCAAGTAAAATAGTAAAGGTCGTATTAATAATAAAAATTAAAAAAAAAATTTTTTTTTTTTTTTTTTAAATCCTTGTTACCATTGTTGTGTTTTGCATGCTGAATGTTGAAGTCTGTGTGTGACACACTCGAGCATGGTCAAAGGATATTGTGACAAATATAGAGGTATTATATCAACTCAATTAAAATGTAATGCCGTAAATATTAGCAAAAATAATGTTAAAAGATCATTATTTGACATTAAATATAGTTATGTTATACATAATTGACAATATATCATTAATTGACAAATAGTTTATATATATATATATATTTATTTATTTATATATATATTTATTTATATATATATTACTTCCCTTCTTTTGAAATCATACAACTATGATTTCTTGTTTCATTGCTGCATTAATAGGAAGTAAATTACTATAATATGAATGAAGTTCCAAGTGTCCAACCAAAGGGAACACTAATCACAATTATGGTGAGAGGAAGTGGAGGAAATGAGTGATAAGTCTATACAAAATTGCACCACCTCAAAAACACTTTGCCCCCCCGCCTGCTTGTTTTTTTGCTTTGGCAAAATGGTACTCAAACCAGTCAAGTAATGTTTACTTGAGTTTTCTAAGTAACGAAGGCATAGCATGCAAATGGTTCAGATTAGTTAATTGTTTTAAGTAAGTTCAACAAATGATTGGACATTAAGTAAAGTTTACTAAAAAAGTCTTAGTAAGAACAACTGTTGGATTTTACAGTGATGTGTCTCTGTCCATGGTGCTGAAACATTTGCGGCTTCAACTAATATGAAACCCTATTTACAGAAATAAATGTTATATCAGTAAATCATTTAATGATTGTTTATTATGACTAATCCACCTGTACATAAATGCCCCAGGTGAACTGTATCTTAACTTTATCTAGAAATGGACAATTTTGATTTCAGGATTTAAGCTGTGTCAGCATCATTTGTGGAATGTTACGACTCCAATCGTCAGTGTTACATGATCCTTCAGAAATCATTCTAATATGCTCATTTGGTGCTCAAGAAATATTTCTTAATATTGGCAATGCTAAAAACAGTTGTGCTTCTTAATATTTTTGTGGAAACCGAGATATACTTTATTTTATTTTTTTCATGATTTTTTGATGGAAATTCAAAAGAACAGTGTATAATAAAAAATATATATATATATATATATAATTTTACACTGTTCTTTTGAATATATTCTGTGGTAACTCACATATTCTTAGACCTTAAGACCTATGTTGCAAACTAGTGTAGATCAAGACTCACGAAGGCGAAGGGGAACTTCGAACAGGAACTTTAATTAACAATAAACTCAGGATACACTCAAACACACCAGTATACAGGAACGTCGACGGACAAACACTGAGGGAGAACTGAAGACTAAATACACAGGGTAAATGAGGTAATGAACAAGACACAGCTGGGACAAATGAGCTGATGAGGTTGACCTTGGGAACACAGGAGTGGTGGGAAAACTAGAACAAAGGAACATGTGACAGGAGCAAAAACACAACTGAAACAGACCAAACATGTAACAACTTAAGACATGAAGTTTCTGTAGTAATTTAAATAATTTTGTAATAATTTAAGGTGCATGTCCACTGTGAGAGACATAATTTTAAAAAAAATTCCAGAAATCACAATGTATGATTTTTTACTCTTTATTTGTATGATACAGCTGCAAATACGTATTTGAACACCTGTCTATCAGCTAGAATTCTGACCCTTAAAGACCTGTTAGTATGCCTTTAAAATGTCCACCTCCACTCCATTTATTATGTGTGGAGTGTGTGTTTGACCTGGTGAATAAGTGTAGCATTTTGATTGGTTGTGTTTGGAAAAGGAAAGATATAATCAATAATCACAAATATATCCGTGCGACTAATGACTGGTTTTGTGGTCCAGGGTCACACGTTAGGAATAATGGTGTTTGTATTCTAGATGTGTGTGCATGTGCGTGCGTGTGCATGTGTGAAGAATATCTTGAATTGTCGCATTGAAATGTTGATCAAAATAGAATCCGACTTTCTATCTTGCTCCTCTTACACTTCAATTTGTCTTTTTCCTTCCTGTCATTCCCCTCCTTTACTGTTTGTGACTTTTGACCAAAATATTGTATGACTACAAATTGTCATACAATATTTTTCTTGCAACACTTGCATTTCCAGTAGCTTTTTCTGCCACACCAATTCATTTAATAATTAATTTTTTTCTCCCCAAGAAAAGCAAAACTGCCAGAGTTGTGGGACGGTTTTAAATGTGCTCAGTGTCTATCTCTCTTTTTATTCTCTCTCTCTTTCTTTCTTGCTCACTATCGGCCCTTTGCTGTCGCTCCCAAAAGACTGCTGCCACCCTCTATTCTGTCGTCCCTTTCTTGCTGCTGTACCTGCCGGAGCAGCTTTCATATCTCTGCAAATCCCTAAAGACACACTCCGTCTTCCTCTCTATAATTCTCTCTATCTCTCTCTCTCTCTCTCTCTCTCTCCCTCACACACACACATACACACACCCTGTATCCCTGCGCATGGACTTCAAAGAGAGAGGAGCTGTGCAAAATTTGCTGAAGGATACTCACTTTTTATGATGATTCAGATGCTGTTTTTCAGGATATGTAAATCATGCCAGGCTCATGGTAACATAATGTTTAGGTATTATATTGGATCCAGTTTACAGTTTTTTTTATTCGCTTTGTTACTATTTTCACAAGCAAGCTGTACATTTTCAAAACTCATAGTGCTAAAATCACAACAGATCGTCAAAAGTGCACTTTTTTTCAAATATTTCAGCATATTATCAATTGTGTTACAATACACAAAACCACAAAGTATCCTTTTTTTACTACACAAAATAAGTGTTTCATCTTAAGTGAGTTATCTTAGATATAATGTGTGTGTGTGGCCTGGTAAACTATACATTATGGGGACAACAGGTGGTGATGCTCAGACAGCGTTCGTGGATGCGTCATGTTCTCACTGCGGGAACATGACCATCGCAGTGTTGCGGTCAAGACTCCATGACCTTCGTACTGAAGTGAGAGTCCCCTCTACCACACCCCGATGTCCACAAATGTGGTCCAGGAGCGTCACTTATGGCTGAACCTGGCCGATATGCGGGACACCGAGCGGACCCGGTTCCTCGATGCCCCCATATCCCAGGCCGGCCTCTTCGGCGGGGCGGTTGAGGACTTCGCCCAACAGTTCTCAATCGCCCAGAAGCAGACTGAGGCTATCAAACACGTACTGCCCCGGCGGCCAGCTGCTGCCTCCACCCAGCCGCCGGCACAGTCGCCTCAGTCTGCTCCACGCCGAGGACGCCCTCCTAAGGCTCCCGCCCCTCCCACCCGGTCCAAGCAGCAGCCTTCACCCGGGCCGGGTCGCGGAGGAAGCCGTAGGAATGCGTCCAAGTCCCCTCAGGCCGCCCCGCGCCCCGCTAAACGCCAGGCCAAGCGGCGCTCCTGAGACGGACGGCTCAGGGATGGGAAATTCTTTCGAGGAGATGGTAGTAGGACCACTCCTTCCCCCGGTGGAGGGCCGGGGGAGAATCCTTTGTTCAGCTGCTGGCCCCCGGGTCAGCAGCACCCTATGTTGGTCAAAGAAAGAATTAACACTCCCATCCCTGAGCCCACAGAGTCCGGTGATGACGGTGCGCGCCACCCACGGGTCCCGCCACTCGCATCCCACTCTGTCGCCAGCCTCCTGGCAGAGCAGACCCCAGTGGAACGTGCGTCCTTCCCTGGTCTCCTCTGTCAGGACGCAGCTGTCAACCGTGCCCCCGCACCGGGACGCCCCACAGCCTCCCATGTCCGGGCCGGTGACGCTGCATCGCTGCAAGCCCACACCGGGTACGTCTGTACACCGTATGACCCCGCTGGTGCAGTTTCTGGATGTCTGGCTTCAGCTTCCAGGGCTGTCCCGCTGGGTCGAGCGGACCGTCAGGCGCGGCTACGCGATTCAGTTCGCGCAGGTTCCTCCCTGCTTCCGGGGAGTCCGTTCCACCATGATCGGGGCCAACGCCCCCGTCATGCGAGCGGAGATTGCCACCCTACTGGCGAAGGGTGCGATCGAACCTGTCCCTCCAGCCGAGATGAATTGCGGGTTTTACAGCCCGTACTTCATTGTACCCAAAAAGACCGGTGGGCTACGGCCAATCCTGGACCTGCGCGTCTTGAACCGTTACCTTCACCGGTTTCCGTTCAAGATGTTGACAGCGAAACGCCTTTTCGAATGCGTTCGTCCACACGATTGGTTTGCAGCGATCGACCTGAAGGACGCCTACTTCCATGTCTCCATTTTGCCTCGACACAGACCGTTCCTACGGTTTGCTTTCGAGGGGCGGGCATATCAGTACGCAGTTCTACCATTCGGGCTATCTCTGTCCCCTCGCGTCTTTACGAAGATTGCCGAGGCAGCCCTTGCGCCCCTTCGGCAGCACGGGGTTCGCATCCTGAACTAACTCGACGACTGGCTCATACTGGGTCACTCTCGAGAGCAGGTTTGCGGACACAGAGATTTGGTGCTCCATCACCTAGCCCGTCTGGGCCTTCGGGTCAACTGGGAGAAGAGCAAACTTTGCCCCGCGCAGAGGATCTCTTTTCTCGGTATGGATATCGACTCGGTCGCCATGTGCGCGCAGCTTTCGAGCGAGCGCGCGCAGTCTCTGCTGACTTCCCTTCGACAACTCGAGGGCAAGAGTGCGGTTCCACTGAAACACTTTCAGAGGCTCCTGGGGCATATGGCATCTGCAGCCGCGGTAACGCCGCTCGGATTGCTTCATATGACACTGCTTCAGCACTGGCTACGCGATCGAGTCCCGAGATGGGCATGGCGGTCTGGCACGCTCCGGGTACAAGTGACTCGGGCCTGCTTACAGACACTCACCCCGTGGTCGAACCTCAGTTTTCTACGGACCGGAGTGTCCTTAGAACGAGCTTCCAGGCATGTTGTTGTGACAACAGATGCATCATCCACGGGCTGGGGTGCCATGTGCAATGGACAAGCAGCCGCGGGCTCCTGGACAGGACCCCAGCGCCTTCTGCATGTCAATTGCCTCGAGTTACTGGCAGTACGGTTCGCCCTGCACCGCTTCCGAGCGTTGCTGAGGGGTCAACATGTGCTAGTCAGGACAGACAACACGGCCGTAGTAGCGTACATCAACCACCAGGGCGGTCTACGCTCCCACCGTATGTCTCAACTCGCCCGCCATCTCGTTTTGTGGAGTCAGAAGCGCCTGAGGTCCCTTCGTGCTGTCCACATCCCTGGAGACCTGAACTGTGCAGCCGACGAGCTCTCACGGTTTCAGCCTCTCCCCGGAGAGTGGAGACTCCACCCCCAGACGATCCAGCTGATATGGGAACGGTTCGGCGACGCACAGGTAGATCTGTTTGCCTCCCAGGACTCTTCCCATTGCTCCCTGTATTATTCCCTGACCGAGGGCACCCTCGGCACGGATGCACTGGCGCACAGCTGGCCGTCAGGGCTACGCAAGTATGCGTTTCCCCCAGTGAGCCTTCTTGCACGGGTACTGTGCAAGATCAGGGAGGACAAGGAGCAGGTCATTTTGGTCGCCCCGCTTTGGCACGGCCAGACCTGGTTCCCAGAACTCTTACTCCTTGCGACAGCCCCTCCCTGGCCTATTCCTCTGAGACCGGACCTCCTTACTCAGAGACGGGGCACCTTTTGGCACCCGCGTCCAGCGTTCTGGAAGCTCCACGTGTGGCTTCTGGACGGGACACGGTAGGTTTGAGTAGCCTTCCACCTGCGGTGGTCGCTACCATCACTTCCGCTAGAGCTGAGTCTACACGACGTCTCTATGCGTTGAAGTGGAACCTCTCTGTCACATGGTGCTCTTCCCGCCAAGAAGACCCCTGGAAATGCCCGATCGGGTCCGTGCTATCGTTTCTCCAGGAGGGGGTGGAGCGAAGGCTGTCTCCCTCCACCCTTAAAGTGTACGTGGCCGCAATATCTGCCTACCACGATCTCCTGGGAGACAAAAAGGTAAGTCAGCACGACCTGATCATCAGGTTCCTGAGGGGGGCGAGGAGACTGAATCCTCCTCGCTCTCCTCTCGTTCCCTCTTGGGACCTCTCAGTAGTCTTAAGTGCTCTGCAGAGGCCTCCCTTTGAGCCTTTGCGGTCGGCCGAGATTAAGTTCTTCTCTATGAAGACGGCTCTGCTGACCGCATTGGCCTCGCTTAAGAGGGTCGGGGACCTGCAAGCATTTTCAGTTGACGAAGCGTGCCTTGAGTTCGGGCCGGCTAACTCTCACGTGATCCTGAGACCCCGGCCCGGATATGTGCCCAAGGTTCCTACCACTCCGTTCCGAGATCAGGTGGTGAACCTGCAAGCGCTGCCTTTGGAGGAGGCAGACCCAGCCTTGGCATTGCTCTGTCCAGTACGCGCTCTCCGCGCCTACGTAGACATGACGCAGTGTTTCAGGACCTCAGACCAGCTCTTTGTCTGTTATGGTGGAGAGCGGAAGGGAAGCGCTCTCTCAAAGCAGAGGTTGTCTCACTGGATAGTGGACACCATTGTTTTGGCATACCAGCAGCAAGGCCGACCATGTCCCCTTGGTGTGAGGGCACACTCCACCCGGAGTGTGGCCTCCTCTTGGGCTCTAGCGCATGGCGCCTCGCTAACAGACATCTGCAGAGCTGCAGGCTGGGCGACACCCAACACATTCGCCAGATTCTACAATCTCCGAGTGGAGCCAGTGTCCGACTATGTACTCGCCCCTACGGGTGGCCGGTAATGGGCCAGGCTCAGGTGTCTTCGCTTGCTCGCCATTCCACTCCAAGGACTGGATACGTGCAATATTTTCCTCAGGTGAGCTCCCCGAGAGCCCTGAGCTCCTCCAGCACTGCTTACGCCGACATCAGTTCAGTCTGCCCTTTCGAGCCCAGACCCTCATGTCCGGCCAGGTGCTCCGTGTGCATGGTTCCCCTCCGGCGACCCCCACACGAGTATTCCCACCGTAAGCCTCCTCAGTGAGCAGGTGTCTTTCCCTTGGCAAGTCCCTGCCACCCCTAGGGTTAAAAATCCACCTTCGGCTGGTACCCTAGAGATCTTCCATATGCAGCCCTCAGCGGGTCATATGTGTATTCTCTAAGTCCTCCCTACGGTATGCATCTTGGCATTCCCTCACTGGGATATGCTTCCCAGTGTACCTTGGTAATCCTGTGTTAAGTGGGAGTCCTACGGCCTTAAGTGGCGGGTCTCACACTTACGCAGGGCACTGGATGACAGCCGAGTGGCGTTGTTGAATAGGATCCCCCATTCGTTAGTCACTAACGTACGTCGTAGTGACTGAACGAAAGGGAACGTTTCGGTTACGTATGTAACCCTTGTTCCCTGAGGAGGGAACGGAGATGTACGTTTCCTTTGCCACGTCAGCTGTGCTGCCTGGAACGCGGAGTTCAGTCTTGGCTCCTGCAGCAGTAACATAATGCGATGTTGCCAGCGTACTTCCTGATATACCCACGAGGTGGGGCGGAGTTACGCATGCAAATTCCGCATGCCCATGGCATTGGCACTGCCATTGGGCGCTGTTGAATACGAAGAAGATGATTGGCTTCTAAGCGAAACCCCCATTCGTTAGTCACTAACGTACGTCTCCGTTCCCTCCTCAGGGAACGAGGCTACATACGTAACCGAGACGATCTTCTGATAGGTTTCTTTTGTATATCCCTCGATCCTTTTTAAAAACTAAGGGTGATAGAGGTTGTTTAGTCGCTGCTCCTCGTTTATGGAATCAATTGCCAATGCTCATTTTTAAAAAGAGGCTGAAAGTGTAGCTCTTCTCCCAGGGGTTTTAAATCTAATTTTAGTATAGTTTTATTGTCTGTTTTTTTATTTGGTTTTATTCTGTTTTTCTATTTAACTTTTCTTTACTCCGTTCAGTACTTTGGTCAGCTTTGCTGTGTTTGAATGTGCTATATAAATAAAATGTACTTACTTATAGTTATACTTTCCAATACAGTGCAAAAGTATGTTAAACTTTATAAAATGTTTTCCTATTGCTTGTACAACCAAGACAAGTTTAAAGGTGTGCCACTTTGTTTTTTCCTCATTTAATGAGTTGGTAAAAAAGTAAATTGAATTTAATAAAATTAAATAAAAATTACATACTAGATGGAAAAAATAAACAAAAATTAGAAATGTTGCCTTGCCAAATAACAGAAATTTAAAAATGTTTAAGTTCAAGTACTAAAATGATTAAAACTAAAACTGACAAAAAAGTTAAATAGGTATACACAGTAGGCTTACATTAAAAAATACTAATGATTTAATTGAAACTAATTCAAAATAATAATAAATATTAGTATATAAATAACACTCACTGTACATCCACACCACTAGGTGTCAGTATAAAGTCAAGATAAGTGTTATATGGGCAGCACAATAAACAAAAGATTTGAGTGCACCTTTAAAACAAATGGAATTGACCTATTGGTAAGCCCCTCCCGTTGAACCAGATGAGCCAATGGAGGACATCTTAAGGTTTCAGCACCATAGAGAAACATTGGAAGATCCGAAGCTCTCATCGGTTTGATGGTGTTTATGCTACAAAACTGGTAAAACAATGTGCCTGAGATACTGTAACCCTGATTCTAGGTATCCTGAGAGGATTTTATGGTTGTCATACTCTCAATAAGATTAAAGTTAGTGAGTCCATGTAACGTAAATAGCTAACTGTTCTCACGTCACATATAGTGTAGGTTAAAAACGTACAGTGTAGGTTAAGTGCCTCTCCAAATGAAACTGGTTAAATGTAAATTAATTTAATCTTACCCTGTGGTACATGAACAGTGTTGATCCTGGATGTTGATCATCTGCAATCATGACGACCGTAACATGAGGCTTCTCATGCGTGCATTGAGATCTGTAAACCCTCGCTTCCAAATGAATCTTGTTACAACCATATTTATTTTAAAGGGTACATAACACAAATGGTTTTTGCCAGTCTCATGTTAATCTTGAGTACCTAAAGAGTAGTATTGCATCCATCATATTTCCGAAGAGTCTTTAAATCATATTTATAAAAGACAGATACGTTGAACCGTTTCTTTCCGAAAACAGCTGAGCTTGTGCAGGTGTGCAGTGGGCGGAGCTAAAGAGTCACGAACACACACTAAACACACACACACACACACACTCACACACAATGGCATTATCCCTGGATAACTTTTGATTCACTATACAGTTGTGTTGTTTACATTTATGTGCACCTATGCGCTGATTGCCAACAAAACAGACATTTGCAGTTTCACTCACCGCCTGTGGTTTCAACTCATGACCGGGAACAAACAAACACACGCGCAGGACGTTTCGGAAAAACAAACTGCATCCACTGTTTCCTTAACACTGGGTTATTTGGGAAGCTTTCCCTCACAACCAAAAACACACTTATTTTGTGACATTGTTGATTTTGTGGTCTAAACACAAAATGACAGCACTGCCAACGGCTTCTGTAACCCGAACAAAGCTTTGATGGGTGTGCTCTTGCTCTCGCTCTGGTTGATGTTTGCACGCGCTCATTCGGGGGTAACACTTTACAATAATGTTCATTAGTTAACATTAGTTAACTACATTTATTTATCTTTGTTTATGTTAATTTCAACATTTACTAATACTTTATTAAAATCTTTTGAACATTAGTTAATGCACTGTGAACTAACATGTACAAACCATGAACAGCTTAACATTAACTAACCTTAACTAACATTAGCAAGGATTAACAAAGATTAACAAATACAGTAACAATATTGCTCATGGTTAGTTCATGTTAGTTAATACATTAACTAATATTAACAAATTAACCCTTATTGTAAAGTGTTACCCATTTGGGAGAAGTGCCCATACAAGGAATTCCGCCCTGCATGATGCCATACAGGGCCATACGCGGAAAAAAACTTTCAGAAACTTTAAAATCCTGAAGGAGTGTTTTGGAACAGAAACCCTCCATCATATGTCCAACTCGTTTTTTTATTTTTATTTTGGCCATGTTTAGCATGAGAATCCAACTCTTTAAAAGTGTAAATAAGTCAGAATGCATGAAATAGCATTAGACATCTCCTTTACAACGTTTTATATGTCCCTCCAGGGCATATGTAATTCAATTCAATTCACATTTATTTGTTTAGCGCTTTTCACAATACACATCGTTTCAAAGCAGCTTCACAGAAAATGCATGCATCTACATTACAATTTAAAGTGATGTGTCCACGTTATGTATTTCAGAATAATAATAATAATAATAATGGGTGCGTGTTGATGCAGAGCTGCGTCATCTGAAGTCCTTGCACGAGTTGGAGTCATCTCTTCACAAGTGATGGTCATCTGAAGTCTTCATAAGAGGCTGGATCCAGACTGAAGCTGACACTCTCTAGTTACCTCGGGATGGGCGTCCTGAGATAAATCAGAACAGGAAAATAATTAGCGTAGCTGCTGTTAATTAAAAGTATTAAGCAAAGACAGTCATGTGCACTGATATAACTGGAGTACAAGGTTATGAGATGCATTATGTGAATGCTTGGCTATAGAAATGCGTCTTTAATCTAGTCTTAAACTGGGAGAGTCTGACCCCCGAACATTATCATGAAGGCTATTCCATTGTTTAGGTCCCAAATATGAAAACGTTCTTCCTCTTTTAATGGACTTAGATATCCTAGGTACTACCAGAAGCCCAGAGTTTAGTGATCTTAAAGATTGTGATGGTTTATAAGGCAATGGAAGATCAGTTAAATACACAGGAGCTACACCGTTTGGGTCCTTATAAGTCAGTAGCAATACTTTATAACTGATACGGAACTTAATTGGTAACCAGTGTAAAGATGTTAAAATTGGTGTTATATAATCAAATTTTATTGACCTAGTAAGAACTCTAGCAGCTGCATTTTGGACTAATTGTAGCGTGTTTATTGAGGATGTGTAATAATTGATCCACTGAAGGCAAGCTGTAGTGATGAACCCGAGTGCAGTTTATTTACAGGTTCATGAACAGATACAAAACAGACAATGACTTAGAAACAGACTTGACTAGAAATAGAGAACTCACCAACAGTGGTATACAGGGAACAATACTCAACAAGGACACATGGCAAACATGTGGGTTTAAATACCCAAAGACTAATGGCAAACATGTGGGTTTAAATACCCAAAGACTAATGACTAAACAAGACACACCTGTGAACAATCAGAACAATGAACCAATGACAGAACTGAACTGTGAACACATGACTAAAACAACCAATGAGAACAGGCTTGTTCGACTTCACCCAGCGATGCGCAGACCGATCGGCGGCTGACTTGAAGCAGTGCATGCCGGTTAGAAATTTTGTCCGACTTGAGGCAGCGGCGACGCCACGTGACAGTGACGTATGTCAACAAAGTGCCGCGAGAGCGATTCGAGAGCAGCCGGCGAATACAGCCGGTGCAGTTTCTCCAGAGCAGCTGCTCGAGGCTGCAGGGGCTCTGATGACGACACAGCCGTTCCACGATTGGCCAGATTCACCGCATGACAGCGATCACATGTGTTTCGTGTTTATTCTAAAACCTTCAGCTCCACTAATGCGCACAAATCTGTTTTTTTATAACAGTAAAACCTCCTTTCATGTAGTCGCGATGTTATATTGTCATGTTTATCAAAATAGAACTGATTAAAATCATAGACCCCACTTTATTGATAGTGTAGGCTTATATGTTGAACTTTATTCTTGTACAAACACACCCTGTATTAAGCAGTACATGAAGTATTAGATGACAATAATGTCTCTGAAATCTGTGTATTGCCAAATATTGCATTTATTTCACTTCAGCTGATAAAGTATGCAAACACAGCGCGAGCGTCACTGCGGGAAGCAGAAAGTGTCAGACTTCACGTCTCCGTTTGCAGCTCCTCCCCGCCTGCACGCGGCTACTCTCGCCGAGCAGTTGCATCCAGCCGCAGCCGATGTCGAACACACCTAAAAACACATGAGGACAAGGGAATCACATGACAATGATCACATGGCAAACAGGAACACATGATAAGACCAGGAAACATGAAACAAAACCAAAACACTGAACATTACAGGATGCAGGACAGCCAGCTAGTAATGCATTACAGTAATCTAGTCTAAAGGCCTGTTCACACCGGGACAATTTTTGCGGGCGTTTATCGCCGACGTTTAACGCCTCGTAACTAAACAATGGGGGCCAATGTGGGTGTGCAAACCGACGCGTAAAACGGCAGGCGTAAAAGCGTCATTTAAAAAAAAACGCCTCGGGTTCGTTTTTTTATTTTGACGCGGCGCGTTAAAAACTGGCCGATCAGCGCTTTTGTTCACGTGCCTGGAGCTGCTGAAGTGACAGTAAAACACGACTTGGTGGCGCTCAAGCACAAAATCGGTCTTGCCGAGCACACATTGATACGAAGAAGAAGTAGTAAGTAGACAAAGAAGAAGATGGGCTGCTAATGCTGCTTGCCAGTTAGCAACAAGTGTGTGAATGGTTTTGCCATAGACATAATATATCTGTGGTTTTGGCAAGCACGTAAATACTGTCTCTCCTTTTCTTCTGTGTGACAAGCGAGTGTCAGAAGCTTAAAGTGCCACAGCACCACCTTGTGTACCGGGAGCGCATCTACTGAATGTGCACGTTCACTCGGCGCATCGCCAGTGGAAATCGCTTGGGTGTGAACACTCAAGACGCGCCGAAAAACGTCACGAAAAACGCTGGCGATAAGCACGTGCGATATTCGTCCCGGTGTGTACAGGCCTTTAGATTTAGAAAAATCGAATCTAATCTAGTAATCTAAAGGTCATGAATGCATGAACAAACTTTTCAGCTTCAGAAACAGATAACATTTTCCGTAGCTTAGCGATGTTTCTGATTTTGTAACATTTGAATTATGATTTTCGAGTCTAATATACCACCCAGGTCTTTAACTGTAGCGTATGAAGTAAGAGTATATCCAAGTACAAACTGTATTCTAAGAGATTCTGTACAGGTTTTTGGTCCAATAAGTAATGCCTCAGTCTTATCTGAATTTAAAAGGAGAAAATTACAGGTCATCCAATATTTTATATCTTTAACACACTCTCTGTCAGCTTGGATAATTTAGAGATTTCATCTGGTCGTGCTGAAATATATAACTGAGTATCATCGGCATAACAGTGGAAACTAATTCCATGTTTTCTTATAATATTACCAAGTGGCAGCATAAATATTGAGAATAACAGAGGGCCTAACACAGATCCTTGCAGCACTCCATAATTTACCGGCGTAATCTTATATTTTTCCTTGTTTAAATTCACAAATTGGTAATGTTCTGATAGATATGATCTAAACCACTTTAATGCCTGTCCCTGAATAAGTGTAATTTTGTAGTCGATCTAAGAGTATTTTATGATCTAGGTTGTCGAATGTGGCACTGAATGAGTCTTATGGACTTCAAAAATTACCCAACAAGTCACTATCATTATAAAGCTTGAAAGAGCTAGGACATTTTTAATATAACTCTGATTTTATTCGTCTGAAAGAAGAATGTCATATACACCTATAGGATGACTTGAGGGTGAGGAAAATCATGGTCAAATTATCATTTTTGGGTGAACGAACCCTTTAAGATTTTAAAGTAAAGACTCTGCTACATTTTGTTTTTAACATACAAAAACAAATCAATTAAAATCATCTGCTGCACAGCATTAACCTGGTTGTAATCGAAAGTAACCAGTGATATTTTGCAAGACAATAAAAGTTCAATCAAGTATTAATTTACAACAGGAAGTGTATGATTCCTCCCTGGGCCTCTGATTGTGACTTTCCGATTGTGTTGGTCCTCAGAGCAACTCGGCATCTGTTTTGACAGGCTGAAACTTTGAGGATGTGTGTGCCATGAGACCAGTGAAACGAGCAGAGTCAGTGTTCCTGAAATGAAACACATTTTCCTTCGTTTTCATTTGCCATTCACTTCACCTCTGTTTTGTCAGGAAAATTGGGTTGTTGATTCACAACTGGGATGTTTCTTTTCATATCCAGTGTCTGACTCTCTTGCTGTTCTAGGAGAGAATGTTAATTTGTATGAAAGATGCTCTCAAGAGATAGAGCTGTCGAAATGAAGCTGTATTTGGGGTGCTGTTTTCATTTTCACTCTTTCTTTTAGTGTAAGTGCGCAAGACTTTCCCCAGTATGAAAAATGCCAAAGTGTAGAAAAGGGGTAGTTCACCCAAAAATGAAAATTATCCCATAATTTACTCAATTTGAAGCCCAAAAAAGTGCATCCATTATGAAAGTACTTCACAGCTCCAGGGGGTTAATAAGGGCCTTCTGAAGTGAATCGATGGGTTTGTTATTTAAAACATTATAAAGTAAAACTTTACAAAGGCTTACAATTTTGGGCTGTCATTCACTGCCATTGTAATGCTTGGATTAGCAAGGAAATTTTTTTATGTAACTCCGATTGTATTCATCTGAAAGAAGAATGTCATATACATCTAGGATGCTGGAGGGTGAGTAAATCATGGGCTAATTCTCATTTTTGGGTGAACTATCCCTTTAATGCACACTGAATCTACACTATCTCTAATACCACTTAAGAGCTGTCTTTGAGGCTAAGCATATTGCGTCATTCATCACATTCAGAAACTTACAAACCCTGATTTTGCATTGTGTCTAGGAAAACTTGCCAGTGTGATGTAAAACGTAAAGTATTTTACATTTTATTGGTGCAGAGACTGCAGAGATTAGTTTGTAGTTTGTATCACCACAGTGCAGAGATGTCTTTCATCTGGAGTCCGAGTCAAGTCTGGAGTCTTTAAGCTGGAGTCCGAGTCAAGTCTGGAGTCTTTATCACTGGAGTCCGAGTCACGTCTGGAGTCTTTTTTCACGAGTCCGAGTCGAGTCTCAAGTCATTTTATGGCTTACAAAAAAAAAAAGACATAATATTCAAAATTCCAATTTTTTTTTTAATAGACAAAATGTGATCTTTCTATCATCTGTTTTGTTTGTAATACAAGTCCTAAGATGTAAGGGATACATCCAGCCGTACGATGTAATCCATTATAATGTGAAAAAAAACCTATTGTCCTGGCAATAATTTAAGCAATAAACGGATTAACATCTTTCTATCTCTCTCGTGTATACATTAAGAGAAAGAAAAGCTGTAAAAAGATTGATAAAAGTAAAACGTAGTGCTAGGTTTAAAGGTTAGATTTGATTCATGTTTTAACAGGCTGGCAACCCAAAAGAGCCACTCGGCTACACCACAGTAAAACAGCTAACGTTACACCGTCAGCTGTGTGAGTTAATGTCATTAACCTTTGTGGACGCAATGTCTAATAAAATGACGTTCCTGCGTCTTGAATTGTTTTCCACACATTCTTTGCATCTAGCCGATCTGACACGGTAACAAATCCATATGTGAGAACATATGGCACGATGGATCCTGTCATGTTTCATAGGACTCTTATGACGCGCGCAATACACGGACATCCGTATTGATATTCTATAACAAGGGTCCGACCTACCACGTCACGTACATGTGAAGCAGATATTATAACATTCAAATAAAGATTTTTTTTTAATGTACGATAGATAAGGATTAAAGACTTGAGTTGTTTTTAAAATTTCACAAGTCTTTTTTGTGGAGTCGAGTCAAGTCTGAAGTCATTTCAGGTCGAGTCCCGAGTCAAGTCTGAAGTCTCATAAAATGCGACTCGAGTGCGACTCGAGTCCGAGTCACTAACTCGAGTGCCCATCTCTGCCACAGTGATTAAGTGTGTCCCATTGAGTAAACAAAAATCTTAAAACTCTTGTGGTCTTCATGTCCACTTGAACACTTTGGCCAAACTCCAGAACATTTGTCACATAATTAGACAAAAAAAAGTGCAAAAACCAGAAGTGAGGGTTTTTGGACAGGCCCATAGCATTGGAAAGTCTTGATTCATTCTAGTAAATTGGTTAATTCAGGCAGTCCTTTTCTGTATGTAGCATTGAAAAATCCAATTCATTCTAGTGAATCAATTCATTCGGACAGTCCTCTTTCTGTATATAGCATTGAAAAATCCAATTCACTCTAGTGAATCGGTTCTTTCGGACAGTCCTCTTCTATATGTGGCATTGAAGAATCCAATTCATTTTAGTGAATCGGTTAATTCGGACAGTCCTCTTCTGTATGTAGCATTGAAAAATACAATTCATTCTAGTGAATCGGTTCATTCGGACAGTCCTCTTCTGTAATGTATGTAGCATTGAAAAATCCAATTCATTCTAGTTAATCAGTTTATTTGGACAGTCCTCTTTCTGTATATAGCATTGAAAAATTCAATTCATTCTAGTGAATCGGTTCATTCTGACAGTCCTCTTCTGTATGTGGCATTGAAAAATCCAATTAATTCTAGTGAATCGGTTCATTCGGACAGTCCTCTTCTGTATGTGGCATTGAAAAATACAATTCATTCTAGTGAATCGGTTCATTCGGACAGTCCTCTTCTGTAATGTATGTAGCATTGAAAAATCCAATTCATTCTAGTGAATCAGTTTATTTGGACAGTCCTCTTTCTGTATATAGCATTGAAAAATTCAATTCATTCTAGTGAATCGGTTCATTCTGACAGTCCTCTTCTGTATGTGGCATTGAAAAATCCAATTAATTCTAGTGAATCGGTTCATTCGGACAGTCCTCAGCTGCTCCCGACGAGCTGGATGGCGCCTTGCATGGCTGACACCGCCGTCGGTGTGTGAATGGGTGAATGTGAGGCAATGTGTAAAGCGCTTTGGATGGCCATTGGTCTGTTAAAAGCGCTATATAAATGCAGTCCATTTACCATTTACCATTTATATTTGGCATTGAAAAATCCAATTCATTCTAGTGACTCGGTTGTTTTGGACAGTCCTCTTCTGTATGTGGCTTTGAAAAATCCAATTAATTCTAGTGAATCGGTTCTTTCGGACAGTCCTCTTCTGTATGTGGCATTGAAAAATACAATTCATTCTAGTGAATCGTTTCATTCGGACAGTCCTCTTCTGTATGTGGCATTGAAAAATCCAATTCATTCTAGCGAATAGGTTAATTCGGACAGTCCTCTTCTGTATGTGGCATTGAAAAATCCAATTAATTCTAATGAATCGGTTCATTCGGACAGTCATCTTCTGTATGTAGCATTGAAAAATCCAATTCATTCTAGTGAACCGGTTCATTCGGACAGTCCTCTTCTGTATGTGGCATTGAAAAATCCAATTCATTCTAGTGAACCGGTTCAGTCGGACAGTCTTCTCTCTCATTTATAGCATTGGAACGTCTGACTAATTCTAGTGAAGCAGTTCGTTGGGACAATCCTTTCTCTGATATGTAGCATTGGAAAGTTTTATTCAATCTAGTGAATTAGTTCCTTTAGCTAGACCTTTCCTGTATGTGGTGATGAAAAATCTAATTCAGTTCACTAGGACTCTTTCTCAGATGTAGCATGAGAAAGCTGGATTCTTTCTAATGAATTGGTTCATTCAGAAAATCCTCTCTCTCATCTGAAAGTCCCATTCATTATTGAATCAGTTCAGTCCCTGTACTATCTTTTGACTTAGTTCTGTAAAAAAAAAAAAAAAAAGGATGTTTAGGATGTTTAGCCTTTACATATACCACTTCATTTTTGATATTGTGAGCCTAATACCTGCGATTTCTGAAATCCTATAAGATCTTTACATTACATAGGTCGTAGTAGCAAACACGCTGTGAGATGATTATGATACATTTCTGACACTGTCAGAAAATTATCGCAGGCTATCGCGACAACGGCTGTCTTTGAACCTCTCTCACCGTACGACGTAGGACCACCGTTTAGGAGCCAACGACCAGAGAAATCGTGATGATTGGTGATCTGTGTACCGGACATAACTGGGATTGTTCATTCATTCAAAACCCATCATTCTTTTGTTTTAGAACAAAATACACCTCTGTTTGAATTTTGAAAAGATACTGTCTTCTTATTTAACTTCAGTGTCGCTATTTTTCGTAGCTTATATTTCCAAGTAGTCTTTCAACACTGTTATCTTGACCCATCCAGGCCACTTGCTTGAAAACTTCAGGAGTTACTGATCTAAAGCCAAAGAAACATTAGAAAGTGTGTTGTTGTTCTCACACTCTGCATGCAATTTGAGGCAAGGTGATCATCAGCACCTCAGGCAGAAAATGAAGTTTCTGTTTCTTTGTTTCTTTTTCTTGCACTCTCTCCCTCTGTTTGTCTCTCTCTCTCTCGTTCGTTCTTCTGTTCCTGTCAGCTGTAGTCTCTGTATGTGTCTACCTCCATCTGTTCCCTGTCTCTCCATATCACTTCCTTTCTTATACCTCCTGCCTTACTTTTCTCCTCTGTTGGGTTTCTCCTCTCTATCCTTCTTTTAATGTGTTGCGGTGCGGTGCGGTGTCATTGCACTCAGCAACTCTTTTATGATGCCTCTCACTTGTGCATCTCCTTGTTCCTCGATCGACTCGTGATGGTAAATTCTAAGTGACTTGACGTGGCTTCAAACCTGCTTTCTCTGGAGACTTGTTACATCACACAATTTATTTTGAACTCTCTGTCTAGCTATTTTTTTTAATTATTTATTTTTTTTACCTCTCTTTCAACATAATGTAGGACCATATGGAATCTGTTGTATATTTTCCAAAATTCTGTAAATTGTTCTGGACTTAATTTTAATGGTTAAATTAAATGCTAGCAATCAAACATCTTGTCAAATTACTTGAAACCATGAAACAATTTAACATAATTTATTTTTAAATATTTACAAAAACACATTTTTAGGGCCCTGTGAAATAACTTTTTTTTCTAATGGATTCCATTGTAATGGTTGAATTACATTTTAATTATGAAAAGCATATCTAATCAATTAAAACGTTTTTTTTTTTTTTTTTTTTTTACAATAATAGGGATGAAATAGATAAAAAAGAACAACTGCAGTAAAGTGACAGCAAACCTCAATATTCACCCTGAAGACCATGTTTCCACTAAAACTGACCACAGAAAACTGCACAAAGCCAACATCAATGAAAGAGTTGCGGTTTCTAACAATGTATTTTCAGGCACCACTGCCAAAATGTGAAAAAGATGGTGTTATGATCATAAAACCTGGACAGTTGGAGCACAAGATGAACTATCTGCCCTGGTCCGCTTAATCACCTGACTTGAATATTATTGAACTACTGTGGGCAGTTTGGGAGAGAATAGTGAGAAGCAGATACTCTCCTTCAACATCACTGAAACAACTGGCAGATTTTCTGATAGACGATCAGCTGAAGACTATTTAATAGTTATATTAATCTATTCTAATAAGGTTGGAAGCTGTATAAAAGGCAAATTTTGGTGTAAAACTAAATATTTCCTATTTCCCAGGTGTTCACATTATTTTGTTATGTACATTCTATTGTACAATAGTAATATATCTAAAAATTTCTTCAAGTTAAAACAAACTTTATTTTCATGGGTTGTCATGAAGACCTTTGATTTTCATTGTGTATATTAGGGATGTCCAGATCAAGTTTGTTGTGTCCCCGAATCCAATCTGAAAAATGAGTATCTGCCTATACCGAGTCCAGATCAGTATATATATATATATATATATATATATATATATATATATATATATATATATATATATATATATATATATATATATATATATATATATATATATATATATATATATATATATATATATATATATATATACTGTATAAAGACATTGGTAGTTGTAAACATCTGTATGCAGTAAGTACGAAGCAAGACACAACCCACAGCAATTCTGCGGCTGCGGCTCAGATAGTATGATGGCAAATAAAGGTAAATCTGTTCCACATCAGTGTTAATTTTGACAGAAAATTTTGATTTAGTTTTAGTCATAGTCTTTTGACTAAAATTCCATTTAGTTTGTCATTATTTTACTCATCTGAATTTTTTTAGTTTTAGTCTAATTTTAGTAGACTAAATATAATACGATTTTAGTCGACTAAATCTACAGTAGATTTATTTGACTAAAATCTAATGAGGTAGTTAAATTGTAATTCATTAAGACTTTCCCTAAAATTTCCAAAGCCATCATGGCTCCAGTCAATTTAGGGATAAAAATAAGCGCCAAATAATTTTTTTAAGTGCCACCAAAACAGGTTTGAATTTTTTCATGCGTTGTCACATCTGCCCTCCTTTTACAGCATCAGAATCTTGTGAATGTCCTGGGAACTAAAACGTACCTAAAAAGCAGTAACTGAATTGCTTTTCCAACTTGAGAACTACATTCAGTCTCAAAGAATCATTCTTTACACAGAATCTGAACCGCAATAATGTCAGCATCACTTGGCCAATGAGTATAGTTTGGTGAAAGGCAGATAAATAGTTTGATAAATTTGGTGAAAGGTAGCTCTTCACATGCAATTATATGGGCGGTGTTTAATTTCATTTTTAGCTCCTTTCGTTCCTTCTCATGTAGACAACAGGTTATGTAAATATATACGGATTAGTGCATGATATAGTGCATGATATAGTGATATGCACTGCATATATTTAGCAAAATACGTTTTTCTATAGCTATTTTTCTGACTAATGAGTTTATGAGCACTGAATGTCTTTTCTGAGGTAAATTTGACGTTACATGACATGATATATAAGCTCTTTCCAAGGTCGAAATATTGATGAGTAGATTGTCAGGCCACATTAAAGAGCGCTAAAACAACATTTATTGCTTGTATTTTGTGATAAAATTAACAAACACATTAAATGTGACAGGTGACAATTAAGTACAAATCTTACTGCGATTATGGATGGCTGCGCTACAAACGTGAAGTTCAGGCAGTAACAGAAAACAGCAAAGATTAAAAGATATTGAGGATACGAATCTATATCAGTATCAAATAAAAACAAGAATTGTTAACGATTAGTTCACGTCCACACAGCTGTCATGTTTATCTGTTGTAGTTTATCCACGTTGTGCACGAAATAGACACTGTCTTTCTGCACTTTTACAGTAACTTACGTGGATGTTCATTCATTGACACATCTCCGTAGCTTTATATCTCTCTCCTGCTGGTCATCGTTGTTGTTGATCGATAGAGATGAGGACTTTGAAAAAGCCCAATATTTTTCGTTTTGACCTTGCTGCCTCCGTTCGTATTTTGGCACTCAGACTCAGTGAGGTTTTTTCCACTGTAACTTTGCTGCGTCGTCTCATGTTATTACGTCAACACAACAAAAAATGTGATGGGCTACTCATCACAGAACACCGGTAAAAAGGCAAGCAATTTCTTAATCCTAACATGTACATTTATATGGTGGCCAGTGGCGATCTCAGCAAAAATATAACTCACAAATGAATATCTTTGGTCGCAAATGCGACCGTTTTTGCTGCAGTTTGAAGCCCTATCCATTATATACTCCTGGAGAAAACATTTATTAACTTGTTAATATGAATGATCTTGAAGTTTGAACATGCAATACAGACTGCTGTGACATATAACATGTCTTTATCTTAAAATTAAATAAAACTTCGCCTAAAGACGAACATATGGTCTTCTTTCCAATGAATGATATTGGCCTATTCATTGTTTATAACAACTTGCACACATCATTCTTTATTCTTTCAAAGAAACATATTTATTTGTATAAATTGTATATAATTAATACGTATTAAAGCTATTAAAGAGCAGTGAATGCTTTCCTCTTTTTCTTTAGTTGTTTAATTAAGATTAAGGGCAAAGACGGCATTCGGTTTATTAGGCTGTTGTCACTTTAATGCACTGATGCACATCCGATATTCTCACAAGTGTTTACGTTCTCTTAAGTCTTAAGATAAGACTGTGTGCTTAAATACTGTCCAAAATGTACATTTTGACATAATGTTGTGTGGGTTTGTCCATTCAGATGCGGAAAAGGGCTTTAAGAGGTAGTTTTTATGTGTACAGCTGCGTGCTTTGGGTGTGCTAGAAGAGTTATCTTTCGCATCGTCGCGCTTATTCAGATCTATCCATATGTCTGCTCTTCTCTTTCTCCCAGATGTTTACATTTTTTTAACATCTTATGAGACATCAGACATGCATCATACGCATGGCAACTCATGTCCTGCTGGGTATAGCACGTTACAATTCAAATGTGCGCACTTCACTCGCAGGACATCAGTTCTGACTGGATCTCTCCCCAAATCGTCCCTCCCTAACATTTGTTTCGTTTTTATTCGTTGACGAATGTAAATAGATTGTCGTCATAGTTTTTGTCATTCAAAACTATTTTTTATTTAGTTAACCCATTTTTGTCTGTGAAAAAATGTTGTTGACGAAAATAATGACGAAAAGTAAGTAAAAAAAATGTATATGACAAAGAAGTTAACACTTCTACAGTAAGTCTGTACTAGCGCTTCACAGGACACAAAGACTTGCATGACTTTTGAGTGATTCTTTACAAAAGTGCACATCAAATATGCAAAACACGGAGGCTTGAATGTGCACGTTTGACACGCTAGAATAGACCTCATTGGTTCTTACACATGAGAGCTTCTTTTCCTTTTAATGGTGGTTGGCAAACCTACTTGAAGGTACATACCTTCAAGTGAAAAAAAAGGGCTGATACCGATGTATGATTCGTTAGACTGTAAATGCCTTTTTTATGACTGGATTCCATGTTTCCGTCCACATTTTCTGCATTGTGGAAATCATAGGGCCTTAATAATGCCATGAATTATTGGAAAACTCTCAGTTTCAGAGCTGTTCTTGGTTTCTCTCTCTCTTTCTTCAGCATTGAGCCGGGCTGGCAGAGGGTCGTTCAGGTGGATCTGGAGGTGGACGGTGTCGGCAGCACGGTGGGAAGCAGGTCCATTTCCTGGGCAGTGGAATACCCGGGCATCAGGGCCGGCAATGAGGAAACAGAGACGCACATCCACCTGGCACAGAAAGACCTAGTTGGCATCGTGCCGTTGGCTATGGTGAGAACGTCATTTCAGCAGTCTCTCAGGGGAGGTGCTGGGTCTCTTCGGGGAGTGCTGGGACAGAAAGATAAAGGAAGCAGGCAGTCCTCCCTTTTAAGTAAAATGAACCGTCTGGGTTGTCGTGAACATTTTTTGGTTTAGCATAATCTCATGTTTTAAAGAGCAATGGTCCAGTAAAAATATTTAAGACACGAGTGACCAGAATCAAACATAAAATTGCAGTTGAGCTCTCAAAAAACAAAAAGTCTCAAAGGTGTCTTTGTTACACTGTAATTATATATGTACGTACAGAGTAATATTAAGTTATCACATACATTACTTACTATAGGGTTAGGATTAGGGTTTGGTTTGGTTTATGGTTAGTTGCATGTAATTATGCATACTTTATAGTTATTACTATAGTAACTACATGTAACGTAAGTAACAATGACACTGTAACATAAAGTGTTACCACATTTTTACCACCTTAATTTGTACTCTTGATGTTAATTTGAACTTCCTCAAGAGAAACATGAAGAGTTTTTTTTTTTTTTGTCAAATAAATTTAGGTGTGAACCTCTTGTCATTCAAGACTAGAACATTATTGGCACTTTATATACATTTAGTGAGTGATGTTTGATTAATCGGAAAAGGAAACTTGAACAAATCACATAAAAACAA
This sequence comes from Gobio gobio, assembly GCF_949357685.1. Lineage (NCBI taxonomy): Eukaryota > Metazoa > Chordata > Actinopteri > Cypriniformes > Gobionidae > Gobio > Gobio gobio. The sequence continues at coordinate 28,450,399 of NC_137116.1, read as the reverse complement.
AATAATTGCATGTTTTTAGCTGGTCTTCTCTTTTATGTTGGCTTATTAAAAGTTATGCATTCGGTTTTAAATCACCATGATTAAGGATTAATTTACAGGAATTATCCAATCTAAGCCTCTTATTAAATCACGTCTAGTTCACATTTAGTTACTCACCAATACATAAAAAACATTTGAATTCACAACAGTTTAACATTAGTCTCTTATAGTAATTATTAATCAGAATAATCAGTGCCGACAGAGTTTTATGGACAGGAAGGAAATGTGCTTATTGATGTGGTAGTATACTTTTTCTGTGATTTAATGAACACCATGTAGCCATGACTGTGTGGAAGAATATTCAGACTCAATAGTCGCTCTACTATTGTTTCAGCTATTGAGAAATTCCAGAATAATGAAATTTGATTATTTTATTGTCATTTTGTCATTTAGCTTGAATCGAATTTGCTTTAAACAATGTTATTTGAGTAATTTTAAATGATTGCAGTTGTGTGTGTGTGTGTGTGTGTGTGTGTGTGTGTGTGTGTGTGTGTGTGTGTATGTGTGTGTGTGTGTGTGTGTGTGTGTGTGTGCGCGCGCGCATATGTATATACCATTAGTCATTACCTCCTTTCTTGCTAATGCCTGCATAGTAATTATTAATCATACTGAAAAATCAATGTGAAAATGCAGTCTCCAACTGAGATTTACACAAACATCAACTGGCCTGTTAATAAAAATGACGATATAATCATAGCAATTAGATATGTCACTTAAACTCTCACTTAAAGGTTTAGACTGCTGTAAAAATGTCCCTTAAAAAATGTTCTAAAGACAGCAGATCAATTTCCATCTCTCTTTAACACATACGTCTTACATTTCTGAAATCAATAATGCTTTGTCCATTTGTCTATGCAATAATAGAATCAATTTGCTGCAGTCATGTGATTCTTTGTGAGTTTTATCCAATATTTTATCTATCTCCAGTAGTTTTATGTAAGGTTGTGTAATAATTTAACATCTAAGTAATAGAAAAAAAGATATATCTCATTTATAGGTAAAGAGAAACCTTGTACAGTATGTCCAAAACTGCTACTTTTCAGGAAATGGAGAAAAAAACACTGTAAAGTACAAATATTCACTATTAACTATAGTTGCTTAATAATCTGAAGAGTTACAAAGCTCAAAGTCTCAAGCCCAAAGATATATTCTTTGTAAAAATTAAAGGATTAGTTCACTTCAAAATGAAAATTTCCTGATATTTTACTCACCCCCATCTCATCCAAGAATTTCATGTCTTTCTTTCTTCAGTCAAAAAGAAAATAAGTTTTTTGAGGAAAACATTTCAGGATTTTTCTCCACACCATTGACTTTCATGGCAACCAAAATGTTGAAGGTCCAAATCAATGCAGTTTCGAAGGGCTTCAGAGGCGCTGCATGATCTCAGATGAGGAATAGGGTCTTATCTAGCAAAGCGATCGGTCATTTAAAAAATAAAAAATGAATATACTTTTTAACCTAAATTGCTCTGGTCGCCAGTGAAAACGGCACACTTAGACGTAGGGGGAAGTACCGCCCCAAGCGAACATGCGAGGACTAATACAAACGCCCTTTACCAAAAAATACTCCATCTTCAACCATCATCGTCCGACATCGTTGTTTTACTTTTTTTTTTTTTGCTAAAGGACGTTTGTATTAGTCTTTGCACATGCACTTTGTAAACAGAGGGGCGCTACTTCCGCCTGTGTCTAGTGTGACCTTTTCGACGTTATTACGCAATCCTTGGCACATCGCAGAGCAGCGCAAGATCAGCAATTTACGTTAAAAAGTATATACATTTTTATTTAATTTTTGGAAATGACAGATCATTTCACTAGATAAGAACCTATTCCTCGTCTAGAGCCTCTGAAGCCCTTCAAAGCCATTTGAAACTGCATTGATTTGGACCTTCAACATTTTGGTTGCCATGGAAGTCAATGGTGTGGAGAAAAATCCTGGAATGTTTTCCTCCAAAAATATTTTTTATTTTGGGCTGAAGAAAGAAAGACATGAAAATCTTGGATGAGATTTGAACTAATCCTTGGCTCAGCCACACTTTCCTATAATGCTTCATTCAAACATGCCCCCACAAATCTGTCAGTCTGTGGGGGCAGACTTTCATAACACCGGCCAAATGTATATGCAAAGAAAGGCAGCGTAACTTTTTTGGCCTTCCAAAAGAGGACAGGGGCTAAGCTTTATTTACAACACTGTTCCAGAACAGGACAAACCAAATATTCGACTGTGTGCTGCGCATTTTTCTGAGGACTGTTTCCAGAACCTGGGAGAGTAACTTACAAGGCCGGCTGTACACAAGGCTGATTCTAAAAAGTGTGGCAATTCCGTCTTTGCAAGTACAATCTGGCACTTCTGACTCACAAACACAGCCTGTAAGCATGTTTTCATTTTTTAAGAATTTGCTACTGACTATTCAAACTGAGTTTTGAGCAGTATAGAGTAGCGCTTGTTTGTCGTTTCTACGATTACAAATGCAAACCTACAAAATGATACGTTATGGTCCAGTCACGCTGGCAAAATTGATCGGTCAGCTTGGTCATATGCATTTTCCGGATCAGATTCGGGCTTTAATTGATAAGGTAGTACCGACATTATCAATTGTGAATATTGCTTTGGGAGCTGATGTTCCAAATATGGTAAGGGGCGTGACATTTCCGTAACATGTTTAAGGTAATCTGGGCAATCACAATGCACTGGATCGCTAGCCAATCAGAGCACACCACGCTTTTCAGAACGATGAGCTTTGTAAAAATCGACGCGTTTCGTAAAGGAGGGGCATAGAGGAGCAACAATAATGTATGGTATGTGTAAAATAATGACTTTTTTAACCTATAAAGCTTGTAAAAACATTGCATTAAACCAAATACACAAAATAATGTTCTTTTTAGAACCGTCATATGACCCCTTTCATGTTCACTACATCAGAATTTATTCAGCAAATGCGTTTCCATCTCCCATTATTTGCATGAACTCTTTTTTGCACAAGTCAAAAACCACCCCAAGCGAGCGTAAACACTTTTTTGCGAATTAAGGGATTTTTATTTTATTTTTCCGAAATTTGGTGTTTCCATCACTCGTTTCTGAAGTGATACTTCAAAATAATAAAATGCATAAATACAGGGTGATTGAAAACATTGACACTCTTCTGTGCTCCTCAAATACATAAAACATATTTTCTTGAGTAAAGAAAACGCTGTACTTATTCAAACAACCAGTTTTTTATTTACCCTTGAATCGCAAAACAGAGACGTCTAAAATGTGTGCGCCACTTCATTCACGATTGAGGCAGGATGGAGTTATGAGGTTTTACAGACAGTTTGAGGATCCAATGGACTTATGAGGTTTAGTCACAAGCTCTTTTATATACTTTGCATTGGTTAAATAATTGCAAACCCCACAGACAGATGTAACCGGTGACCAATGATTCCTGTAAAAAACATAAAATGACAAAATATGGAGATGAAAGGTTTCTGCCCGACAGCGACAATATGATGCTTCAACATATTTGCATTTTTGATGAGGTATTAGTGAAATACAAACCCTGTGACGGCGTAGTAATTAATCACCCTGATGTGCCCTCTCATCTGAGACCCTGTTTGGCCATCTGAGGCCACTTTTTTCAAGTCTTCAACAGCTGGGATTCAATGCTGTAGTGCTTGCTGTCACACTTCACTGTCCCCTCACTAATCATTTGGCAGAGGTTTTGGCTCTGCTAGACAAGGTTCCTGTGCCACTTGCTGCTTGTTGGTTCACCCCATAATTGTCTGGCACGTCGCTGAGGTATTTGTGGTCTAACGGGAGAGTTTTGGCGAGGACGGGGCTCTTGCTCCAGACTCTTTAGGGCAGAGTGAGTGGTTTGGCTATCGCTTAGCTCCAGACGAGGTCTCAAGTGGAGGAGCGCAAGGAGTCACGCATGAACAATCAGAAGGATTTCTGACTTTTTTTTCTTTTTCTTTTTCTTTTTTTTGGATTCTGAAGAGGTATCCGCTCTCTGCTAGTTTTCCATGAGCTAAATCATTGGAGTTGAGCTGAGGACTTGACAGTAACATTTTATATCTAAATCAGATACTAGGTCTAATACAAATTATGTTAAGATATATTTACATAATATGCTGATTATTTAATTTAATTATTTACATATATGAGTACAAATAAAAGCCCAAAATAAAAATTGCTCTCTTTGAAAGGAAAATTATGCAATACAGAATTGATGCACTATTTACGAGGTATAAATTGTTCATTTGAGTCAATCTTGTCATAATGCATTATTTATTGTAATAAATAATGTGTTAAATAATCGGCGTCCTTGATAAATGCTGGGAGGAAAAATCAACTGAACTCAATCAACTCCATGAACCAAAAAGCTTGAGGTAATTTTGTAAACTACAAGGTCTGTCAAATTAAAGATGTTAATTGAATGAATTATTGTTAGCTAATAATAAAGCATATGAATTGCATATATACACTATTGTTAAAAAGTTTTGAAAGAAATGAATACATTTATCCAGGAAGGATCAATTAAAAGTGACAGTTAAGACTTTAACATTGTTATAAAATATTTCAAAGATTATTATGGCACACAAAACTGGTCCAGAAGGTAGGTTTGTATCATGGCATTTACAATGGTTCAAATTACATGAAGTGTTAATTTGAGTTAATGTTGTGTTAATGCATTACTTTATTATGCAATTCACTGTGCTAATTTATCAAATCAATTCGTTGACAGTCCTAATTAGGACTGGGTTAATGATATAAATTAATGGTGTTTTTAGTCCATCTTCATTTTGATGAACCAATATTGATTCTTAAATCTCAAGACCGATCTTTTAGTCAATGCATGTTAGGACCTGCTGTCCAATAATCGCAATACACTTTGTTACTTTTGATATGAAACAAAGTCTCAGCTTTCAGATATTGTCAATTGTATCACAAAATTTCAACTGTAAATGGCATTTTTTATGTGGTCTCAAACCCAGCCCTGGTCCTAATATACTCCACATATATATATATATATATACCTAATATATACAGTACAGTCATTATCAAATGCAAAGCAAACCTGAACTTTAGTGTTAAAAAGGTGTTGTAGCAGGATGACTTCCAGCCATTACTTCTGCCTCCTAGGCAAACATCTAATTAAACTCCACTTCACGTCCTTTCATGGGTTTTCAATCCTTTGAAAAATGCTGATCATTTTGTGAATCAGCACATTAAAGAGAAAATCAGACAGCTGCATCACTGCTCAAACATTGTTGTTTTTCCACCTGAACACTATTCAAGGTATCAATAGTCAGTATTTAATTTGTTAATCCAGATCTGTCTTTTCTCACTTTTCTTAAAGGGGCAGTTAAAAGTTTTATCAATGTGGCTGAACTATTCCTTTAAGGTGTCTGTGTAGGTAGATAATACTGTATTGTAGCTAGTGGCCAAACACTCCTCACAGCTTCCTGGCTGATCTTGCTGACATTAGTGTTGATGTGGTCAGTCTATAGCCTGGCTGATGATGACAAGTTTGCAAGATGACTGGGAGATTGCATACTCTGAAAAAGTTTTCTGCAGAGATGGTAAGGAAGCAGGGGAAGCTGTGTGCTTGTATGATTTGGCTCAGTGAGGTGGTGGGTGGTAAAACCGAAGTCTTATAGAACATCTCAAGGAAGTAAACACATGTCCTGAAACATTTCCGGTGGTGTCATTTTAAAATCACAGAGCTGTAAAAACAAAATGACTAGTACATACCAGGGCTGCTCGATTATGGCAAAAATAATATTGCTTAGATTATTTTGCTCAATGTTGAAATCACAATTATTTAACACGATTATAAGTGCGTGATATGATCAAAGTCTATATGGTATGAGTAGTTTTAAATGTCAGTGAAATTTCACAATTATCAATACTGCAGAAGACAAGTAAACAGTCAGAAATAAAAAAAGAACAAAGAAACAAATTACAAAACCTACAAAACGAACAAAAATACAAATTAAATAAATACTGTTTTAGGTTTTTCAGTAAGATGTACTAACAGTGGTATTTTTCATTTGTTTTGCCTGTAGCTCAAAATTATCCTGTGCGCATTCCGACTCTTTTTGCCAGCACGGGTCACAAAGGCTGATGACTGTCTAGTTACATGCATCTAAATAAAATAAAATGATATACATATATGTCCAATGTCAAATACTCATTAATACTTCTCTATGACCTGCTCTGCCCTTACAAAGTTCCTATTTGACAATTCAAGCCATATAAACACACACAGACATAGCATATATCAATTACTCATAGCAAATCTATACAGGTGGAGCTGGGGAAGGTGTGGGGCTTTGCATGCTGCAAACTGCTATAGTGAATGGTAACCAGCCATTTAAATGTTGAGCAGCAAGCTCATTGGCTGCAGATGCGACATGAACCAATCAGCTTGCGCCAAGTAGTTAGCATTGTAAATATCATCAGCTTACGTTAGGATCCATCAGCATGCGCCATCTAGATAGTATTTCAGAATATCTAAATAAAATATCTAAATATAATAGTCTTGTTGAGTATTCACGCAAGCGTGATCTGTTATGTCTTATGTGAACGTTTGGTTAACCGTTAGGGAAAAACATCTGATGTGTGACAAGATCATTAGGTCTTAATATATAGACTGTCTGTTTCATTAGGCTAATGTTAATCAAATTGTGGTATCATGGGGATAAAAGTTGAATATATTATACATAATTTTATAGTTTTTTTTTTAATAGAGAATGGAAATAACAATAACTCATTTTAGAAAATTTGCTCATTTTGCCAGCACGAGTCACATATGTACAATTCACTCTTATTTTTTTGGAAATTATCTGTATTGTGTGATGTGCTGCACAAATACATTTGACCAGTAGTGAGCTATCAGGGCCATCAGGGCCTTCTCTGCTGGCCCAGTCAAAATCAAAAATAGATATATTTTTTCATAATTAAATGAATGTGTGTCTGAACATCTCTAAATTCAATTACTGACTATTTCAGTATGTTAAAATTATATTTCCAGAAAGAATGTGGTTATTTTTTGTGAGGCTGAGCTGTATTTTCATCATCTAAATGCATCAGAGCTCCGTGGACCAGTCGGGACCAGCACTAATACTATAGCTAGCCTTCAGTTGAAGCTGCTGTTTTCCATTGGATCATAACTTTGATTGACGTGGGTCAATAGCCAATCAAATTTTGATGTGTAGTGATAGAACGCCCCAGAGGCCCAGCGATGTGTCGGCGCTACCCCTCGCTGATGTCATCAGCCGTTTGAACTGTAAACTGTTCGCGGGTTGTAAGTGATCTATGTGAAACAAGCTATGGCCGCTGCAGATGACGGGCTGCGCGAGCTTTGTGTGCATCGCGTGCATCCTGATGTCAAGCCGGTAACGTTAGCTGACAAGCTGTGTTTTTCTGTGTTTCTTGATATTCTTGTTGGTCTGTGTTTTTTGTTTGTTTGTTTAAGAGTATTTGTGTCAGTGAGTTGATTTTGATTAATTTCACCAGTTGCCTAAAGTGCAGTGGTATCAATAAATAGTTAAATTGCCTTTTATTCTCGCGTGTCCTTTTATGTTGTTTGCAACCTTCCCAACGAGCACTTTGAAAGCGGGGATCGTAACAGTAATGCATACAGTGCATGCTTGTATTTTGTATGTATCGGTGTGTGTGGTGTTGTTATGGCAACGGCGTGAGGTGTGTTGATGGTTAGTGAAGGCCCTGACTAAAACCCCACGGTACGCTACTGCATTTGACTATAATGTGATTCCCATTTCAGAATGAACTCCCAGACTGTGCAGTGTTTATCACCATAACTTTTGGTAGTGTCAGACACTGAATCTGAGGGAGAGCAGGAGAACATAGACAGGCTTGATATTCTGACTACATCTGAGGCAGATCCTAATTAAGCAGCACAATTAAAAAGTGGTTCGGAGTGACAAACCTTGTACTGACAGCACTGTAGATGCAACAAAGCCCCTTACACATCTGTTTGATGAGAGGCACAGTTTTTTTTGTCACAAGATGAACTACAAAATGAGCTGGATAAAAGCATGCAAACCATCCCTGCTTACTTTAGTGAACTGAATTGTAAGCACCTCCAAGAGAGTATACTCGGTGAGTCCTCTTGTGAACAGTGGTTTGAGCATAAACAGGGCCAAAGCCACTTTAACTCTTTCCCCGCCAACGTTTTAAGAAAAAGTTTCCAGCCACCGCCAGGATTTTTGATCATTTTCGTTTCGTTTATTTTCGTTTCGTTTCGTATTTTGTTGTATGAATATCTGAGCATGCAATGTATAAAAAGAAAGAGAAGACGCTCTGCTTTTAACAAAAAACTTTTATTCTAGCTTCGTGCATTCCTTTTTTATCAACACTTGAATATGGGTAAGTTTCATTAAAAAAAGCATTTTGAACAAAAAGCTGAGACAGAAAAATCAAGTTTTTGTCAAAGACTACATCCTGTGGTGCGTTTCCCAAAACCATAGTTGCTAACCTGTTAGCAACTTAGGTCGTTGGCAAAGGGAAATTGCATTGCAACCATCAAAGTTGCTAACTTAGTTAGCAACTATGGTTTTGGGAAACGCACCCCAGATCAGATTCAGAACGATGATCAAACACAGATGGAGTAGATCGAGTCCATCAACACCCCTAAAGCTTCACAGTCCTATAGCTTGGGTCCTGGGTCGACATTTCATTCAGTAACATTAGGCAGTTTTGATTTATATGATGTTTAATGTTGATGACCAAGTTATTTTACAGATGCATACATGCGATCGCTTGTTTTTTTGCGACGACTTCGCCTGTGTTTTGATCAGGAGATTCTGTACTCATTCAGAAGATGCGTAATAGCCCCCTAGCATATAACACGTATAGCGTATGAAAATTCTGTGTTTGGCGGGGAAGCGTTTTCTCACAAATAACGGAAAATTCCATGTTTGGCGGGGAAAGAGTTAAAAAAGTGTTGAGAAGCAAGGCAAGTCAAGCTAGGCTGACCTCTAAAATCATGGGCTACACATCCAGCAGAAATGCACCAGCCTTAGCTTGGGGTAAGAACAATGAAAAACTAGCTTGAGAAGCCTACTTCAAACTTCAGACTTTTCATAACAGCTTGACAGTGGGAAAAGTTAAGTTGGTAGTAAATCCAAAGTTTCCTCGTTTAGGAGCCAGCCCAGATGGAATAGTCCATTGCAAGTTCTGTCCACTTGCAAAAGTTAAGTTGGTAGTAAATCCAAAGTTTCCTCGTTTAGGAGCCAGCCCAGATGGAATAGTCCATTGCAAGTTCTGTCCACTTGCTTGAAATAACCCCCCTTAAAGAATGCAAACATTGTATACATAACTAATGCTATTAAAACCAAAGATTACTGTCTAGGGAAAAACTCCAAACTTGCACCTTGCAAAAGACCCATGCATACTTGCACAAGTTCAGGGGCAAATGGCAGTGTGAATTCAAAACATCATACTTTGTCATTTGGACAACAGAGGACTGCCATACTCAGAAAGTATAGAACTGGGCTCAGATCAGACCAGACCAAAACTGGATCTCTTCAACAGACAGTACATTACATTCTCACAGAAATATGCACGCACAAACTGAGTCTGTTTGTGTAAAAGTAGGTCTAAAAACCAACTAGGACTTTGTTGGTGTTGTGGGACTTGGAGTAGACCATTGCTCTTGCACTGAGTGAGGCTGGTCGGTCAATAAAAATCTCGCTGCAGTCTATGATATACCTCACTGAATTGAATAAGGAAGATCGAATTCGGAATTCGAGAGCTGAGAAACTGTGCCATTACGTTCAACCAGTCATGAAATATTGCAGAGATTGTTGCACATCTGCAATGAAACCTGAAGGCAAGATCTTTATGAGTGAGGCCAATTCTCCATTTCATTAAGACGAAGTAAAACTGGGGAACTGTTGGAGGACTCTGTGTTCTCGGACTCCAAGCAGTGGTGAGATATGTCAGGATCGCAAAGAACACTTTGGATGAGCGAAGGCCAGTGTAGAAGTGAATGATTTGATCATCCTTTAAATCCATATCAGATTTCAGTTGTTTCCTCTCACAGCTGAGGGTTTGTACCTTTTGACTCTAGGCTTCCCACTTGCTTTTTGTAAGATGTGTTCAGTTTCTGTCTTTTTTAATGTGTGTTCCAACACATTGTAGGACATTATTGTACTTCCGTTGCATCTATGTTTATGTCCTCCACTTCCTCAGTAGGCTGAACTCTAATACACATTTCAGAGATTTCTAATGCGCGTCTGATTTTGGTCATTTCTTTCTGGAGCTATCAGGTCTGTGAGGAAGCTTTGATGGAACGTGGTCTGGACTTAAGCTTGGAACATACTCTGCAAGAACAAAGAAAATTTGTTCGTTTTCTCGAGGTGGCAAGAACAAGAACAAAGTTTGTTCTGGTCAGGACATTACATACTTCACGAGAAAAGCAGGTGCCGAACATCTCCATTCCTCCACATTAACCCCTTCCACTTTAAAATTCTGATCATTCGCACAATAGTTCTCGGACACCCACAAGAAAAAAGTTCTGCTCAGACGATGTGTCGAGAACAAGCTGCGAGAACTCCCAAACCAGGGCTCCGAGAATAAAATTACGTCATTATGTTCTCATACTCTGTTCTTGCGGAGTATGTTGCGGCCTTTAGAGGGTCATCTGATGACTTTCCTAAAGACAAAAGTAGAAAATCATTATTGGGATAGGCTATAGCTTTCACCCATCACTGGTTGAAGATGATGAAGAGCAAGATAATAAAACGTAAATTGTGTTAACAATTCTTTTCATGCTGAAATTAACATTAAACAAGCTTAATAAGTGATGTAAAAATGCTGTTTATCGTTATCTTTTGTGAAATAATGCAGTTAACTAATGTTACACAATAAAATTATTGATTGTAAAGTGTAATAAACATCTAAAGTAAACTGCTACTTTCCTAATTACTGCCCGCAGAACATTTAGAAAAGAAATGGAAAGAAAAACCTGGCTTTTTCACTACAAACGTATCAAATCACTTGCTATATGCATGCTATCTACATATGAAAACAATGATGGAGCTTTATGCTTGCAAATTATGAAGCATACTTAACTAGTGAACATATAGAAATGCAAATAATTCAGTGATAAAAATGTTGTTTACTTACCAGAGATAAAATGTGTGCTACATATCCTAGAGTTGCTAGTTGCTATCCAGCCTTCTCACTTCACTGCTGCAATCCAGTCACCATGTTGTGTGTTTCGGAAATCTACACACTTTATTTTTCCGAAAGCAAGTTAGTTCCAGGCCTGAGAGCGCATCCAACCAACGAACAACATGGTCCTAATATTACTTTTGATGATAAATAAATTATCGCAATATCACCGTGTATAAAGTGCCTGCCGCAGATGTTTTGAATGTGTGCGCAACTAACCGGAAACATCCCAGGATCCAAGACATCCAGCATGCATCACCATGACATCCAATCCATCCATCCATCCAATCCATCCATCCATCATTGCCAAAAGTATTGTGACAGCCCTCCAAATCATTGAATTCAGGTGTTCCAATCACGTCCATGGCCAAAGGTGTATAAAATCAAGCACCTAGGCATGCAGACTGCTACAAACATTTGTGAAAGAATTTGTCGCTCTCAGCGGGGTCAGCGCATGCTGAGGCGCACAGTGTGCAAATGTCGCCAACTCTCTGCAGAGTCAATAGCTACAGACCTCCAAACTTCGTGTGGCCTTCAGATTAGCTCAAGAACAGTGTGTAGACAGCTTCATGGAATTGCATGTGCAAGTGTTCACATGGATTCCATGGCCAAGCAGCTGCATCCAAGCCTTACGTGCCTAAGTGTCGGATGCAGTGGTGTAAAGCACGCCGCCACTAGACTCTAGAGCAGTGGAGACGTGTTCTCTGGAGTGATGAATCAAGCTTCTCTGTATGGCAATCCGATGGACAAGTCTTGGTTTGGCAGTTGCCAGGAGGACGGTACTTCCCTGACTGCATTGTGCCAAGTGTAAAGTTTGGTGGAGGGGGGATTATAGTGTGGGGTTGTTTTTCAGGGGTTGGGCTTGACCCCTTAGTTCCAGTGAAAGGAACTCTTAAAGCTACACTGTGTAACTTTTTTAGTCTATTCTTAGCTAAAAACACTTAGTTCTTTCAAAAATATATGTGCTCATTAATGTATATTTACTTCTTTCAAGTAATAAAGTATTCTCGTAAGTTTATAATATGCCATTGAAAATACATTAGGTAATGGGATCTAACGGTGGTCGCCATGTTGCCCCTCCATCTTGAAAGTACATTAGCCAAAGAGGGACATACCCGTAAATTCAAGCTTCGCTTTTCGCGTTTTAACCGGTTTTAATACTCGATGGCACTGTACAAAATTCTCTGCCTCGCGCATGTGCGCGTCAACTTGTTCAGACTTGTCTGGTGCATGTGCAGAGAGTTTTCATCTCAGCAGCGTCAGTAACAGAGTTATAAGGAGTTTTCCTGGCTTGTTTATTCCTCAAAAGTCTGTTTTTCCTTGTGTGGTATTTCTGTGCGTTAATAACTCCGTAAGTAATAATAGTTATTGTCATTGTAGATGTGTTTCAGAGTGTGTCATCGCGTAATTCAGTTGATGTCACCTCAGAAGTATTTTTGTGTCAACATACAATAGCGTAATGCTCACCTATTTGAATAATCATTCAGTTATTTTGTTATCAACAATGTTTATTCGTTTATAGAAAATATTTGCTTGTAATGTATGTTGATGGAAATATGTATCAGGTCTGATCGGCATATTAACAATTGTTATACAGAGCGCACTGCAGTGCTAACGTTAAAGCGCCGCACACACTTTTGTAACCAGACACCGCTTGTTAGCAGCGGCAGCTCCGCTCCTTTTAATGCAGCTGCATTTAGCGCCTATATATGGTACAATAAGCTCTGGTTTACGGTTACATTATACAAATGTATAAGTATAGTTATACAGTTCTTAACTGTGTATGTATATTTACCATCCTTATTTGTTCTCTCACTGAAACCACATTTATGTACATATCCACGCAAACCTGTTTATGCCTTGCAATTGGATGACTGAATAAACATTACTAGCATCAAAGTTCACTCTGGATTAGCTGCAGTTCTTTCTAGCCGAATAATTAGGCCAGTTGAGTTCCAACCATCCCACTGGGCACAGAATATCCCACAGGCACCGTGTCGAATGTGGACGAGGTCGAACTGGAAGCCATGTTAATCTTGGACTAAATCGGCCACCGTAGGAGTTGAAACGAAATCGGAATTGAGAGGAACAGAAACTAAAGTTCACTGGATGGTCATATACCTTTTCACCACTAGATGGGGGAAAATATCACACAGTGTAGCTTTAATGCTTCCGCACACCAAGACAGTTTGGACAATTTCATTCTCCCAACTTTGTGGGAACAGTTTGGGGATGGCCCCTTCCTGTTCCAACATGACTGAACAAGTGCACGAAGCAAGGTCCATAAAGACATGGATGAGCGAGTTTGGTGTGGAGGAACTTGACTGGCCTGCACAGAATCCTGACCTCAACCCGGCAGAACACCTAACATCTAATCTATCTATCTAACTAATCTATTCGATTTTAGTGATTGACTTGATTGTGATTGGCATTCATCGTAATCTATCATATTTCTCTCATTTTAATTATGTTTTGTTATGTCATATTTATATTATGTTGAACCAGTAACTTGTCCCACAGTCAAAATCACTGCCTAGACCCTTCTCTGTGGCAGGCATTTTGAGGCCAGTGTATTGGCGTTGAAGGACCTGTACTGTCTGAGTGATTGTGTAATGAGAATAAACCTGTTCTTCACTCCAGTGAATCATTTAATCATTAAAGTCCTGGATTCCCATCATAAGAAATCTGGCCCCTGGAAGCAGTAATTCATTTCAAACTGCTCTAGGCGAAAACTATAGAGGTGAACATGGGAACCAAAAGACATTGTTCTGAGAGAGTCACCTCAGTTAAAATGCTAATCCACTCACGGGCCAGTGTGGGAGTTTCCCCCTGAGCCAAGTACTCTGGCGGTCGGATGTCAGATGAGGCGCGGTGATGTACTGCTACCGACCTTTCCTCAGACGCACTTCCTGGAGGAGGTTACAAGCCCCCCCTGTAGGAGCTGATCTTTGGAGCCCGATGACATGAATTAAGCGGAGCATGAAGAGCCCGGCGCAGTGAGGCAGCGCGATTCCGCCACGGCCCGAGTGAGTCCCACACAGAGGGTCACCGTAATCTCGATTAATCACCTCCAACAGATGGCCTCCACCGAGAGAGAGAGAGAGCTCAGGGCTGTGTTGACAAGAGTGTCGTCCCAGCTTTGCTTTACATCAAGCTTTCATCAGTAATTAGTTTTAATTAGGCTAACAGGCCACATTGTCTTTGAGCTGTGATACGGAGCTAATAGGGTTATGAGGGGTAGAAATAATCCTTTTAAATGCAGTAATCTAAGAGTGACCTCTGCACAGGTCACCGGTTTTGAACGTAAATAATCTGAAATGATTCATAGCTCCAGTGCTGTTGGTCCGTATTTATGGATTATTAGCTTTCTTGGTCCGTAACCGTCTTCTCTCACTCTCTTTAATTTGGTGCATATTTTTCAATTAATGGTGTCCTTGCTGTTAATCAATTTGAACAAAAGGAGATTTAATAGCTTCGCTAAAGCTCAGTAGCTCAACTGCGCTGCGACAGACCTCTGGGACAGACCGAGAAAGAGAGAGAGAGAGCATCAAGGGACAGATGAAAAGAGCTGAAGTTTTATGAGAAAATTTTCCACTTTGAAAAACATACTGTGAGAGCGGTGGAAAGGCTCTCAGGTGTGCATCGGCTGCCTGACAGAGACTGAATTTGTCATCTATTTCAATACCGCGTGGCAGAAATGACTCAGAGGAGAGGAATAGAACGAGGGATGAAGAAAGAGAAAAATCAGCCAAGCCTTTTGAGTGAAGGAAGATGAAAGATATTTCCTTCCAATATGCGTGTCTCCTGTCCAGTGTGTGTGTGTGTGTGTAAAATGATGTGTTATGTGGGTCATGTGAAGATAGATCTGCCGCTCAGTAATTGAGGCAGATCAGATTTGTCAGCACACCAGGAGGCTATTCTTTGAGCTGACTCTCTCTCTCTTTCTCTCTCTCGCTCTCTCTCTCTCTCTCTCTCTCTCTCTCTCTCTCTCATCTCTCTCTCTCTCTCTCTCTCTCTCTCTCTCTCTCTCTCTCTCTCTCACACTCACACACACACACACACACACACAAAGAGAGAGTCATGCAGTGATTTTAGCATTGATTAGCCTAGTGCCTTCATCATTAGAAATGCATCAGAGGCAAAAAAAAAAAAAAGGAAGAGGACAATATTACACACTCCATTGATGAAGAAACATGACATGGAAATTAATCCAACAAGATGTCTTTCTAATAACCCACACACATTTGTAACTGATTGAAGACTACACAGAATGCACAGATATTGCATCAAAATACACCATAAAACAGTAATATTGTGAAATATTACAAAAAATGTAAATAACTGTTTTCTATGGAAGCTATTTGCCATTGATTAAAAAAAGTAATTGCGACATTTTATCTCACAATTCTGACTTTTTTTTCCTCAGAATTGCGAGTTATAAAGTCATAATTGCGTGATATAAATTCGCAATTGCTTGTTATAAAGTCAGAATTGTGAGATATAAACTCCTAACTCTGACTTTTTTCTCGCAATTGCGAGTTCATTTCTAGTAATTCTGACTTTTTTCTCAAATTCTGACTTCTTTTCTCTGAATTGTGTGATAAAAAATCGCAGTTACCTTTAGTTTTTTTCTGTGTCAGAAACAAGACATTGAATATATTTTATATTGTAATTTATTCCTGTTATAGCAAAGAAACATTTTTTCCATGAAATAAACTTTGATGAAAGATTCTTTGATGAATAGAAAATTTAAATGCACCATTTATTTGAAATCATTTCTTGTAACATTATGTCTTTATTGATATATATCAATATATCAAAAACGCCTCAAACTCACAACTCAAACTGTAAAGAAAAGTTCAGACTCAATTCAGAGGAAAAAAAACATGGATAGAACCACATCGCAATAAACCAAATTGCAATAAAAAAATCATAAGTAATATTAGCATTGGACACTGACCTTTCAAATGTTCGTCCTGTCAGCAAGTCTGACTGCTGTATGTACTGTTTAGCAGTAGATTGCAGACACCTAAATCAGATAATAGAGAGGCCACCATTGATAAGATTCACTAACTGCCATTGTACACATTTGGCGCATTTTGAGCTACAGAGATAAAGTTAAACTCACACAAAAATTGCTAGTATGTCAACAGAAAAACTGACTGTTCACCGCTCACTCATTTTTTAAAAATCAGAGCAGCAAGTTCCTACGCCCGATTTGATGGTCCACTCTCATGAAAGTCATTTTGCTCTTGGCTCAACGTCCAGTTCTGCCAGCTGCACATTAATAACCAGTAAAGATAACATGTGTTTCCAGCTCAGTGGAATCACACGAACACCCCCTTCCACCCCTACTGCGTATTCAGACACTAGAATGAAAAAAAAAACATAGAATGTGTTTGCTGCCTTTTTAGAACAGATGTGCTATGAAGCATGTAAATGCAGAGTTTGAAGTGGATGTTCTCTGCAAAGCATGGCATGTGGTTTAGCATGTAAATGCAGCAGTTATGTGATGTGGTTTGGGTTGTGTGGAGGTCTTCATGGTTTTGGTCCACTGTTGTGGTGTAAATAAACTGAAACTTTAGGGCACAACATGGAGGATAAAGATGTTCTTAGTTTTAGTGTACACTCCTCTCCACTTCCTCTTCCATTTCTCTCTTTTCCATTCCATTCCACTCAATTTCCTTCTTATTTTCATTTCCTTTCCACATCCTCTTCTTTTTCCTTCCCTTTCCACTTTTTTCTGTATTTTTTCCCTTTTCATACTTCCCCTTTTCTTTTCACTTCCTTTTGATTCATTATATGATTTAATATCCACTTCCTCCTCAAATGTATCTACCCTTTCTTTAATCTCCCTTTCCATTCCACTTTTTTTTTTTTAATTTTCTTACTTTGCTTTCCCTTCCTTTCCTTGTTTACTTGCATTCCCTGCCACTTCCCCTTTTCTTTAGTTCCCTTTCCTTTCTCTTCCTTTCCCTGCCTTTCCTTTCAACTCCCTTATCTCCACACATGTCCCTTTCCTATTCTTCCATTATTTAGCTTTTTTGCATTTTGTAACACTTTCCATTTGTCTTTTTCTCCTTTCGTCTCCCTTCCTTTCCTTGTCTATACGTGTATTTCCTTCCTCTTCCCCTTTTCCTTTACTTTTCATTTTCTCTATTTAGTTTCCTTTGCATTTTCTTTTCACTTTGTTTTTTTTCCTATCATTTCCACTTCCTCTTCCAAATTATCTTCCCTTTCTTTAATCTCCCTTTCCATTCCACTTTCTTTCCTTAATTTTCTTTTCTTTCTTTGCTTCCCTTCCTTTCTCTAGCGTTTAGTTGCATTCCTTGCCTCCTTTCCTCCCCTTTCCTTTCCTCCCCTTTCCTTTCTTTCCCTTTGCTTTCCTTTGCTTTCCTTTCTTGCTCTCCTCTTCCCGTAGGCTTTGATTTAGACTATGTGAGTGTATCATATTACATTTCTTAGCATGCTGTGACACACATTCTTTCCACAATGACAGCTCTGAAATATGAATCCCCAGTGCCTAATCCATTAGTCTCTCTCTCCTCCTCTCTTTCTTCCCTCTCGATCACTTGCTCTCTAGTTGAATTAGCATGATAAAGGACAGTAGTTAATTGGAGCAGCCATGGAGTTCATATGTGCCATAACGCAGGTAATGTTAATGAACAAGGCTCTCAAGCGCTGATGAATAATGTCGTATTCACATACATTTCTTATACCCAGTTCATCTAAATCGTAGGTTTTGTGTAATGGGTAGGTTTAGGGGTAGGGTTAGTGTAAGGGGATAGAATATACAGTTTGTGCAGTATAAAAACCATTACGTCTATACGGAGAGTCCCCACAAAGACAGTGAACCAGACGAGTGTGTGTAAGTCAGCCAAAAACATTCTTTTGTGTGTCAGGTGCTTGGTTCTCTATTCGTTTCTTTGATGAGTACTTCAGAAATCTTAAGCAAATTGAATGAAAAGACTAACGTGAAGATGCACATTGATTCCAAACTCCTTCAAGCTTAATAGAGCTGCAGTTTAGCCGTTTCTATCTTTGATCGTAAGACAATTCGTGTTGTCTAAAATCATATCCTGTTTCCTGCATACAAAAGCACACCAATAATCCAAACAGGAAATTATTTTTCCCCTCCGTCAAAGGGCGAGTGACAGATAGAGAGAAGGCCTCAGTAAATCTGCTGCCATAGCATCTAAATCTGCCCTCTATTTAGTTCTCATTTGTTTGTTTGATTATTTATTTATGCATTTATTTGTGTTCACACCGTGCTTTCGCCAGCATCTCGAGTGACGGACTGAAGAAAAAGGAGCTGACAGCCGCGCCAGAGGCAACAAGAGACAATATTACGGCATGTGTGTGGATGTGTGTGTGTTTGTGAGCGTGGACCAATTGTGGCAGAATATGTGAAAGGATGAAAAGAGAATGACAGCAATTATTCCAGCCCACACAGCTCACTGGTCCCCTCCTAATGCGATCCCGCCGCAAAGCTCCTGTTCCGCTGTTGCACCTCTCTGAATGCCAGACCAAGACACACGCAGAATATTAACATCGCTGATACTGAGTGAGATTTCAGATGCAATTTCAGATCTGTTTAGTGGCTGGAACATCAGAGCACAACTGGGAAGGCGTATTCATTTTAGCAACGGTTTTTCAGAGAACCAAAAAAAACAAACTCAGTGGTATTCATCATAGGCGTCGATTTCGGGGGGGACGCGTACCCACCAGATTTCGTCATGAGTCCTTTTGTACCCACCACTTTTTTTTTAAACCTCGAGTTCAATTTTGCGGTGAAGCATTGCTGACACACACATATTATTTTTTCCACTCAATTGTGTCGTAATAACGATATCTTATGTCGTTTTTAACTACATCTTTTCTCATAATAACGAGATCTTATGTCGTTTTAACGACATCTTTTGTTGTAAAAACGTTTGAAAAGCAGAAGCAAGCTCCGTAAAATAGGCTCTTCCGCTGCCTGTATCAGTGGCAGTGCCCATAACACGAAATTGTTGTAATGGATTGATGTAGCCTATACAGTTCTTAACAGCCATGGGTAGCAGGTGCCATGGACTGCTCATGATTTAGCGTAATGACGGACCCCGGTGCAGCCACAAATATCATAATTATCTATAGGCTAGGCCTACTGTAATTGAGACATTCAAGAAATGTATTAAAAAGAAAGACGCTTTCAGCCTTA
The DNA here is from genome assembly GCF_949357685.1 of Gobio gobio. NCBI lineage: Eukaryota > Metazoa > Chordata > Actinopteri > Cypriniformes > Gobionidae > Gobio > Gobio gobio. The sequence goes on along the minus strand of NC_137116.1, from coordinate 28,430,976 downwards.
CTCAAAGTAGGGCCCTACATTTCTGCACGAGCCCGACGGGCCCCGACTTTTTTACGCCCTAGGGCCGGGCTTCGGGCCAATTTTCCAGTCATAGCCTACCTCAGACGCGGGCCGGGCTTCGGGCTTTTTTAGGCTATAGGACGGCGCTAGGCAACACGCATCGCCGCAAATGAGTAAAGCAAGCCAACACGCAAACTGCCACAAGTGAAACTGAAAATAAGCTACGTTTTAGATGCTCAAAAGCACAATCATCTTCATTAAAATTAATGAGACTAAATGCTCTTACCAGTGTTTAGGTCGCTCGTTCTCATAATGCGGTCTTTGATGTTGAAAAGAGCTGATGAATAAAATACTCATATCGGTTGATTTCATTGACATGAACTCCGTTAAATGTGCATATAGCACGGGAATTGAAGATCGGATATATATTCATTTCGCGGAGAGGTGTAGCCTAAGGTAAGACAACCAGCATGTTTTTTATTTTTAATTAGGCCTATTTGTTTAGATTGTGTAGCCCGTTTTGTTTGCGTGCGCCGTTGCGATCTGCCTGCCTCATCTTGTCAAAAATGCCTTTTTACTGTGATGGTGGTGATAATAGGCTAAACGTTTAAACGATGCTTTAAGTGTTTTTTATGGATTTAATAAGCAAGACAAGTCAAGTGTTGATTTCAGAGGCTAAAGTGTTGGGTTAACTCACTGTCGGCTGCTGGCCGCTTGGTCGTCACTTTAAAAAGCAAAAACTTTAGTTTAACAAACATTAAATGCTTTAAACATTTTTCCAAATTAACTTAATTAAGAAACAAAACGAAATATATCTACTTTGACATTAAAAACAAAACTGAACTATTTTAATGGCTGTAACTAATGTGTAATAGGGAGGATAAAAAAAACACGGGCTCCAGTGGGACTCTGATAATGAAGTGGTAAAAAAAATTGCAAAAATGAAAAATATTAAAGAATTCGCGGGGCGCTTTCGTCGGCATGAGTAAGATAGGCTATAAGACCCGCAATATGTCTCTCATCTGACATTTTTATTTATTTACATTAGTAAGCTGCAGGACATAGTCTTTCAAAATATGACCTGCGCGAAAGAGAAAAAAAAATGTACCCAGCACTTCTGAAAATGCACTTCTGAATGCGTCTCTGTCCCCAGCACATTTCAAACCAAACTGACGCCCATGGTATTCATACATACAATCAATACAATCTTGCTTTTGTCTTGAAGTGTTACAAATGCAATTAACAGAATATGAATGAAATCAATAATTGAGTCACCCATATCTGCATTTTATTACAGCAAGCACATTTTTTTTAGCTTGGATAGAACTTTATAAAGAACTTCATAACTCCTGTCTCAATCATGAATGCTTGTTTGCTGTGCAAGGGTAAATAAAGAACTGGTTCTTTACTAAAAAAACATGATGTTTGTATAATGTTTTGTGTATTTGAGGTGCGGAGAAGAGTGTCTTTGTCGTCTAGTCATAGCTAATACAGCCTGTGCATAACACTTCATCTTTTATAACAATAATAAGATTTTGGCCAAATGTAAATTATAGGAAAAACTGAGCACCGACATAGGTACAATACATTATTTTATAACCTGAAGTTGATGAAAATGTAATGTGAACAAGGGCCTCAGGGCCTGTTTACACCTGGTCACTTCACTTGTTTTTTCTGATCCACTAGCTATTGTGAAAAGACATGGTGTAAATGCCCTCCAAAATCGAGACCACATATGTAGATTTTACTCCTCCCAAAATGTGGAAAAATAAACGTGTAAGAGCGTGTTATAGGCTAATTTATAACCAGATATTACAACACTTCTGCAACATGCATCGCCACAGATGAGTAGCAGAGTTTTGTTTGACGTGAACTGGGAATAGAAGATCAAATTTATATTTGTTTTGGGGAGACACATTTATGTGGCCAAATGGAAATGGAATTGTTCTAACAATTCAAATAGCTATCTGAGCTAGGGGTTGAACGACTTCCGATTTTTTAAAGTCGACATTTATGTGATGAAAGTCAAGTCGACGTCGACTAGTCGCTGATGACGTCATTAATAAACAAATAACCCAGAACCTTGAGTTGAGATGAGAACACGGGTCTTCTTGTGCACAGGACAGCTATGGCATATGACACAGCGCTGCCCATAAGGTTATTGCTCCTACATAACAGCTTTTGTATCAGTTCTTTTGTCTTTGGGTTGTTATATTTCTCACAAATTTCTGCTCGTTCTGAATCAGATACAGATAAAGTAGCACAATAAAGATGACATGTATATGAATGCATTAGTGAGAGAGCGATTGCGTGTGAATTAATTCCACCTGCCAGTGTCTCTCTAATAGTGAAGCTGTGAGTTTTAGTTACTAAGAAATATATGCTATAACTTTTTCAGTATCTAAGCTATTTTATTGATAAATCACAGAACAGTGTTGACAATACATTTCTGTGAATGTTTTTTTGTAAGGCGTGTTCGCGTGTAAGGCATTGTCTCCGCGTGATGTGTGAGCTGTGTGTCTCTTACAATGGAGGCAGCACGCATTAGTTTAGAGCGGTGATTAACTTACATGTACAATAAGTGTGCATTCTCCCGATCAGTTTTGAGCATCTAGATGGTATAATCAAACATGTCTTGTGCAGAGCTCTCTGAGTATGCATTTATTTGTCATTTTTAACTGTTGGAAACAGAGCCTGCATATCAGGAAAAAATGGCTTATCCTGTTGCACCCTCTATAGGCCAGCGACTAGTCGACGTCAAGCTTAAAGCGTCATGGCAGAGCATTAAAGTCGACTAATGGGGTTTTGGTTTCCTTGCCACTGTTGCCTCTGGCTTGGCGTGCTCAGTTGGGGACACTACATTTTTCAACTAAACATCGAAATAAATCTAATTAATAAACTAAATTAACCATATAAACTAAATTACTGATCTAATTATTGATCTAAAGCCCACACTGTCACTGTATGATAATTGAAATGAAAAGATGACATCACCGTTTTCTCCAGAATGGCTATACAGCTGAATAAAATTATGCTGCATTATTTTCCTGTTTAACACTGTAAAGTTGCTTTGAAACAATCTACATTGTTAAAAGCGCTATATAAATAAAGTTGACTTGACTTGACTAGTCGATTAGTCGACTAGTCGGTGCAACCCCTAATCTGAGCTAAAACACATGAAGTGACCAGGTGTAAAAAACTTTGACCAAACCATTCTCAGTGATGAAGAGCTCTTTAAAATGCATGGGAGGCTATATCGCCACAACGCTTTAGCGTATTGAGATAAATCTTAGTACATGTCACCATAAGCATGACCTGAGGCCATTTTGACACCGCACCACCTACTCGTCAGGAGAAAAATGGCTATTTTTGCTTATTGGCCTAACTCCTAAACGGTTTGCCCAAAACCCTCTTTTGATTCAGTGCAGGATACCCATAGACTGTAAAAAAATATGGACGTAGTGTCCGTGACGTCACCCATAGGATTCTGATGAGCCGTTCTGAAGCGCAAAGTATGGAAGAGATGGCCGTTGCCATCTTGGCAGCGTGTCATCGCACGTCACTCCCGGATAACAGAAAATGGGGAAAAAGGTGCGATGACTAACAGACAGCAGATAAATGGCTATCCACCTGTCACTCAAAGTGGCCACGCCCTTAATTATGCAGAACTTTAATGCTTTATATAATGTAAAAGAATGAGTTATAAAAAAATTCACCCCCTCACAGTTGTCATGAAGGACAAAATTAGCCGTATAGACCAAAACCACAATTTGTACCAGGTGGTAAACATGTTTTAATCTGCTGTAAAATTGGGCATTATAACATGGGGCTCAATGAGATTCTGCTCCCTTCTGGAGCCTGTTGAATTGCAGTATATGTTTTTTCCTTATTGGCTTTAAGGGAAACTGCGGGAGGTTGCCACTTGAGTATACCGAGTCAAACGTTACCCAATTGTCCATATTGTCTGCTATTTTTAATTTGTTGTAAAATGCTGTATTTTACGAACGAATTAGCGTTTCGTTACGGTTAGTGTCAACAGGACCATGCTCTGAAGGTATTGATGAAACTGGTCTTGATAGATTCATTAAGTTATACCGAGAACAATGATGACAGTTACAGTATGCCATATTTGGTCACAACTGCTGTCCTCCAATTAAAATCTCTTTGAAAGCCTACTTTTTCAAACTCCTCCTAGAAGATGATCGTCTCAGATCATCATCTGACCATGCCGGCAAAAAGTTATTAAAAGCTTTTTTGGAAAGACCAAACCATTGTCATTGTTGGCATTAGGGATGGAACGATTACCAGTTTCACGATACACCTCAATAAAATTATTACGGGGACCTGAAATATTGATTTGAGTTTTAAAATCGTACCTGTTTATAAATCCATTTTGTACAGTGTACAAAGCAATCGTCTAGACAAGATGATCACTGCAATATTAGAGTAGTATTACAAAAGTCCTCTGATTTAATTTTCATTACGATCAAAAACAGACGCAAGACGGCAAGCTGCATTTGAATGAAACGAGAGAGCGCGTCCTCTGTGGCATGGCTGCGGTAACTAGGAAGTGCTTGGCTCTTTAATTGTGAAAGTGAAAGTGACATGACGTGTAGCCAAGTATGCCGTCCCATACTCGGAATTTGTGTTCTGCATTTCACCCATCCAAGTGCACACATACAGCAGTGAGTATTAAGCACACACCCGGAGCAGTGGGCAGCCATTTTTTTGCAGTGGGCCGCCAATTGTTGCTTGCAGCTATATTTGAAAATGAATCAGTTCAAAGCAATGGTTCATTTGCAGTTTGAATATCGCTACAACAAAATGAAAAAGCTCCTCTTTGTAGAATAGCACATCTTCTAATGGAATATAAGATTTTTGTTGCTGCTCACTTTGCCCTCTGGTATTGACTCTATTATGAGTGTTTCCACTACTGTCTGAGTGTGTGTGGTTCAGGTTCTTGCTGGATGAGCTTGGTTGAGCTGCAACACTATAGATTTAAACAGAGCTGAGAGCTGAAAGGGAAGAGGAGCAGTGGCATGGATCATAGGGCAGAGGCAGAGAGGTTAGGTCCCATCGGAGGCAGCCCTGCCGCAGGTGACAGGCCTGGCTTCGATCTGTCTGTTTAAACTCACAGATCCCGCTCAGAATCTGTCTTCCTCCTGGCACTTTCTTTTTCAACAGTGTGTTAACTTGTGAAAGGGATCTGTTTCAACCATCTCTTCCCACAACTTGTTATCCGTCCATCTAAACCATAATTTAATCAGGTAATCCATAATTCATTCAGTAAAGGATTAGATCACTGCTGATTTAATGTGAAGCACAAATAGCTGGTTCTAGACTACAATGGGCCATTTGTATCCAAAAAGCTTAAAAGGAAGAAAAATGAATCTTTTGTGCTCTGGGATGAAGATTGGAAGGGAAAAAAAAGGAAGAGGAGATGGTTTAAAGAGGAAAGTAGAAAGACATGTTTTTGTTGCATTCAATGTAAAATAACACAGGGAACACAAACCAGGGCAGCAGGAAAGTGATGCTGAGATGTTTGGAAAGGCCATGGCCTGGATGCACAAGTCAAAGCTGAGATCATGACCTGAGATTGATCCCGAGGAGATGGTCAAGATACAAGAAAGGAGAACTGTTATTGATCTCACCTCTGACTGTTTCTTACACATAACATTGTGGATATTTCCCCCGAAGTTTGCTATATTCTACATGGTATTCTCAGCTCAGTGTATTAACCCCAAAACTTTTGCAGAGTACAGTATATGAATCCTGACAGCAATACTACCAGCCTAAAGTTGTCAAGCTTTTCAACCAGTTTATTTTAAATCTGCTATTTTTTTAAAGGGTTAGTTCACCCAAAAATGAGATTTCTGTTATTAATTACTCAACCTTATGTCGTTCCAAACCCGCAAGATCTTCAGAACACAAATTAAGATATTTTGGATGAAATCTGAGAGCTTTCTGACCCCTCCATAGACAGCAATTTAATTAACACTTTCAAGGCCCGGAAAGGTAGGAAAGACATCGTTGAAATAGTCCATGTGTCTACAGTGGTTCAATTGTTGTTTTTTGAAGCGTTGAGAATTTTTTTTTTTTTTGCGCAAAGCACAAACAAAAATTACTACTTTATTCAACAATTTCTTCATGTCTGTGTCAGTCTCCTATGCTGTTGACGTAGTAAATACAGTCCAGCGCTTCCACGTCAGAGCTATGCCAGAACGCCGGCTTACCATTGGCCGATGCTGTTTTCACGTGAGCACCACAACGCATGTGTGTGATGCTGATGCAGGCCAACATAAACTGCGTAGAAGTCTGACACAGACGTGAAGAAATTGTGGAATAAATGTGTTATTTTTGTTTGTTTTTTGCGCACAAAATGTTTTCTCGTCGCTTCATAAAATTAAGGTTGAACCACTGAAGTCACATGGACTATTTTAACAAATACCTTTGGTACCTACCTTTCTGGACCTTGAAAGTGTTAATTAAATTGCTGTCTATATGGAGGGGTCAGAGAGCTCTCAGATTTAATCAAAAATATTTTAATTTGTGTTCCGAAGATGAACAAAGGTCTTGCGGGTTTGGAACGACATGAGGGTGAGTAATTAATGACAGAATTTAAATTTTTGGGTGAACTAACCCTTTAAGTTATAAGCACAAAAGGAGAATTTTGAAATCTTTGCACAGGTCTAAATAAGCCTAATAAAATGATCCCAATAACATCTTTTTAAGCCATAATTGTTTGTGTGAAGAACAGACTGAAATAGGTTGTTAATCACTGATAATCCTCACAAAATAATTAGGTGTTGTTGACGTCACAACATTTGGTTATGACACACTCACGAATCAGTGATGTTTGATGTCTAACCTGTGCCATACTGTTTATAGGGGCAATATTTGATTTGAGAGATGCAGCGGAACTGAGGATTGATTCATAAAATTAGCATTTTTGGGCAAAATATTCCTTTATGATGTGTTTTGGAGCATAGTTAATTAACTTAACCAGGTCCCGGCCTAACCAAAGTGGTATGCTGATGAAAAGACAGTCTTTTTCTACCTCAGAGTGAAAAAGAAAGAAAGAAAGAAAGTGACCCTTATTATATATCATGATTGCATCTTTGTTTCCTGTAATTGCAACTTTAAATCTGACAGTGACTTTATATCACACAATTGCAACTTTATATAAAACAGCAGCTTTATATCTCAAAATTGCAATTTGATATCTCTCAGTGTGAATTAATTTATTAAAGGGGTGGTAAAACACATTCTTTTGAAGGCTTGATTGTGTTTGTGGGGTGCACTGTAACATGTGTTCATGCTTCGTTTTAAAAAAGTGGCTTATTTTATTTCATATATTTGACCTTTATTCTTCACTGCTCTGTCCCTCCTTGTAAAACAGTCTGATGCTTTCCGGGTTGTATGAAGCCAGTCCCTCAAAACTACGCAATGGGCTCAGATTGGTTAGCTGGCCCAGTGTGTTGTGATTCGCTAACCGCCTAGTGCACGTTTGTCGGAAACGTCACGCCCCTTACCGTTACCGGAGGCTGTGCTTTGGCAGTAACATTATTAGAAACAATGTTTTCAATAAAACCATACCAATCTGAGCCCGAATCAGACCCAGAACATTTTAGTGAAGATGATCGAGCAGAACCTGTTCAACATGTTCAGTCCTCAAGAGTAAAGACTGCGGATCTATAGTGATCGCTACTGAATGGCACTGTTACTTTTGTATTTTTAGAACGATTATAGCCAAATATCTGTCGCAAGAACTAACCCAAAAGGAACACTAAACACTGGCTTTACTAGTAAGTTAGCCAAATCACACACAGAACCATGTTTAGCAAGCCTGTAGATAAACAATACATAAAAGCTCTAATCAAAGAATCATTTACACTAATGCCAAGTTCGCTGTTGAGATTTTAACGTTAGTGTTTGTAACGTTAGGTGTTCGTCGGATAACGTTAAGTATGAATGAGCATTTAACAAACTGGTTTGCAGAACAGCGTTGTCATCTGTTTACTTCCTTGCTACAACCTATTACAGGAAAACACATCGATGAAATATAAATCAGACTTACAGGTTGTGCCGTTGTGGCCCGTAAACAGCTTCTGTTTGTAAATCCAGCTTTCAGGACAAGCCGTTGTGTGATTCCTGAATTGAACTTGCGAACATTGTGGAAGTTTTCCTCCGTGAAATGTGCAGCGCGCGTGTCGTGCATCCACGCACTGGCAGTGTTCTTTTCACGCAGCTGACGTTGTGCATATCCTGTATTGAACTCGCGAAGATGGTGGAAGTTTTCCTCCGTGAGATGTGCTGCAGGGAGCCCCGAGCGCGCCTGTTCCCCGCTGACTCATACACACGTGCATATAACATGCTGTATGTTAAACGCTCTGCAACGCACCCCCGTCCCAAGGAAGGCTGAACAGAGCAAGTACCCCAGACCTGCAATCCGGATGAAAATAACAGCGTTTCCTTGGCATCGCGGCAACAACACTCCAGGAGGGGTTTATGTAAATATTGAGCCTGGTGATGTCAGCAACCCTGGAGGAATGTGTGTAGTCGCCTACTGGCCGTTTGCTGTAGTTCTTAGAAACTGATTTCTTTAAAAGCAAATATCTCCCTTTGCTTTAAACTTTGAACGTTGTAACTTTGCAGATGTTGTTTATGCTCAAGCAGCAACATTACAAGCTAGCTAAAGTTAGAATAGTGAAATCGTGGTTTACCACCCCTTTAATTTAAACTTTATTACATATTGCTTTTTCTTTCTTTCTTTTGATATGACATGATATAAGTGTATCTTTATAATTGTGCTGTCAAAATAATTAATCACGATTAATCACATCTAGCATGACAGAAAAAAAAAAAAAAAAATTATATATATATATATATATATATATATATATATATATATATATATATATATATAGTGAGGAAAATAAGTATTTGAACACCCTGCTATTTTGCAAGTTCTCCCACTTAGAAATCATGAAGGGGTCTGAAATTGTCATCGTAGGTGCATGTCCACTGTGAGAGACATAATCTAAAAAGAAAAAATCCAGAAATCACAATGTATGATTTTTTAACTATTTATTTGTATGATAGAGCTGCAAATAAGTATTTGAACACCTGACTATCAGCTAGAATTCTGACCCTCAAAGACCTGTTAGTCTGCCTTTAAAATGTCCACCTCCACTCCATTTATTATCCTAAATTAGATGCACCTGTTTGAGGTCGTTAGCGGCATAAAGACACCTGTCCACCCCATACAATCAGTAAGAATCAAACTACTAACATGGCCAAGACCAAAGAGCTGTCCAAAGACACTAGAGACAAAATTGTACACCTCCACAAGGCTGGAAAGGGCTACGGGGAAATTGCCAAGCAGCTTGAAAAAAGGTCCACTGTTGGAGCAATCATTAGAAAATGGAAGAAGCTAAACATGACTGTCAATTTCCCTCGGACTGGAGCTCCATGCAAGATCTCACCTCGTGGGGTCTCAATGATCCTAAGAAAGGTGAGAAATCAGCCCAGAACTACATGTGAGGAGCTGAACAACTACATGTTGATGACCTGAAAAGAGCTGGGACCAGCGTTTCCAAGGTTACTGTTGGTAATACACTAAGACGTCATGGTTTGAAATCATGCATGGCACGGAAGGTTCCCCTGCTTAAACCAGCACATGTCCAGGCCCGTCTTAAGTTTGCCAATTACCATTTGGATGATCCAGAAGAGTCATGGGAGAAAGTCATGTGGTCAGATGAGGTCATAATTCCACTAAACGTGTTTGGAGGAAGAAGAATGATGAGTACCATCTCAAGAACACCATCCCTACTGTGAAGCATGGGGATGGTAGCATAATGCTTTGGGGGTGTTTTTCTGCACATGGGACAGGGCGACTGCACTGTATTAAGGAGAGGATGACCGGGGCCATGTATTGCAAGATTTTGGGGAACAACCTACTTCCCTCAGTTAGAGCATTGAAGATGGGTCGAGGCTGGGTCTTCCAACATGACAATGACCCGAAGCACACAGCCAGGATAACCAAGGAGTGGCTCTGTAAGAAGCATATCAAGGTTCTGGCGTGGCCTAGCCAGTCTCCAGACCTAAACCCAATAGAGAATCTTTGGAGGGAGCTCAAACTCTGTGTTTCTCAGCGACAGGCCAGAAACCTGACTGATCTAGAGAAGATCTGTGTGGAGGAGTGGGCCAAAATCCCTCCTGCTGTGTCTGCAAACCTGGTGAAAAACTACAGGAAACGTTTGACCTCTGTAATTGCTAACAAAGGCTACTGTACCAAATATTAACATTGATTTTCTCAGGTGTTCAAATACTTATTTGCAGCTGTGTCATACAAATAAATAGTTAAAAAATCATACATTGTGATTTCTGGATTTTTTTTTTAGATGCACCTACGATGACAATTTCAGACCCCTCCATGATTTCTTGCAAAATAGCAGGGTGTTCAAATACTTATTTTCCTCACTGTATATATACAAACACACAAACTTTTATGTTAGATGTGATTTAATCGCAATTAATAAATTTGACAGCAAAGTTATAAAGATACACATATCTATGAAATGTTTAACAAATTAAACATGATTGAACTAGTTAAAGATCACAAACGGCTAGGCTCCACCAGCTAGAAACCAAGTAAAATCATATATCATGCTTTTTTTGTAAGCTTTTTTTCACTGTTAAATTATTATTTATTTTTTTAAGTCATTGTAATATCTCACAGTGTGATTTTATATGTCAGATCTTTGTTTCCCATAATTGCAACTTCATATATATGACATTGTGACTTTATACACTGATCAGACATAACATTATGACATTATGAACAGGTGATGTGAATAACACTGATTATCTAGATAGATATAGAGATCTCTTCATCACGGCACCTGTTATTGAGTGGGATATATTAGGCAGCAAGTGAATGTTTTTTCCTCAAAGTTGATGTGTTAGCACTAGGAAAAATAGGCAAGTGTAAGGATTTGAGCGAGTTTGACAAGGACCATTTTGTGATGGCTAGATGACGGGTCAGATCATCTCCAAAACTCCAGCTCTTGTGGGGTGTTCCCGCTCTACCAGTGGTCAGTAACTATCAAAAGTGGTCAAAGGAAGGAACACTGGTGAACCGGCGACAGGGTCACGGGCGGCCAAGGCTCATTGATGCACGTGTGGAGCAAAGGCTGGCCCTTGTGGTCCGATCAAACAGACGAGCTACTGTAGCTCAAATTGCTCAAGAAGTTAATGCTGGTTCTGGTAGAAAGGTGTCAGAATACACAGTGCATCACAGTTTGTTGCGTATGGGGCTGCATGGCCTCAGACCAGTCAGGGTGCCCATGCTGAACCCTGTCCACCACCGAAAGCGCCCACAGTGAAAAATCCGAACTGGACCACAGAGCAATGGAAGAAGGTGGCCTGGTCTGAAGAATCACATTTTCTTTTACATCACGTGGATGGCCGGGTGCGTGTGTGTCACTTAACCTGGGGAACACATGGCACCAGGATGAACTATGGGAAGAAGGCAAGCCGGCGGAGGCAGTGTGATGCTTTGGGCAATGTTCTGCAGGGAAACCTTTGGTCCTGCCATCCATGTGGATGTTACTTTGACACCATCTACCTAAGCATTGTTGCAGACCATGTATGCACCATTCCTCGACGGGTCAGGGCTGTTTAGGCAGCAAAAGGGGGACCAACACAGTATTAGGAAGGTGGTCATAATGTTATGACTGATCGGTATATATCAGATGTATACATTTATATACCCTTTTTGTTTTTTACTCCGAAGCAAAAAGTGGTTTATTTATTTATTTATTTATTTTACTGGAATAAGTGATATAAGTGTCTCTGCATAACCTCGATATCTATGAAATTTTCCATTAACCTAATTGTAGATGTTGCATTACTTGAAAACAATGCTTTTATATGTGATTTATATAAACAATCCTATTCATGTAACAGGCTAATCAAACACTAGAGCAGTTGGAAATGATGTATTAGCACTACCTGAGATTTCTAATCATTAATAGCTATTGAAACGCCTCCATTCATCCAACAGAGAAAACAAAGGTCTGACGTCCCCCACCTCTCTCTCTCTATCTCTCTCTCACACACACACACACACACACACACACACACGTTCCCTGTCTGCCCCGTTGGCTCCCTGAGTCTGACCTTGACTGCTTGGCTCTTGGTAACTGCAAAAAGTCGTCTCGTTTAAATTCACTAGGGTTGCCAGGACCCTCCCACCTGACCCATTGATCTGGGTGGATTGCAGGTGTGGTATTCATGAGAGCGGCTGGGGATTTGTCCTATAAAGTTAAAATATAGTCCTGCTACGACTTCCATGTTTTATTCAAAAGCTCGTCTCCCTCAACTCCACCGATCGGGTACCAAAACTATTCAAAGACTTATTTTCTTCTTATTGTTTCTATTTCAGTCTCTCACTTTCTCCCTTTTTAGTTTTTACTGTTACAGAAAGCAGCAAGGCACAAAAGTACCACACTTTAAAGGGATAGTTCACCCGAAAATGTAATTCTGTCATTATTTACTCACCCTCATGTTGTTTCGAACCCGTTTGACTTTCTGTCTTCTGTGGAACACAAAAGCTGAATTTATAGCTGAAGGTATATCATCTGCAATATTTTCTATATAATAAATGTGAGTGAACAAAGCACCACAAAAGCATCATAAGAAAATGTGCACAATATGGACTGATTTTAAGTAATGCAATAGCTGTGGTTAACCAAAAGGCAATGACTTTAAATACATTTTTAAGCTTTCACATGAGGGTGAGTAAAAGATATCCAAATTTTCTTTTTGGTATGAACTGTGCCTTTAAATTCAATAGAGATGACCTTGACTAGCATGAAATACAGTGGTGAAAAATTATCAGCAAAAAAAAAAAATTAAGCTATTCAATCTTTGAAAATAAAGCATTTTTCTGTACTCTTAGCAGGTTTGTAAATGGCTTCTGCTCAGTTTGGTGTACAGGACTGAAGATAAAACTTACTATTCACCAATTAAGTCACTCAGATCGGATGGCCTCGCTGCTCATCTGAGGACAATATCGATTATATAGATTGAGCTGAAATAGACTGCAGTTACCAAATAAAATCAATTATTTGTCAGAGCTTTTCTTCTTGTGCATCTGCTTTTTTCTTCAAGCTTAGAATTAAAGCTCAAATTCTTAGCAAATTGACTCAGTGCAGTCAAATCTAATAAACGTGTGCTTTGCTAAGTTAATGTTGGCAGTAAGGATTGCAAGAATGTTTTATAGAGGCAATAAGCTGATGCTCTGCTTGTAGGGTGCAACATGGACACGTCAAATAAACACATATACAAGCCTCTGATGACTGTCCACATTCCCTTGACAAACATAAAGCTGAAATATTCTCACACAAAATGCTCTCGCTGGTCATTACAAGCTTGCCTGAAATTAAGCACATGGCAAGTCTAACACATTGTACATGTACATGTGTGTCGCAAAGCTCACATCATTTCTTCTACTTATATTTCCCAAGGACTGATTTTGCATCTATTACGGTTTTATTTGTTCAAATTTACGGAGCCCCTGAAGCAACCTTTGCAAAAATATACAGACCTTGTGCTCACGAGAAACTTTTCATATACACACAGGATGTTTTTTTTGCATTTTCACGCATCACAATTTCCAGATGTATACTATAGCCTATTTCTTTTGTGCATCAATGCCATTTTACTATGAAGAAAGCGAGAGTATGGATGCACATGAATTAATAAAGCTGTATTTGCCCCAAATTTGGCTTTCGTTAGGGCAGTATATCACAGCCGATGTCCAATTTTAAGCGTTCTCCGTGACTTCCGAGTAACCACGCCATGAAATGGGCTGATGGCGCAATACAGCTGTGTGCATTGTCCTGTTTGCCAAGTTCAAAAGTCCATAAAACCAAGTTCAAGGGTCCAGTATACCTCTAATATCACGGCCTTATGTCCCCTTTAAGGCATTCTCTGTGGCAGCCGTGAAACCGCGGCGTGAAATGGGCTACTGATGCAATACGGCTGTGTGCATTGGGCTGATAAAAAGTGCTGAAATTTTGGATTTCGTTTGAGTAGTTTTCGTTTTGTAGGCCTACCCTTTATATCTAAATATCTTTATGTCTATGGCTGTTAGAATTGATGAAGGAAAGTAGGCATTTCTTCACCACCTGTAAAGATGCGTTAAATCTGACAAAGTGGTTTAATAAAGGGTGTTTTGATCTTGTGAAATACAAAATGTTACTGCATTTTACTGTTCCATTCATTTTTATATGGGACAATATAAATATACTGGCATAAGGGACATAAGACCTGAAAATATGACATGCTGCCCAAATGAAAGCCAAATTCTGAGCACTTTTTACTGTATCAGCCTTTTCTATGGACCCTTGAACTTGACAAATTAGACAATGCACACAGTCGTATTGCGCCATCAGCCCAGAGAATGCTTTAAAGTGGACATAAGGCAGTGATATTATAATAATAATAATAATAATAATAATAATAATAATAATAATAATAATAATCAATTTTATTTATATTGCACTTTACATTTAAAACAATCTCAAAGTGCTACAGAGTCAAGAGTTAAAATTAAGTTTAAACAAATTAAAAGTAAAATTATACATGTCAGTTGTATGCTTTTCTAAAGAGATGTGTTTTTAAGTCTTTTTTAAAAACATCTGCAGTCTGTGGAAGATATTAGAAGTATACTACACTAACAAAAGTAAAATTTAGAGCAAGTAGATCTTTATTAATTCATACGCATCCATAACCTCAGTTTCTTCATAGTAAAATGTCAGTGACGCACAAAGGAAATATGTTATAGAAAGTATACATAAAATGGAAATTGTAACGCCTGAGCATGCAAAAAAATCCTGACCGTATTTACAATTCTGACTCCTGGAGTAATGATGATGTCTATGATTACAGTACATACAAGATCTAATTGAGCTTGCAAGATCTATACAAACTTAGGAGGACAAAACAAAACAAATAGGCAGATAGTTTCAGTCTGCTTCGTTCATTAGATGCCCAACAAAGCCAGGCAAGGTCTGTTAAAGGCAAAATTGCTTAGAGAGTAATTGCTTGTACAGTAATCTGTGTAACTGCAAATGGTGTGGGGAGGACGTTTTGGAAGTGACATTAAACTATTTGTGTAATTTTGTTCCTGAGATGAAGAGGACGTGGAATTGAAGTCCAGTGTGAGAGATGTCTTCATTAAAGAACAAACTCTGGCTGACATACAGTGTGACGATCATGTCGTAATACTTGCACACGGTTACACTAGCACATTTACGTACACACACGCATTCAGCAGTTCTTCTTTCTACACACACACACACACACACACACACACACACACACACACACACACACACACACACACACACACACACACACACACACACACACACACACACACACACACACAAAAACACATATTGCTGTAGTAGTGATAGGTCTTCTGAGACCACAGTGCACCTCTCAACCCCTATAATAAAAGGTAGTCCTCATTGTGCGTGTGTTTGTGTCAGGAACGGTTTATCAGAAGTCTTTCTGAGTGTTTATTTTGCTTCAAAACTTTTTAAAGTTTTTCGAGTTTGAGGTGGATCAGAAATATAGTGAAAGTGAAAAGATATTTTTGTAGTTATTCTGTGGAAGAAATAAGATTTGATTTTTTTTGTGTGGAAATATTAGTGCCTTGTAAGGCTATACTAATATGATTGCTATGCTCTACGATGCATTATAGTACACACCTATAGTATATCCTAATGTTGTGTTGGTCTGTCTTTTGCTGCCCAAACAGCCCTGACTTATCAAGGCATGGACTCATCTAGACCCCTGAAGGTGTGCTGTGGTATCTGGCACCAAGATTTTGGCATCAGATCCTTTAAGTCCTGTAAGTTGCAAGGTGGGGCCTCCATGGATCGGACTTGTTTGTTCAGCATATCCCATAGATGCTCCATTGGAATGAGATCTGGGGAATTTGGAGGCCAAGTCAACACCTCAAACTCGTTGTTGTGCTCCTCAAACCATTCCTGAACATTTTTGCTTTGTGGCAGGGCGCATTATCCTGCGGGAAGAGGCCACAGCCACCAGGGAATACCGTTTCCATGAAAGGATGTACATGGTCTGCAACAATACTTAGGTAGGTGGCACGTGTCAAAGTAACATGGATGGCAGGACCCAAGGTTTTCCAGCAGAACATTGCCCAAAGCATCACACTGCCTCCGCCAGCTTGCTTTCTTCCCATAGTGCATCCTGGTACCAAATGTGTTCCCTAGGTAAGCGACGCACACGCACCTGGCCAGCCACATGATGTAAAAGAAAACGCCACCTTCTTCCATTGCTCTGTGGTCCAGTTCTGATGCTCATGTGCCCAGTGTTGGCGCTTTCGGTGGTGGACAGGGGTGAGCATTGACACCCTGACTGGTCTGCGGCTATGCAGCCCCATACGTAACAAACTGCGATGCACTGTGTATTCTGACACCTTTCTTTTAGAACCAGCATTAGCATCTTAAGCAATTTGAGCTACAGTAGCTCGTCTGTTTGATCAGACAACACGGGCCAGCCTTCGTTCCCCACGTGCATCAATGAGCCTTGGCCGCCCATGACCCTGTCGCCGGTTCACCACTGTTCCTTCATTGGACCACTTTTTATAGATACTGACCACTGCAGACCGGAAACACCCCACAAGAGCTGCAGTTTTAGAAATGCTCTGGCCCAGTGGTCTAGCCATCACAATTTGGCCCTTGTCAAACTCGCTCAAATCCTTACGCTTGCCCATTTTTCCTGCTTCTAACACATCAACTTTGTGGACAAAATGTTCACTTGCTGCCTAATATATCCCACCCACTAACAGGAGCCGTGAAGAAGAGATAATCAGTGTTATTCACTTCACCTGTCATGTTAAGCCCGATCGGTGTAAATGTCATGCCATATATTTTACTTTAATATAAAGTATATGATGCTGTAAATAATGATGTCATATGTCATCTTAAAATTAAGAAAAACTTAATTTATTCTTTATTGATTTGAAAGACAAAGTCTATTTATAAGATCATCATATTATTTTTTTTAATTGTGACTTTATTTTCATGCCATTTAAGCTTAATCTCCCCACTCTAAAATGTGCAGTACTGTAATGTGAAAAAATATATATATTTAAATTGTATTCATGATAGGACCTTATGTTGATTCAAATAATATATATTTTTAATTACAGTAATAATAATCTTATGTAAAACACAATTGCAATAATGGTAATTTCAACCAAAAAAAAACTAAAATAAAATGACAATGGTAATCAGTATCATAAAAGTAAATGCGCTTGGTAATCATAAAAAAAACCCAATAAGACTTAATTAGGCTTCATTAGGGTTTGTGCAAAAATTATTTCTTCTGTTTTGGGGTGAACTGTTCCATGGACTGCTTACATTAGCATCAAGAAAAAGAATAAGATCAGATTAATTGTGAGAAACAGACAACTTCATTATGGCTCATGAATCAGTTCATTTATCAGCTCCACCTCTTTAGTTCTACATCACATTGTGATACTAGATTTTTTTTTTCCCCTTCTTATTCAATAAACCAGCAAGACCCAATTAAAGACAGATCCCGTCAGAATGAGGAGAATGTCACCAGTGCTCAGCTTGTTCACTGGTTCTCCGGATCTCCCTCCCGCTGGGAGTAAAGGGGACCAGATAAGGGCACATGTCACTGGCTCTCTCAACCTGCTTGTTAGCACAGTATCTCAGCTTGAAGGGCATTTACTAATGTTTTTTTTTTCCCTTTCCTTTTTCGGTGCACTTAATGACTCTCAGGCCTCTTTTTTTAGTGTTCTCAAATGAAGAAGGCAGTTCACATAGAGGTTCTCAGCAGGTCACCTCCACCGGCTTTTCTATCAGAGTTCAGACTACAAGGTGATATGCTACTTTTTACTATTTATTGATTGCTTATTTAAAATAAAAGAGTTTTAAAGAAGAGTTGATGACACTCTTCAGTTTAAAGCCAATGATGGTGCATCTCGATTGGACTTAACAAACAAACTTAAAGGGATAGTTCACCCAAAAATGAAAATTACCCGATGATTTACTTTCAGACGAATACAATCTGAGTTATATTAAAAAAATATCCTGGCTAATCCAAGCATTATAATGGCAGTGAATGGCAGCCCAAAATTGTGCATCCATCAATTATAAAAGTGCTCCACACGGCTCTGAGGGGTTAATAAAGGCCTTCTGAAGCGAATCTATGGGTTTGTGTAAGAAAAATATCCATATTCAAAACTTTATAAAGTAAAATATCTAGCTTCTGGCAGACCGCCTTCTGTATTCAACTCACAAAGAAAGAGTAACACCTCTTGCAGTTCAAAGCGCTTAAGCTACGTCCGACGTCATACGTCGCACCAGTTACGCTTTTTCCGTAAGTTGAATATACTGCACATTGGATGGATGCACATTTTTACCTTGAAATTTTGGGCTACATATCTTAATATAACTCCGATTCGTCTGAAAGGAGAATGTCCTATACACCTAGGATGGCCCGAGGGTGAGTAATTCATAGGGTCATTTTCATTTTTGGGTGAACTATCATAATTAATCATATAATATATAATTTTGTCTGCACAAATGAATGAAGGTGTTTTTCTTTATTATACGCTTGTGTTGTAGTTGTCTGCCACTTTAAATATTCAAGGTTCTGATTGGGTGTCAGTGTTTTTATCATTCATCTACTGGAAAAATTCTGTGGTGGGGTCTTGTTCTCAAAGAATTAGAATGATTATTAAAACTTAGTTATCGTTATGGTTATCATCCTTGGAGTGAACATCCCTTTACAGCAATTGTTTTATTGAAGTTAAAATGGCATAAACTGAAGGGGTGACATGTGACTGGGCATGACACTTTCAGCTAGTATTTCAAACCCTTGTAATAAAATAAGCCTTCCCTCCCCTCGAACACATTCAAACTCTCCAGTATTCATCTAGAATAAACTGATGGAATTGGATGAGTGAATTATATGGGAATGTTAATGGAGGAATAGTAGGGGTGTTTTTCATTCCATGTTCCTGAGTACATACAACATTGACAGTAAATTGAAGCCATTTGTGAAGAGGGTAGCTATAAAAAGAATCGCATGCAACAATGCTCCGAGAACATGGCACAGCATGAAAGGAGCACACCACAAAAATTGGCCCCAATAATTCAATTATTCCTTTGAACAAAGAAACAGGAGAGTGAGACAGAGCTAATTCTGTGCTGCAGTATGAGAAAATCCCTCTGCTTTGTGGCGAATTAAGATCGTCACGTTAGATCGCTCTTTAATACAGCACATTTCTGTAATTATGTTATATTTCATGCCCTCGTATTTCATTATAGCAGGATTTATATGTCATATCAGAGCAAAGATAGCCATAAAGTGGCCGGGATGAAGGAACGATGGACAAATGGAGGGTAGCAAAGAGAGATGAAAAGGAAGATAGAGCATCTGTTTTTCATGCCGGTCAGATTACAGGGGCTGACACCATAAATCTTACTTACTCTCGGATGGAGAAAAGGAGGAGGACAGGGAGACACTGACGATGCTCTCCTGAATTTCAACACATTCAGTTGGCAGGGAAACCAGTCTAGCAGACTCAGTCACTGCTCAGAGGAAGTGAACACAGTGACATTCAGGCTGTGGGTCAATTTGAGAAATTCAGTTCTGACTCAAATCTCTGTACTTGTAAGTTATTTCTGGACATCACAGTCTTCAGAACTACTTTCAAAAACATGCTCCCTTTTTAAGGAAAAATCTATGTTTATGTATGAAAATATTATAAATGTCCATGGATTAATAACTGAAGGAATGAAATAATAATAATAATAATAATCTTTATTTTATATAGCACCTTTAAAAAGAGAATCTCAAAGCGCTTTACAAGCATAGACAGATTAGCAGCACAAGATACATATAACAATCAAAAAAACAAAAACAAAACAAAAATGTCAAGAATAAAAATCATATAAAAGCCATTCTGAAAAAATTTGTCTTAAGAGCAGATTTAAAAAAAGTAAGAGAATCCGCCTGTCTGATCATCATCGGAAGATAATTCCAGAGTTTAGGTGCACAAGTGGAGAAGGCCTGGTCACCCATAGAGCGTAGACGGGTAGAAGGAACAACTAAAAGGCCCGCATCAGAGGAGCGGAGATTACGTCTGGGCGTGTAAACAGTTAAAAGTTCGGATAAGTATTGAGGCGCCAAGCCGTGAAGGGCCTTGTAAATCAGCATAAGAATTTTAAAATCAATCCGAAACCTGACAGGGAGCCAGTGCAGTGACTCTAAAACTGGAGTGATGTGTTCGCTAGTCCTGGTGCGTGTGAGAATTCTAGCGGCCGAATTTTGCACTGACTGTAATTTATTTAAGGTAGTTTTAGAGACCCCAGCCAGAAGCGCATTGCAATAATCAATGCGAGAAAATACGAAAGTATTAATCAATTTTTCCGTAACAGAAACAGATGGGGCGTAGTTTTGCAATGTTTCTGAGGTGAAAAAATGAATTTTTGACTGTATTTTGGACATGAGGGTCAACTGATACATTTTTGTCAAATATCACCCCCAAGTTGGTTTTTTAAGTTAGTTTGAAACTCCAGAGCAGAGCCGTCAATTTTTAGAGCAAAATTGCTGGATTTATTGATTTCCTGGGGTGAACCGATAAGCATTACCTCGGTTTTATCACCATTTAGACACAGAAAGTTTTGTGACATCCAGATTTTTACCTCAGATATGCAGTTTTCCAGAAAGCTTATGGCTGAATTATCATCCGGTTTAGTGTGGATGTAAATCTGGGTGTCATCTGCATAAAAATGGAACTTAAGACCTAGGGATCGTAAAAGCTGGCCAAGAGGATAGATGTACATGCTAAAAAGAAGGGGGCTCAAAATTGAACCCTGTGGTACGCCAAATTGAACTGAACCAACTTCAGACTGACGTCCATCAAGGGAGATAAACTGGCGCCGATCTGAGAGATAAGACTTGAACCAGTTTAATACAGTGTCCGTCACCCCAAAGATGGTTTTCAGGCGAGTGAGTAACAGAGAGTGATCCACAGTGTCAAACGCTGCACTAAGATCAAGAAGGATCAATATTGAAAGACAGCCAGAGTCCGCAGCAATCAGTAAGTCATTAGTAACCTTAACTAACGCCGTTTCCGTGCTGTGGAGTTTGCGGAAACCAGATTGTAGGGGTTCAAAGAGATTGTTCGCATTGAGATGGGTGTGCAATTGGGACACAACTACACGCTCAAGAATTTTAGTGAGAAATGGAAGATTAGAAATGGGACGAAAATTGTTGAGGTTGTCAAAATCCGCACTCGTTTTTTTTTGTACCGGGGTTACAGCAGCAATTTTTAATGCTTCTGGCACAGCACCCGTACTCAGGGAATCGTTTAGTATACACAAAACAACGGAACCCACAGAGGCAAAGCATGATTTAAACAACTGAGTTGGAATAGGGTCCACTATGGAGGTGACTGCTTTCATTCGTGAAACCTCCTTAGTGAGAGATTCCAGATCCAGAGAGGAAAATGTAGAAAAAGGTGTGCCGGAAAAGTGAGAGATAGTAAAAGAAGAAACAGGTGAGACTGCAGTGATGCTTTTGCGAGCATTGTCAATCTTAGAACTAAAATGGTCAAGAAATCTGTTACAAAGGTGATCTGAAACAAACATATTAGAAGTATTGTTGACTTTGAGCAGTTTATAAATAATATGGAACAATTGAACAATTTTGTTGGTTATTGACAATGATCTGAGAAAAGTACTGGGACCTAGCAGATACTATCTCAGTTTTATAAATAAGTAAATGGTCCTTCCAAGCTTGATGGTGCACATTAAGACCAGAAATACGCCACCTACGCTCCATCTTACGACAAGCTGCCTTCATAGAGCGCAGCTCGTTAGTATACCAGGGAGCGGAGCGGACAAAGTCCACTGTGCAAGATTTTATTGGTGCAAATGTGTCTAAGCCTGAGGAAAGGACTGTATTTAACAGAGAAATGTTATCCTCCAAAGGAGCTGCTGGTGAAAAACTATTCAGTGAGGAATTTATAAAAGCAGAAAAATCGGGGAGATTGATAGATTTCCATTTGCGAAAATTAACCGTTCGAGACAAAGGTCTACTATGATGTGTCAAGTCCATATTAAAATCAATTGCCATATGATCAGACAACCCAAAGTCAGATGCGCATAACTGAGACAAAAAAGAACCATTGGTAATGACCAGATCTAAGGTATGTCCCTTGACATGAGTCGGACAGTACACCAGCTGATTCAAATCAAAACATTGCAGCGTCTTTATTGTCTATATGGATATTGAAATCCCACAGAATGAGCATTCTTTCAAACTTAATGCATAGCATCGACAGCAAGTCGGCAAATTCAGATACAAAATCCTCTCTTGATTTAGGAGGTCTGTAACTATGGCCGTAGAGATGGAAGTAGAGACGTTCAGGACGAGACACTCAAAAGATTTGAACTGGGGAACGACCACAGGGCTTATTTTGATTTGTTGATTGTAAATCACGATGATGCCCCCACCTCAGCCAGAGAGACGCGGGGAATCGAACAGTCCGTAACCAGTTGGGGTCAGTTCATTAAACAAAAGTCCATCAGACTGTTTGTGCCAGGTTTCCGTTAAAAACACCAAGTCGAGTTTCTCCTCCATGATAATGTCCGATACATTGTTCACAGATCGTGCATTAACAAGCGCTGCTTTTAGCGGGGGCATAGAAGATGACAAAGGGCATTCCACTCGGTTGAGCACTGACAAGTTGTTTAAATCCAACATGGAAATCCTAATTAGGAGTCAAAATTATGTATTTTAATTAGTGCACAATTAATCACACATTTTTCTGTAATTAATCACGGTTAATCGTACCTAACATGAACGTTTTTAGTATATTTTTATGTTGTAACCATTTCTCATTTAATCTCAAAATTAATGTAGTAAATATTTGTTTATTTTTTATGAAAGAAGGCTATTACCGAAACCAATACTCCTACTGATGTCTTTATGAAATTGATTTTTAGCCTTTAATTATAGCCATTCAGCATTACAGTATAATCGAAAGCTATACTTTTTAACATGTATTAGACTTTAGAATTTAAGTGAACTTAAAACATTCTTCCATTGTAATAAATGTCATATTTACCTGTGCTCTTCAATATATATCAGGATATATATCTAATTTCTTTATTGGTCCAGTCAGACTGGTTCATATTTTTACTTGCCCTGTCAAAATGCACACAAAGTTATTGTTTTCATTGTTTTTGACTCATGTAACCTTGTAAAAAATGCTTTAAGATTTTCATGTAGGTCTAACAGGTAGGATAGATACAGAAATTAAATATAGATGAGCGTGGTCATATGATGTAATGCTAGCCAAAGGATGATGGGAAAACGTGTTAATTTTGACAGTCCTACTTTTAATACATCTTTTGGTCATGACGTCATTATCATCATCATCATCATCATCATCATATATTGTACATTTATTAAGTCATCCAGTATATCAGAGTTGGGCAAAATTGTACATTTCAAAATATTTTTTTATTTTATTTGTTATTTTTATTTTGTTTATTTTTATTTGATAATGCCAACAACTGATTAAACTTACATTTTACATATTTAAGTGGACAAATTGTGAAATATGGTGTAAATGTTTTATAAATTGAAAGTGTTATATTCCTTAATGTAATAAAGTGAATTGAACAAGCATCAAAATTGTTCAAAAATAATTCATTTATTCAGTAAAAGTTTTCTATTTCAAATAAATTGTGTTCTTTTGAACTTTTGTACAGACCCCAAGCTAGATAGATAGATAGATGGGACACCCTACGCGCTTCTGGATTTCATAGACATGTACGAGTGAAGACCACAAGCCCCCATAAAGTTTGTCATTTGGGGCAAGTTGGGACAAGTTTTATTGAAAACTCAGTTTCTTAGCTGTCACATCTGACGTTTTTCAGTCCGTTGTGATTTATAAATGAACCCTACATAGGGAAAGATTTATTATATGTGGACAAATGTAACACTAGGTTAGCCACTAAGAAAGTCTGCTTCAAAGAAATGCAAATGTATACAGGGACTGATGTTTTCTGTCTGCAACACATAAAGACAAATTGCATCTCCCGTCTCTTATTAAGTGTTCCACCTACAGTACCATGAACATCCACTCAATAGAGCACTAGACATCAGGTGCTTTGACAAATTTGGAAAGCGAATGATAATACTCAAGCACTTTGACTATTATAGAAGTACATCTCAGAAGCAAAGATTACCGCGCTCATCATTTTTGTGATGGCTTTTACCTTAACAGTTGGGACTGAATGAATACCTTTGGTGGGTTGGAAGTTGAAAGAAACGTCTCTTTGCCAAAGATGTAATTTCCTCCTCCTTTTTTTCCCCATCTCTTCACATTTGTGCGTAGCCCAATTTAAGCTGTCTGAAAAGAACTCCTAATTTTGAATTCAAAGTCTGAGCCATTTTCAGAGATTTCATTAATCTCCATCGTGGTAGGTCTTGGATCTTTTGTACAGGCACAGGATTCAGTTCATGGCTTATTAGTCTGCTGGGTTTGTTTAGATACCGGGACCCTCGAAATGGATTTCTGCATATTTACATGTTTGGTACTACCCAGTGCCCCTCAAGTAATTGAGCGAGCAGATTTGTGGTAATGAGAAACTATTGAGGAAATCTTTACACGATATTGGCAGCAAGATGCTGCCTATTGAAAAGCATTTTAGTCAATTAATTGTAAGGTCTGTGCTAAGCAACTAGCTCAATCTGGTTGAAATTGGCCTTGCTATTACTTGCAAGTTTTCAGAGCTGATGTTGGGAAATTTTAGTGGGCTTTCATCTTGTGGTCTGCATAGGATGTAGGATGTATGACCTTCCCACTACATTTCTACTGCATTTCAGTGACAGATCATATTTTCAGTTGTGTGTACACACAGAATATACTGTAGCTTAAGAATCATGTTTGATGGCTTGATGATTTGAATCCCAGTGCTGAGCAAACAGAGGTACGACTATTAGGACCATAGTCTGCTTGGGTGCTTTGGCTGAAGATGTCTCCAGAGCTTTATAATGCAGTGGCTTTGACTCTCACCTTTCTCTGTGTTGCTGCTTGCTAGAGAAGATCCTCAATTTCCACAGTCATTCTGTTTTATATTACCGTTTAAAGTTTAATAGTGCTGCAGAATTTTAATCATTAATTAGTCTGAATGAAGACAGAATTGGGCTTTCGGAAGACAGAATTGGGTGAAAGATTGCCTGTGTTGTGCAGATTAAAACAAAGAGGAGAAAGAAAAGATCCTCTCACAGAATGAAGAAATTTCAAGTACTTTCTGTTGTAGATGTAACAGGTCATAATTAAACCTATACATAAGTGGAGATACCTGAATCATCTAATGGCAAGATGCTTTAAGGAAACCTTCCTTTTCAAATTTTAAGATTAAAAACTATTTAAATACTCTAGTCATGTTTTCCAATCGAAGCATGTTTTACTTAGTATTACAATATATAATATAGTATATTATATACATAGTAAAATACGTAATATATGCAGTACATTTATAAACTATTTTATTTTTTCATTTATAAGCAACAATGTTTGTATAATTACATGTATAATCATTTTGTATATGTAAAATAAAGTAAATATGTAAAATTACCTTAATTTATAAATAAGTCATCTTTACTTTATTATACACTACTTATATTGATTAACTTGAAATAAATATAAAAAGTAAATGTCTTTACTGTCACTTGTGATATATTTAATGCGCTTGCTGGATGTGTTAATAAAAAAAAAACATCTTACTGAACATGTGAACATCCATCCATCCATAAAATCAAATAATATTTTAAAAAAATTAAATGTATTATTTTGCCTAAGTACTGGATTACTTAATAAAAATATATGATGATGATAATGATTATGATTATGATGATGAGTGTATTTTACACATTTGTAAAAATGATCTAAATTTATAAACATTTCCCTGCATTTATAAGCAATAAGCAATATTTAACTACACAAAGTTTAAAAAAAAAAACAGATGTCCATAAATATTTTAGAGTGATGATGCAATCAACTCGAAGAATTTGAATCAAATTATTGAAATAAACAGCTAATTTTGTGTAAATGAATGAACTTAACAATTGTTTTTCTACTGATATTTAAACTAGAAAACTATGAAAATAGTTTACAAAAATATAAAGTGACAATGTTTAAAGTGTTGTTTAAAGTGTAATTTCTCTGAATTTCATCCCACTTTGTATTGTTAAAATATCTGTAGTATATTTGTTTTCCCGTTTATTTTTCACGAAATTCACGTTTATTTGTAGTAGCGGCTCATGGTCGTAAATTTAGGTAGGGCAGATTCTGGGTCTTAGTGCTATTTTTTGATTAACATTTTGTAAGCTTTATATTCTAATCGATGAACATAGACTCAGTTTGGGAAGTGAGGTCACGTGAAAATGGGTGGAGCAGCCAGAAATCTGCCCCAGTGGCTCTCTATGAGTGTGCTGCAGTTCCATTTTTCACCATAGATTTACATAGGAAATTTGTGTGGCGCTGTAGAGCTAGGGAGCCCTCATACCGGCTGCCCCACCTAGTATCATGAATACATGCCTGTCGAATCCATGCTCTTTATTTTAATATATCCTTCACTTCATGACTTAAGTCTAGAAAATCAGAAAACTATTTGTTGCAGAATTCTGAATACATATACAATTTATTATTAATTAATTGTATATAGAGGTCTATGTTTAGATTAATATTCTGCCCATACAGACGAGCCGCGGCTGCTTTGCAAAATCTTCTCGATAACGCAAAACGCATCATCCAGTGAACTTTTGACAGGTCCAGGGCTTTTATGAAAAGTTATATTTTATTTACATTATATTTCCGCATTTTTGCCCATGGACAGTCCGATCGACAGAGGGTTATTAAAAGAACAGTTATTGTAAGCATTTATCACTGAAAAATTGTCTACTCTTTAAACAGCATTATGGTAAAAATGGAACACCTATGGCATCAGGTTTCTTACCTGTTCGCAACGGCGTTTTGATTTGGGGGGTTGGGCTGAACTGACAGAACGTCCGTTTCTTTCAGTTTTTTTCCCTCCATTTGGCATCAACACTGTGTTTGTGGTCATCCAGTTTGAAAGGATGATTACAAACACAGAGGTTATTCAAACTTTCCATAGCAGTGCTCTCGCCGTATTCACGATTCTTTGCAACTAAACTTCACTGCCTACAACGCGCTGGATCCTTCATTGGAAACTGAAGGTAACTCATTCAATTCACATTTAGTCTTTGAATTCTTGCACCCGGGAACAATACAAGTTGACGCCATTATGACTAAAAGTTTGCTAAGTAGCATTTCCTACTAAATCAAGCCGGTAGGCCTATGAAAAGGCCTCTGTGACCAAGTGTATCAATAGTAGACTGGTGGGAGTGGCCTTGGATGGCAACATGCTCAGTGCATTATGGGTGTTGAAGTTTTCCTACTTATTCAGCAAAAGGGAAGACAACAGCTTTTTTTCTCTTGTAAGGTAGCACCAATTTCAATATACTTGTGTGAATATGCTTAGCCCTATTTATTGTATGTAGTTCCTGTCCAAGTGTATTCTCAGGTCATTGACATTAACCTTTCAGGCAGCTGGCCAGAAAAGCCTCTTTGTCTAGTCAAGGTCCCTAAAATGAACAAAAGCAGCCATAAGAGGCAGAACTCGGCATCTGACTGTGATGTCCTTGAGAGTGAGCTTGTTTCATAAATTCCTCCATTAGCTCCTGGGCTTGCCCTGCAGCATGCTTTCTATCTAGCCCATTAAAACCCATCGGGGGACAGGCCTGTAAACAGTTCTGCCCCACAACTTTGATAACGGCCGTGTCTGTGTCTGTATCCAATTGCAGTGGCCGTCTCAGCCCTCTCCCCTCTCTACTGACGTCCCACTGTGGCTTATTACCAGCATGCCGTGATCTCGTTCTTGCTAGCAGCTAATGTCCTGCTGCTCACATTTATCCTGCTGTGAAGCTCCTAACCCCAAACACGAAGACGAGCGATTCACACGCACATAGACATGTCCACATGCTCTGGCTCTCTCCCAAGGTCCACAGTCATTTAGCCCATTAAGTGCAATGATTTTAGCAGGAGGGCAAACGGAGGCTTGGGGGCATTCTGTGTAGAGAGCATAAAGGGAGAGAAGGGCTGCGGATGAAGCGTAGTATGTGATGTATGAGTCAGGAAATTCCCTCAAAGTGTTCTTATTGTGGGCTAAAATGAAATGAACACACCAGAGGCTGGTTTAAAGGATTTAAACTCCATAAAAGTGTGTGTGTGTTTGTGTGTGGGTACAGAATACAGTATTTACTGTACATCTTTTTATGACAAGGCAAGGTTAGTTTAGGTTGTAAAATGTCATGTTGGATGGCTCATGATATATACACTATTATTCAAAAGGTTAGGGTCAGTAAGATTTTTTTTTAATGTTTTTTATCATATTTTTTATAATGATTTTGTTCTATTTGAATATATTTGAATATGTAATTTATTCCTGCGATGTCAAATCTGAATTTTCAGAATTACTCCAGTCTTCAGTGTCACATGATCCTTCAGAAATCATTCTAATATGGCAGCTTTCGGGTGGAAACCTTGTTTGCTTTTCTCAAGAAACACTATATATACAGGCTAATGTTTTATGTATTTGAAAAGTGGAGCGGAGTGTCTTTGTCTAGCATTGGTCACTGATTCTTAGCCAATACTGTCTTGAATAACCTGTGCAAAGCACTTCATCTTTTAAACATGAGATTTAGTATTTCTGTTGAAAAAATGTCACCTAAAGTTAGCTAAATATGACAAAACCTCTTTTTGGGATGCCCTCAAAGACAAAAAGTGGCTCATAAATAAACTAAATAATTCTTTATTTTAAATGCAAAAAGATTCTTTTAGCAAAACAGATTTTGCATGCGTCTTCCATTTGCGTCCACATATAAGCATTTATTTACTCTGAGCCCAATTCTGTCTCAAGTAAAATGCCTTCACAGATTTCACTGCTCTCTTTCACTGTCTTTAAATTATTCAGCACACAAAAACATCTCAAACATTTATGTGCCCATTCTTAGAGGGATGCATGAGAAGTGTGACCTCCCTGTTTGGCATAAAAGACTGAGTCGAGATAGTGGATCAAAGCATGAAAACACCACAATCTCTTTACCCGGGAGACACACTGACATGATCCAGGAATTAAACAGAAAAAGACAGTCTTCCAGTAATAGCATTACGGAAATGACAGGGAATCAAGCATGTAAAGAGCAGATCGGCTTAAAAATATATATATAATTTGGGTGGAAAACAGAGCTGTCAGGACAAATTCATTTTTTCTCAGTCTTTTCTTCCCTTTTCACATAAAAATATGAAAAGGAAGAACTATCGAAGACAAGATAGAGATACAGAAAGTGGTGCTTGTGGTAATGGGAATAATAAGGCAGAGAGTTGGTGAGATGGCGGTAAGCTAAGCACGTCATTACGCATTCATTGAGATTAGGTTATGTCATCTCTTGCTCTCTTATAAAAGAGTGAAATAAAGAGAAAGAAATGAGGATGGAAAGACAGCGCTTGCAGTGAATGAATACCACCTGATTGCAGTAACCGTGCTGCCGCTGTTGGACATTGAGGGCAAGCACATTGGTTAATTGAAAGTGATCTGCTAATGAGGTAAATTGACTACATTACCAATGTCTGCCTGTCTCTCTGGGATAGCACAATGGGGGCTAAGTTTCTCACGCTGACTGTAATGGTCTCAATTACGTGGTTGTCTGAAACAGTGTGTCTCTGTGGCTGAAAGGTTAAGGACTCAGGCTGTTTCTCTTCTAATGAACCTCCTCCCCGTACTGTCAAACTCACTGCCCCACTGCCTCCTTCCTCTCCTCTTTGACTTCTTCTATTCTGCTCCTTTTCTAAGCTTTTTTTGCCCCTCCTCCTTTACTATATGGGGGGGGGGGTGATGTACGGTGGAATGTAGAAAGGAAGGAACAGATGAAAGAAGAGATGAATGGGAATGAAGGAGGCAAGAAATAAAGAATTAAAGTAAGGAGGAGGAATTAATGAATGATGAATGAAGGATCAAATGTGGAGTGAGTGAGTGAGTGAGTGAGTGAGTGAGTGAGTGAGTGAGTGAGTGAGTGAGTGAGTGAGTGAGTGAGTGAGTGAGTGAGTGAGTGAGTGAGTGAGTGAGTGAGTGAGTGAGTGAGTGAGTGATGGAAGGACGGACGGACGGACGGATGGATGGGTGCAGGGGCGCCGCTAAGGGGGGGAAAGTTAGGACGATTCTAAGGGCCCACGCACTTTCGAGGCCCCCAGAGATTGGTTTTATTAGTAGTAACAGTACTAGTAGTAATGTAATATAAATTATAAATGTATAATCTACCAAAGAGTTACAAATATAACAAAATGATGGCTTATTTCTGCATTGCAACTGCTCACAGGTAAAACGACATTTGATCAAATCCCACTCCGACATGAAATTTCTCTGTACTGTAGGCTACTATACTTCTTGTATCCATTAAGAAAAGGTATTTCGTTTTATATTTGTTTAAATATTATAATGTTATTTTTGTATGTCTATCTATGTTGTCAGTCTGTCAATCTATGTTGATCATGAAAGTGAGCAGCATGAGTGAGAAAGGACACATCATACGATGCGCAATGCCAGGAGACATGGAGTGGGTCAGACCACTTTTGACCACTTCATTAAGTTTTGTTTTGTAGAAAGCCTTTATTTAAAGTACATTTTGTTTTGTATAAATTGTATCTTAATTTTAATCAGTGTTTCATCAGCCAATTGGGGTATTCTGGGTTGAGCGAGCAGAGCTTAATTGGTCAGTATTATTAAATTGCAGACAAAGATTTTGGATAGCAAGGTTGGTGCGGTAGGGGGCCCAACATCATATTCTTTCATAGGGCTCAAAATGGCTAGCAGCGCCCCTGGATGGGTGAATGGAAAGGAGTGAATGAAAGAACTAATGGGAGAAGGAAGGATGGAGGAGTCACTAAATTGAGTGAATGATGGATGGATGTAATGGAGTGAATAAAAACAAATGTGAGTGAGTGAGTGAGTGAGTGAGTGAGTGAGTGAGTGAGTGAGTGAGTGAGTGAGTGAGTGAGTGAGTGAGTGAGTGAGTGAGTGAGTGAGTGAGTGAGTGAGTGAGTGAGTGAGTGAGTGAGTGAGTGAGTGAGTGAGTGAGTGAGTGAGTGAGTGAGTGAGTGAGTGAGTGAGTGAGGGATGGAGGGATGGAGAGGAGTAAATTAAATAATAAATAAATGAATGAGAGAGGGAAGTAGTAAGTCAGAGATGGATGGATGGATGGATGGATGGATGGATGGATTGATGGGGGAAAGGAGGAAAAGGGTGAATGAAAAAATTAGGTAAAGAAGGATGAAGGATGGATATAAAGGGAAAAAAAGAATGAGCACAAATCTAGGAATTAATGAATGATGAATAAAGGATCAAATGTGGGTTGAGTGAGTGAGTGGTGGAAGGACAGACGGACGGATTGGTGAATGGAAAGGAGTGAATGAAAGAACAAATGGGAGAAGGGATGATGAGAAGTCACTGATTGAGTGATGGATGGATGGATGGATGGATGGATGGATGGATGGATGGATGGATGGATGGATGGATGAATTTTTCCCTTTATATCCATCCTTCATCCTTCTTTACCTAATTTTTTCATTCACCCTTTTCCTCCTTTCCCCCATCAATCCATCCATCCATCCATCCATCTCTGACTTACTACTTCCCTCTCTCATTCATTTATTTATTATTTAATTTACTCCTCTCCATCCCTCCATCACTCACTCACTCACTCACTCACTCACTCACTCACTCACTCACATTTGTTTTTATTCACTCCATTACATCCATCCATCATTCACTCAATTTAGTGACTCCTCCATCCTTCCTTCTCCCATTAGTTCTTTCATTCACTCCTTTCCATTCACCCATCCAGGGGCGCTGCTAGCCATTTTGAGCCCTATGAAAGAATATGATGTTGGATGGATGGATGGATGGATGGATGGATGGATGGTTGGATGGATGGATGGATGGATGGATGGATGGATGGATGGGTGGGTAGATGGATGGATGGATGGATGGATGGATGGATGGATGGATGGATGGATGGATGGATGGATGGATGGATGGATGGGTGGTAGGTGGGGGATGGATGGATGAGTGGATGAGTGGATGGATGGATGGATGAGTGGGTGGATGTGAAGGAAAGGATAATGGAAAGGAGTGGATGAAAGAACTAATGGGAGAAGGAAGGATGGAGGAGTCACTAAATTGAGTGAATGATGGATGGATGTAAAGGAGTGAATGAAAATGTGAGTGAGTGAGTGAGTGAGTGAGTGAGTGAGTGAGTGAGTGAGTGAGTGAGTGAGTGAGTGAGTGAGTGAGTGAGTGAGTGAGTGAGTGAGTGAGTGAGTGAGTGAGTGAGTGAGTGAGTGAAAAATTAGGTGAAAAGGATGAAGGAAGCAAATAAAGTAAGGATGAAGGATGGATATAAAGGGAAAAAAATGAATGAGCACAAATCTAGGAAAGACTGAAACAATGAACGAAGGCTAGATGAAATGTAAAAAGTGTGTGAATGATAGAATAAATAAATAAATAAATAAATAAATAAATAAATGGCAAGAAAGAAGGAAAGAACAGACAAATGAATAAGTGAAGGAAGGAATGACTGAACCAATGAATAGTTTGTATGATGGAAAGTGAATGAACAACTGAAAGAAGGAATGAACAAACATGAAGAAAGGATGTAGGTAAGGCTTGAACCAAAGAATGGAAGATGGACAGTAAGAAGGAGTGAATGAATGAATGTAGGAAAGTCTGAAACAATGAATGGTGGATGGATGGAAAGAAGAAGGGAATGAATGAAAGAAGTAAGAGGAATGGAAAAAGAAGGAAATGTTAATGAATGAACCTTGAACGGATGGGGAAATGGAGTGAAATTAATGAACAAACAAATTAATAAATGGATGACAGGAAACAAATGAATGAATGTACAATAGTGAATAAAAAATGAATTCATGAATGATGAATATATAGAAAGAAATGAAGGACAGGTGGTTGAATGATGGAAATAAGTAATGGGTGAATGAAAAAAACTAAACGAGGAGGAATATATGATAAAAGGAAGGAACTAATAAGATAATTAATTAATTATAAAAGGAGGGAGGACGGGTGGAAATTGAGGAAGAATGGAATAGAAATGATTGAAGGATAGGATTGAATCAATGGATGAATGATGAGTGGGTGGATAGAAAAAAGGGGAAAAAAGTGCAAGAACAAATGAATGAATGGAAAGAAGGTAGGAAAGAACAGATGCATTTACTAAATGAAATGATGAAGGAAGGATGAAAATAGAAGAAAATGAAGGAAGGAATGACTGCACTAACAGAGAAAGATACTAACTTATAGAAAGAATGAATAAAGGAGAGAACCAATGTAGAAAAACACAGGTGGAATAAATAGAGGCATACACGAGAGAAGGAAAGACTGAGCCGTGAGTGATGGAAGGACGTCTCTGTGTGTGTGCTGACAGGAAACAGAGATCCTGAACACGGCGGTGCTGAACGGGAAGACGGTGGCAGTGCCAGTGAAGGTGGTGACGGTGGGCACAGACGGGACGGTTACGGACGTGTCGGACGCTGTGCAGTGCCAGTCCACTGACGAAGACGTGGTTAAGGTCAGTGTGTTCTTGCCTCCTCACTCAAATGAACAGCTGAACCAAAGCCTGCTGTGCCATGCTGACTTTCAATCAACACGATAGGATTCAAATGAAGCTCACAATAAATTTCATTCATGTTTAATGATGTTTTTCCAATGATTAATAGAGGTGATAATTATCCGTCATGTAGGGACACAGACACTAATTACAAATGCTTCAGGAATCAATCTGAACTTGAACGGACCTGTTCTTTTCATATCTTGACTGAATTAAAATATTCTCCCCTGTCTGTTCTCCGTCTGACACTCATTCAACAGAGATCCATTTCTCAATTTCTTAATCACCACATTGCAAAAAATCCGACAAGATGTCCGTTGTGAAAAGGAAATACACTTTTGCATACGTTTAGAAAGAGTACTTATCGCGGAAATAATAGATTTGAAAAGACTATACTTACAGTAAGTGCAAACTGAATGTAATGTTTTCATACACTAAATTGCATGTTAATTGCTTTTAAATGACAGTGCATTCTAGTTTAAATTGATGTGAAATGCAATTGGCTGAATTTTGAAGTTTTTTGACCTGCTTAACCGTTAAAGGGGCACTATGTAACTTTTCCGTCCGCTAGAGGTCGCCTATTCAAAACAAAGGCGTAGCTTGATGACGGCAAGTTTGAGCGCAGAATCTTGGGACGTGGTCTTCACCATCACAGCCGGTTGAAAAGAATTGGGATAGGACTCGGGCAGAAATCATGTTCATGGATGTGATTATTAATGTCACTGTAGTATGAAGCAGAGCAGGGCCGAGTGTTGTGGAGCTGGGCAAGGTCGTGTGAGCGATTGTTAGTAAGATGAAGGCAACACACGCCTCGTGAGCAGCGGGACTTTTATTATGACACAGTCACCGGCACCATTTGCCCTTTTCCGGTCATGAGTATGAGGTAACGCATCTCTGTTTATCATATTTAGGCCTTTTTTCAGCAAAATTACCCAGAACAATTTGTCCCAGGAACTCTTTTCCCCCCAGACCTGCTGCTGTCTGCGTTTCCATCATGGTCTAATGCTGTTAAGAGCGAGCTTTAGCTGAAGCACAGCTGTGTTTTAATTGCTCCATTTAATAAAAAAGTCTAAATAAAGATCCGGGTAAAGATTTCCCCCTCAAAACGGCCCTGCTTTCGAGGTAGTACTTTTTTAAAAGTTCAGGAACTTTTGGGGGTGGGACTTGGGTGCTGAACATGTTGATTGGTTGAGCTCATGCAGCATTTTATTTCAACCTAAAAGTCTGTTGCGGTGTGTGCAGTAAGAGTTGTTTACTATTCAAATCAACAATGGAGTTTAAAAAATACGACCGATGACGAGGTCCAGGCTTTATTACGTTTATTTGCAGAAAAAATCCAGCAGGCTCTGGAAAGTCGCACGCAGTCCTCCGTCACCGGATTAATCTTCACGATACTTTAGACCGCGATGGAAACACAGACAGCAGCAGGTCTGGGGGGAAAAGAGTTCCTAAAAAAAAAAGTTCCTGGGACAAATTGTTCCGGGTAATTTTGCTGAAAACAGGCCTAAATATGATAAACAGAGCTGCGTTACCTCATACTCATGACCGGAAAAGCAGAAATGGCACCGTGACTGTGGCATAATAAAAGTCCCCCCCAGGAACTCTTTTCCCCCCTAGACCTGCTGCTGTCTGCGTTTCCATCGCAAATAAAAGTAACTCATTACCAGGGAAAGTAACTACTGATTTTTATTTTTTTTTTCAAAACTTGGATGCCCCCAATATTAAATATGTTAAATTAATGAATTGGACACTATATAGAATAAATTATTATTATAAAACATTGTACATTAATGTACACTATTGCAATGTTGCTGTGGGACAATGTGAGAGACACCTATCAAATTCAATAAATTATTGTAAATATTATCAGTAGGCCTACTATAGTGTAAATATTGTAGGGCTGAAACATTCATCGAGTTACTCGATTAACTCGATTACAAAAATTCCTCGAGGCAAAAATTCTGCCTCGAAGCCTCGTTAAATTGCGCACTATACGCGCAGGGTTCTGATTCACACGGACTGCTGTTCAATGTTCAGGAAGCACACCATAGCGCGTGATACATTTTGAATTTAGTTTAGATTCTAGATGCCCAGAATCACTATAGTAACTGCATGTTTTACACAGTTTATGTAAATTGATTACCGTTCTTATAGCTGCCACACACACACACACACAAACACACACGGCGCGCGCAAGCCACCTAAGCCAGATCGCTTTCACTTTCGTCCTCATAAAGTTTGTCAAGTAAATGCTTTTAAAGCCTTGCCAGTTTGAACATTGAAGCGATTGTGCACTATTCAAAAACAACAATACAGTGCGTTCAGTGCTCAGCTTTTTTCTGTGACACAGAGCTGAGCCGTGTCGCGTCTTTGACAACGAGCACGCGCCCTGAAGGCAGACCTCTTTTCTCGTGAAGATCGCCCGCGGAGAGCTGCGCAGAAACGCAGTGTCAACGCCGTCCTGTGACTAAAGTAAAGTCACTAAAGTAGCTTAGAAACTCAACTCAACCGTTATAGCATACATTTGAATACCTTTGAAGTAATTACAAACCACAGCTTCATAATGAATAGAGACGGAATGAGTAATTCACACACACAATCACTCTCTCATTAATGCATCCGATTCCAAATAAATGTAATGTAGGTCTACTACTGTGTTAATGTATCTGTATCTGATGTACAACAAACATAAATCTGCCCCACAGACAATAACTGCTGAAAGTATTTCCTTCAAGTATTTTAAAATCACAAAGAAATGCACTTTTTGCATTTGTTGGAAAAATTCCAACTTTAATAGTAGAAAATCAGTAACACACACACACACACACGCATGCACCCTCCTCTCTCGCGCCAGTCAGACCAATCGTGGCAATGCATCACATATGCTTAAACTTTTATGTAGCCACGCAACAATAATTTCAGCATTCACTGTATACACCCGGACGTGCTGTTGTGACGCGATTTTTCGAACGGATGCTTCACCTAAAATGCACCGCTATGCAAGTCAAATGCAGCGCTCTATTGAAAATTAATGTATGTATGTATGTATGCCGTACCAAACTGCAATGAAGCCTCACGCACACACACACACACACACACACACACACACACACACACAGGTTGCTAGGTTACCATAGCAAAGAGGCTCACCCCAGAAATGATATATTATTTGTTAGTAGCCTAATGGTAAATGCTGCAGGTGTAGAAATCTACATAAAAGATATTTACTTTGATGTCAGGGCTAGATTACAGCATGAAACCTGTTGTGCATATTAATAAATTAAATTGCTTTTCCTCTTCATTTTCGTTATGTATTATTTGTTTTGGTTGTTTAAAAACACAGATTTTTTTATCCGATTAATCGATTAATCGATCGATTAAGTGCTAGATTAATCGATTACAAAAAGAATCGATAGCTGCAACCCTAAAATATTTTGTAAATATTATCAGTACTATACTACTCCTTTGGTAGTGGAGCTCACGTTATCACCTGGGTTTTTAGCCACTAATTTCTAATTAGATTAGAATTACTTGCCACCGACGTGGAGAGACTCTTTCTTCCTGGGCATAAGTTGCACGTTACATAAACATTCTTACCTTTCACCTCAACGAGGGAAAAGTAGCGCTTATACTTCCAGTTTGCGAAAGCTACCTTTGAAGTCGTTGGACTCGGTGTGTGTGACTGTGCATATGCGTGTGTGTGTGTGAACTCAAACTATCAACCTCAACCTTGTCTCCCACCCACCAATCATGTTATGTGTACCATCAACACGCATGGCATGCACGCCCGCACACACACACACACACACACACCAACCAGAGAAAAAATAACCTTGCAGGTCCGACTGACAGAGAGCCTGTTCGGATGAAAACCGCTTCAGTGAGCTCAATTATAGTAACGGCGCAGTTTTTTTTCTCAGTGACCCATGACCGGAAAAGCGGAAATGGCGCTGGTGACTGTGCCATAATAAAAGTCCCGCTGCTCGCGAGGCGCGTGTTGCCTTCATCTTATTAACAATCGCTCCAGCGGCCTTGCTCAGCTCTACAACACTCGGTCCTGCTCTGCTTCATACTACAGTAACGTTAATAATCACATCCATGAACATGATTTCTGAGTCCTATCCCGATTCTTTTCAACCGGCTGTGAGGTGAAGACCACGTCTCAAGATTCTGCACTCAAACTTGCCGTCATCAAGCTATGCCTTTGTTTTGAATAGGCGACCTCTAGTGGACGGAAAAGTTACATAGTGCCCCTTTAATGGTTAAGTGGGTCAAAAACATTTAAAAGCAATTAACATGCAATTAAGTGTATGAAAACATTACATTCAGTTTGCACTTAATGTAAGTATATTATTTTCAAATCTATTATTTCCGTGATAAGTACTCTTTTTTAACGTATGCAAAAGTGTATTTCTTTTTCACAAAGGACATCACATGACAATCTTGTCTATTGCAATCTTGATTTTTTGCAATGTGGTGATTAAGAAATTGAGAATGGATCTCTGTTGAATGAGTGTCAGAGGGAGAACAGACAGCGGAGAATATATTAATTCAGTACGTCGGTACCCCGGTTCTTGTGGTCGAAACACACCGAGTACCACCCCAAAGTCCCTAGTTCCTGGGAAAAGTTCCCGCGGTGTAAACACGGCTTTAGATACATTTGTGTTGAAAATGATGTTGTGATGTTACTCTGTGCATTCGCAATTTTCGCAATTTTCTCACAATTTACAAATAGTTGGAAACATTTGAGATATTGTCAGTGCTCAACTGAAAAAAATATGTAACACTGGCCTAGTGGTTTTTAGATATTTGACTGCAAAAATGCTGCATATTGCAGCTTTAAATGCCAATCATTATTACATATTCGGGTCTTTAGAAACCTGGATCTTGTCTGGCTACCGCCAGACCAAGCTCAGTCTTTTAAGATTGGACATTGGTCTGGGAAGTCTGCTCTGTATTTTATACTGCACAAGAGGCGTGATCAACGGGCATAGTTCAAATGACTACGATCCGGGTGTCGTACTTTGCAGAGCGACGTGAAAACTCCAGGCAGGAAATGTGTTGGTTTGTATTATTGATCAGCGGTTGGCAGAAGCAGCAGGTTGTGCAAAAAAAACCCCATGAAAGTGAGTGGTATTTACACCCACTCGAGCGATTTGTTTGCTAAACTAAAGAAGCCATTGAGCATCGTCGAGAGGTTAAAAGGAATTGGATTGATTGCTCCATTTGTCTGATTTCAAATGATAGCACAAATATGCTCATACTCCAAAGGGTTTAGGAAAGACAGCCATTTGAGTTCAAGCATGTGATTTTTTTTTGTTTTGGGCTCAAAACGGAGGTGTGCATCAAGAGGTTAAATATATTTGTAATTACTCATTTGTAATGATGTTGCAATTGAATACATTTAAAATATATTAAATTAACTTTAAATATTAAATATATTAACTAATATTATTTGCAATGTACGTGCAGTTTTTTGTGTGCATTCAGTAAAATTAAGCACATAAAGTTTACTGACCATTATGTTCTTTTCTGTAATTCTTGTCTTTTTGGGTTACTTTTCAATGCTTCCAGCTGGATCTTGGTCACATATGAGCGCAAATTCAATCATAGCGTATATAATTATGATGTTTGATTACGCATGAGATGGAATCTGCTGATGCTTGTTTCTAAACAAGATTGGATTGTACGATTTTTTTTTCTGGAGATGATAATTTGTGTTTGACAGGCCTATTAAGTTGAGTTTGTTTAGACATGAAATCCTCTCAGTTTAAATGACCCGAAATACGCAATCAGCTTCCACTGTGGGGGTGATTTAATGCCAGCGACA
This sequence comes from Gobio gobio, assembly GCF_949357685.1. Taxonomy (NCBI): domain Eukaryota; kingdom Metazoa; phylum Chordata; class Actinopteri; order Cypriniformes; family Gobionidae; genus Gobio; species Gobio gobio. Next base: position 28,391,285 of record NC_137116.1, on the reverse strand, counting down.
TTCGTAAGAATGTTTTTAATTGCTAATTTCAATGTGTTTCTTCACAGTTAAAAACACAGCTGTGCCTCAGCTAAAGCTCTCTCTTAACAGCATTAAAGGCTTTGGTCGTATGCAAATGATCAAAACGTTGTATATGTTTACATAGACCGCGGTAATCTAACTTTCGGCCTAACATTTCATTCATATTCATGAGTAAAAGTTTTAGTTTATCCCAATTTATGCTGTAGATGAAGATGTGCAAACTACTTCAGATATGCTGTGAAAATGGAACGTGTGCAGTTATTACCTTAAGGAGCTATTTCTTTCTTAAAATGACTTCCATTGGCTTAATATAATGTAGTCAGGCTGATTCACTCGTTAAATAACCAGGTAATAAAACCAGGTAATTTAGATGTCACTACATGAAGCACATATTTAGGCTTTAGTCAGAGCGTCCCTCCAGTTTAACACTTTGAACTGTTAACTTAACCAGTGGCAGATGGGGGAGTGTTTGTGAAACCCATCATTATTTAGTGACGCTTTAGGTAAATAAATTACATACTGCAGCTTCAGAGTGTCTCCTATTAATGGCTTGGCTAGAACAATGCAAGGCGGTAAACTATTTATTACCTGCACTGTAAAAATGCTATTATTTTACTTCAAAATAATGTCACATTTATGTTTTATGCAAGGAATGAATTAGGTACACCTTGCTTGTATCGGGTTGGACCCCCTTTTGCCTTCAGAACTGCCTTAATTCATGGCATTGATTAAACAAGATGATGGAAACATGCATACATACATGCATGCATAGATACATGCACCAGTATGCCATCTCATATTACAGTATTTTTTACAGTATTTTTACAGTTTTATTTTGGCCACTAAATCTGCCAGTTTTTTTCCTTCTCTTTTTTTTTTTTACTGTACATTCAACCCTTAAACGCATACCTCAGGTCTTTAGTGACCCGGGACGTCATTCACTACCCTCCTCCTCATTCGTTTTTTTTTTTTAAGTTAGACATCAAGCTTCTTAGCATTCCTCAATCAATTTCACTCACAGATTACCGCAGGCAGAAAACAAAAGAATAGGAAGTATCATCAGCAAAACTTGAAATGGCTCATTGTTTTACTGCAGAGCTATGTTTCCATCGACCTATTATGCACATTTTGGGATATCGCATAATGGAAACGGCAAGATGCGCATAAATTCTAAAAATGCGCATAAAAAAGCGTATGCGCTCGTTTGAGACGGATACCTTTTCTATCCGATACGAAAAACATGCGCATAAACTACGATGGAAATGCATTTACCAAATCAAGCGCCAGCGTTAGTTCTGGCAGGCCACGTAGTCAAGCTCCGCTATCAGCTGATTGGGAAATTCTAACTCCGCCCCTCTTTCAGCTGATCTGTTTCAGCTGATCCTATGCTCTCAATTGGCTTCTCTCAAACAGGGCGCCTTACTTAAGCATAGCTTCACTTCAATCTGCCTGCTTGGACGCTTCTGCTGCACGCTGCTTTGCAATCAGGATAATAATTTATGGTTTTCCTATGCTTTATCATCTATGCGTTTTGTGCAGTCTGCTTTATCAAATCACCAAACCATACACAAGGCTTTTTAAAGTGCAATTGCCTTTCACGTGTATTCATGTATCAAACGGAGCTACAGCAATTCTATGTTCGTTTTGAGTGAGATAAGTAGGCTATGTGTTGGCTAATGATTCAATCAGGCAATGTGAGCATTATTTTGGCAAATATGTATTCAATATTTACATACTTGCGTAAGACGAACGTGAGCTGCAGCTGCATTTTCAGCAGAATTATACCAGGACATGTACTATTTCATAACTATGGGAGCAGTAACAATTATGACAGATAATAACAGTAACAAGCTATTTCCTCAACGAAAGCAACCCCACTTGCTGAGCCTGTTATTTTATCATTTGGCAAACGTTTCACTGGGTTTTGTGTCTCGGGCTCTGGGATACGTGCTCCATTGCAGCGTGTTTAGCAGCGATGGGCGGCGGCCGATCGTCATGAACGTGATCCTGAGAGGTGGTCGTCAGAGAGGTATTTATTAGTTAAAATCACTCACTGCTCAAATGCATGTTTTGCTTTAAAACAAGATTTGCCAGGAGCTAATTAAATGAGGAATTTGGCAAGCAAAACAGAATCATATCACAAGGAATTGTGCAGTGCGAAATATAGCGAGAGCAATTCGCCCCCACATGGTACACCTCACATTCATTCAGGTTGTAAACGTAAACTCGTTTTCGTGGCATGGTTCACAAACTGTCTAATTTGGAGTTTGCATCGCTGCATTATTTTCATGGACTCTCTGAAGGTATACTAATATGTTATGTGACTGACTCAAGAACAATTTCAGAGAAATCTGCACTCCACAAGTTAAGTATATCAAGCCTATGTCTCAGCTGGCAATTTCACACTCATTCATCTGTCTTCACGAAGCTAAGTTTATTTTTAACTCCGTTAAAACTATCAGGTCATTGGCAACGTAATTGACAATGGTATCTGCATTGCTTAAGCTTAGTCGTTTTCAGTGAAATGCTAGGCTTATGGATATTGTTCTTGTCTCTATAGTTGGTATTTGTAAATTGTAACTCATTTTAAGCTAAAGTTGCTATGGGAAATTTTGTCTAAACTATAGTTGAGATTGGGAACACATTTGTCTTAAAGCTATTATTAAAGCTACACTATGTAACTTTTCCGTCCACTAGAGGTCGCCTGTTCAAAACAAAGGCGTAGTTTGATGACGGCACGTTTGAACGCAGATTCTCGGGACATGTGGTCTTCAGCTCACAGCCGGTGGGAAACAGTCAGGAAAGGACTCGGGCAGAAATCATGTTCATGGATGCGATTATTAACATTACTGTAGTCTGAAGCAGAGCAGGACCGAGTGTTGTGGAGCTGAGCAAGGCCGCAGGAGCGATTGAAGAGCGGGACTGTTATTATGGCATAGTCGCTGGCGGGACTTTTATTATGACACGGTTGGCGGCGCCACTTCCTCTTTTCCAGTCATGAGTATATGAGGTAACGCATCTCTGTTTATCGTATTAGATATATCTGAGTGTCTTGAAAAGGAAGTTATGACGTTCGCTCGGCGGCTGTTATGACACTTGTTCACAATGCAGTGAGAGTAAAGTGTTTCACTGAATAAAACCGGAAACCGAGGGTGACGCAGATATGACGCAATCGACAGGCGACTCCCTCACACGCATAGCTCACACGTCCTGGTTCCTTGGTTAAAATAGCAATTTTCTCACGGTTTACAAATAGTTGAAAACATTTGGGATATTCTAAGTACTCAACTGAACAAAATATATAACACTGGCCTAGTGGTTTCTGGATATCTTACTGCAAAAATCCTACATAGTTCACCTTTAATATTGGAAGTGCTCGTTCTTAAAGCTATATCTAATATTGAGTGCTTGCCTTAAAGCTATACTTATATTGGAAATGCTTGTTATTAAAGTTATAGCTAATATCGGAAGTGCATGTCTTAAAGCTATAACTAATATCGGAAGCGCTTGTCTTAAAGCTATAATATTGAAAGTGCTCATTCTTAAAGCTAAAGTTGCTATTAGAAATATTGTCTTAATCCATAGTTGAAATCGGGAACGCACTCATTCTTAAAGCTATAATATTGGAAGTGCTCATTCTTAAAGCTATAGTTAATATTGGAAATGCTTGGTCTCAAAGCTATAATTAATATTGGAAGTGCTCATTCTTAAAGCTATAATTAATATAATATTGAAAGTGCTCATTTGTAAAGCTATAATTAATATTGGGAGTGCTTGTCCTTAGAGCTATAATTAATATCGGAAGTGCTTGTCTTAAAGCTATATTAATTTTCGAAGTGCTCATTCTTAAAAGCTATAATTAATTTTGGAAATGCTTGTTCTTAAAGCTACAGTTACTATCGGAAGTGCTTGTTCTTAAAGCTATAATTAATATTGGGAATGCTTGTATTAAAGCTATAATTAATATTGGGAATGCTCGTTCTTAAAGCTTTAATTAATATTGGGAATGCTTGTCTTAAAGCTATAGTTAATATCGGAAGTGCCCGTTATTAAAGCTATAATTAATATTGGGAAGTGCTTGTTCTGAAGCTATAATTAATATCGGAAGTGCCTGTTATTAAAGCTATAATTAATATTGGGAATGCTTGTTATTAAAGCTATAATTAATATTGGGAATGCTTGTTATTAAATCTATAGTTAACATCGGAAGTGCTTGTTCTGAAGCTATAATTAATATGGGAAAAGCTTGTTCTTAAAGCTATAGTTAATATCAGAAGTGCTCGTCATTAAAGCTATAATTAAAATTGGAAGTGCTTCTTATTAAGGCTATAATTAATATTGGAAGTGCTTGTTCTAGAAGTTATAATTAATATCGGAAATGCTTGTTCTTGAAGCTACGGTAATATCGGAAGTGCTTGTTATTAAATCTATAATTAATATTGGAAATGCTTGTTCTTAAAGCTATAATTAATATTGGAAATGCTTGTTCTTAAAGCTATAGTTAATATTGGGATATATGCGTGTTCTTAAAGCTGTAATATTGGAAGTGCTTGTTGTTATAGCTATAGTGATATTGGGAACATGCTTGGTAAAACTATAAGTATATTGGAAATAGCTTGTTGTTAAAGCTATGGTGTCGGGAACATGCTTGTCTTAAAGCAATATAGCTACTGGAAACTTTCTCAAGCTATAGATGTTGGAAATGGGCTTGTCTTAAAGCGATATCGTTAGCTATAGTAGAGTTTGGAAACGTGCTCGTTTTAAAACTGTAGGTGCTATTGGAAACACACTTGTTCTTAAAAGTTATAACTAACTTTAGAGTAGAACTTTGGAGGTACTTTTCAGATTTGATTAAGATTACCACAACACTATTTTTCTGGTGTATCAACTTGCACCGATTACTCTTTCACCCTTAGACTCACCCTAAATAATAAGCTTTTCCTCAAAGCTATAGGCACTATGGGAATTTGATATTATTAAAGTGGTAGTTTAAACCTGATATATTGCTAATACGTTTTACTCGTGGTCACATGACCTCACATTTCTTATGTATCAATTTATTCCTAGCACTTCAGCATAATCCTAAGCACACTAAACTGATAGGATAAGGGGATGAACAGCGTTTTATCTCTGAATCTGACTCTGCTTTGTCATCTATGTTAGCCTACCTGAGGAGCCATCCACAAGCTGTTCAACAGGATCCATTATTTGTCTTGGAGGAGGGAAAGCTTGTGCCCAGAGTCTGGTTTGCTTCCTGTCTCCGCCTGCTATGCCTACCGCAAGCTTCCCTCAGAGCATTATACAGCTCATTCTCTGTGCATAGAGGCTGCTACAACTGCCGCTTCCTGCAACTGCAACTCCAGTCTCTACATTGAGGCCATGAGGCGATGTGTCTTCAGCCGCTTATGTTCGTTATATTGGGCCCGATGCGTGAGCCATCCATTAGAAACCTATGAGTGCTGCTCCATATATAAATTTAAATTACTTATATTATTAGCGGTTACATTCATCATGCTAGCTTCACGTAGATCGATTAGATCTTACAATTAAAATCAGTTAGACGACCTTCTCGGAACGCTTTTTTATTTTTTGGATCCTCCGTGGCTCTTCGATTAGAAGGAAGAGCCAGGGAGGATTGCCCGGTATGGTCTGTTGGGGGATTTGCGCTAATTTCCAGTCTATTAAATAGGAGGATTGCCCCTAGAAGCTGCTGCTGTTCCCTGTTTTTGATTTCATGGAGCTCACCATGATAACGAAGGGAAATTAAGAACAGCGCCATATCGCCTATTTACTATTTATTTACTCGTATCATTAACTGTAGCTACATTCCTCGTGCTAGCTTCACATAGATTACATTTTCTCATCTTCGTATCCTCTGCTGTCTCTTCAATCAGCTGGAAGAGCCAGGGAGGATTGCCTGGTATGGTCTGTTGGGGGATTTGCTCTGCCCTCCCAGTTAAATGGGAGGTCGTCCCCAGAATATGCTGCTGTTCCCTGTCTTGGCTTTTCATGGAGCTCATGAAAGGATGGGGAATTTAGAACAGAGCCATACCGCCAAATCTAAATCTTTACAAAATATGCAATTAAAAAAAAATTTACTAAATGTTTGTCTATTGTGTTTTTTGACTTTAGTGGACCTGACAGAAATAAATTCCTCGATGCGCATAAAAAAAATCATGTGACTTTCGCGATGTAACAGCATAACTGTACTAACCAGCGGAAAAAAATCTTGTTTGCAAAGCATCTGAAATGAGGTTTTGGTCATTCAGAAGTCTGTTGTCAAAGATGCACGATGTATTGCCCTCCTAGAACTGTCTTACATGACTGCGTTCCCAAACAGCAGCATCTGCCTCTGAAAGCAAGACAACACGTTTATTGAGACGCACAAGTTTCTCTGAGACGCAAATCATTTATTACATACGAAAATGATTATATATGCTGGCTTCTCGTATTTTATCTCTGTAGTTTATCAGGAAGTGACGATTATCTCTTCGACTCGCTTTATTTGTAAATGTTTTATGTGATATTGCAATTTTGTTACATCAGCAACAAGTTACATCCGCAACTTTGGATGGAAACATAGCTACTGTCACTTGATGGTGGATCTGGTGAAGAAGCTGTCAGCGATCAAAATATTGATTTTGAAGATGTTGAAAATTATCGTTTTAATATATTTGAGATGGCGAATATGAGCCAGATGCTGAATGTAAATGAGCTCTGACGAGGACGGTGATGATGGTATAAAACATCTGCTCAAACTGAACCCTTCATTGCTTCAGAAGATAACAAAATATACTTTATTTTATTCTTCTGTAATTGTTACTCTAATATCAGCAGAGTTTTATATTATCGTGACAGGTAGAGATCCATACGTGTTAGATATAGATCCGGGTTGCTAAAGATCCGAATATGTAATAATTCATGTTCAACATTCATGCATTTAAGGGTTAACAGTGTGGTTTTCTTTGACTTGTTGTTATTGTGGAGGTTTGGTGGAGACCATGTGAAAATATATCTACATGAGCAGAGTGACAAATAATTTTACTGAAGGTGATTAATGTTACGTATAAAAGTGTGACATTGTAGCTAAATAATGGATCTCTGGGCGTACACACTAATGCATAATGGATTTGCTTTGATCATAATCACTTAAGTGGGTTAGAAGGATAACCGCTTTGATACGAATTCACGATTTCCTTGGAGAGTGATGGTATGTGTGCGTGTTAAAGAACTTGATCATAAAAGAAGGAACAGTTGATATAAGGAGTGTGACAGATTTGAAGATATTTTGTTCCAACAGAGATTGAAGTAAAAGCAATTTCCTTCCTATATCATGACCACCATTTGGGATATCGGGTTATCATGTACCTTTTTGGATCATTTTCTCCCAATTAATTTGAAACAGGAACCCATCAGCCCGCCTGTAGTCACAACAATAGATAATTAAAGAAAATGAATGTAATGCATAATGGACTAAATTACACAATCTCTTTAGTTAAAATGGCAGTGCCAAAATGCTGAATGGCCATATTGTGCTGCATTATATCATGTTCTTACATGCTAAATAGAAAACATTAGCATTTTATCTTTATTAGTGATTTAGCAGGGCTACAACTGGTGAAAGTACACTAGTTATGCATTCATGAGGTGTTGCTAATAGTTTTTTGTTGTTTTTTTCCACTAAGCTATTTTGAAATGCTGACTAGCTAAGAGAAGATGTTTTTTTAATGTGAAGAAGCAGTTGTTTGCTGACATGAGGTCACACTTATTGCATGTTCCTAGACATGCTGGTGGCTTTGCTTGATCAGTTTTACTGATGTAATCAACTTCAGAAGCTGTCTGTGCCTGTGGTTACTAACTCATTATGTATGAACTGCAGACTGTAAATACATCAATTCTGCTTTTGTCACAAATTGTGAGAACGTTGGCAAGTAAGGTCATCCTGACAACAACTTCAAATCAAAGCGCCTGAAGTTCTTTGAATATTGTCACAAACATCTGGATCAATCTCCAGCTTCAAAAACATCAGCATATACGAGTGTTTGATAGTTGACCTTGATTCAAGTTTGTAATTCTCACTCAACACAATTTCAACTTCAAAATTCCTGAAAGCTATACGCACTTGACATTTGTAATTGTACAAAGAAGAGTGCTTCCTACACTTCCAAAGCAAAGTGTTCAGAGCAGGTGCTTATCCCCCCCCCCCCCCCCCCCCCTACATTTCATGTCATCTGTGATCTGTCATAACTTTGATCTGATCATACACTTGACACTTCCTAAAGTCATTTATTTTTCATCCCAGGCTCATTGGAAAAAACGTGCCTGTGACAAAATCTTTGCAAAACGCAAAATACGTTGCGTCGTGCATGTTTCGCAACAGTTTCAAAGTGAAATGTGGCGCTAAAAGCGTGTTTAGTTTTTTCCGGAACATATGAATGTGAATCTGGCAACGCTTTATTACGTTGGTTTTGTAAGCGAGCTTGGTATGTCAGAAAAGCCGAACATATGGAACTGGTTAAGTAATGCAAACTCCAAAATGTATTCTTTTACAAACCATGCACTATGGTTCCATTTTATATATGTTATTATGCAAGGAGCTGCGTGAAAGTTATTGATCCATATCTGTCCCTGTAGTCATAAGTGTGTATGAAAAATATAAAAAGTGCTTGCCTTTTTTATTGCTTCTAGTGTTCATTTCTGTTGGAAACTGTAGTGATATGAACGTATTAGTACGTATTTTGCATTTTGCAAAAATTTTCCCACAGGTACTTTTTTCCCCAATTTTTTTAACTTGCCAAATCTAATTATTACTCACATACGATGCTTTGTAAAAAGAATAGTTGTGAGTTTGTTGGATATGCAGTGCAGTACTGTACTGTAAATGCACTACTATTCAAACGTTTGGGATCGGTAAGACTTTTTATTGTTTTTGAAGGAAATTTCTTATGCTCAAGCCTGGATTTATTTCAGCAAAAATACTTAAATATTATAGCTATTTAAAATAACTCTTTTTTTATTTTAATATATTTCAAATTGTAAAATGTGAAATTTTAAAATAGTTCACCCAAAAATGAAAATTACCCCATGATTTACTCACCCTCAAGCCATCCAATGTTCTTCTTTCAGACAAATACAATTGGAGTTATATTAAAAAAATGTCCTGGCTGTTCCAAGCTTTATAATGGCAGTGAATGGCAGCCCAAAATATGAAGCTCAAAAAAGTGCATCCATCCATTATAAAAGTACTCCACATGGCTCCAGGGGGTTAATAAGGCCTTCTGAAGCGAATCGATGGTTTTGTGTAAGAAAAATATCCACATTTAAAACTTTATAAAGTTAAATATCTAGCTTCTGGCAGATCGCCTTCTGTATTCTACTTACGAAAAAAGTGTAACTGGCGTAACTATGACGTAGGACGTAGCCTAAGCGCTTTGAACTGCGAGAGGCGTTACACTTTCTGCTTGAATACAGAAGGCGGTCCACCGGAAGCTAGATATTTTACTTTATAAAGTTTTAAATATGGATGTTTTTACACCTAGGGTGGCTTGAGGCTGAGTAAATCATGGGGTAATTTTCATTTTTGGGTAAATGCTGAATTGTCAGCATCATTGCCCCAATCGTCAGTGTCGCATGATTCTAATATGTTGATTTTGTGCTCATGAAACATTTCTTATTATTATCAATGTTGTAAACAGTTGTGCTGCTTAATATTTTTGTGGAAACCTTTTATTTTATGTATTGTTTTTGTTCTTTGATGGATAGAAAGAGTATCATTTATTTGAATTATAAAATTATAAACTGTCACTGTCACTTTTAAGCTGTTTAATGCATCCTTGCTGAATGTTAAATGTTTCTGACCCCAAACATTTGAACATGAATTTTATCCAACATTTTTAATTGTGTGCAGTCTATTTAAATTTGTAAAATGGAAGTTGGGACTATGTAAATAGTAAGTAATTGAACCTCAGCAGGGTTTGTAGTTCCATTTCTAGTCCGCAGCATGCTTTGCATAAAGAGTAAATGTTGAAATGATATTATTGTATGTGCTTTTGAGCAAGATAAGAAAGGGGAGAGACTTTCTTTGTGTTTAACGTTTAATGTTGTATTATGCTGGATTTTAGAAGAGTTTCTGTCATGTTGGAGTTTGGGGAGTTAATGTTGTGGTGAAGAGTGGAGCTTGTGCTCAATGACGGGTAGATGAAGAGTATACTGTATGTTGCTTTTTCAATGAGCAATTACTCTGCAAATGTTGCTAGTAGCTAGTTTTCTCTTTGTTGTACTGTAAATTGTATAACTATATAGTTAAAAATAATTGCATTTAGGATCCTAGTGTGTGCTACTGCTAGATACTAGTAACTCCCGGAGGTTCATTTGAGTTACTTTGACGCGTCTAATATTATTGAAGTTTAATGAGTTGAATTGGTTTGAGTTTACAAGACAATTTCATGTTAATAAATATGCAAATAAGTAATTTATATAATAATATAATTAAATGGTCAAATAAAGAATTGTTTATTGTGTAACAGTTATGCTGTCTTACAATATACTGTAGTAATAGTCATTTTTTAAAGCAGACATATTATGCTCTTTAGTAGGCCTACTATTTTTGTCTCCCAGAAGTCAACTTATAATGTTAAAGGTCCCATGGCATGAAATTTTCATTTTATGAGGTATTAAATAAATATACATTATACATTAAATATACTGCATTAAGTTTCTTGCACTTCTTGCATTATCTAGTTTTACATTTGCACCGTTACTCTAATCTTCATCTTAATACGAAATTTGATATCAATGAGGAAAAAACGAATTGAAACATTTGACATGTTCATGTAGAAAAGATATTTTATGAAAACATCAATTTCTTTAACAAGACACTTGACACATTTATCCAGAACAAACACATTTATCCAGTTTTTAATGTATTACAAATTTCAACATTGTACCATCGTGGAACACAAGTATTACCAAACCATCATATCTAGTTATCATCTTCATCCTCATCTCCATCTTCGCTCTCACCCTCACTCTCTCCCTGCCAGATTGTCACTCTGACCTCATCTTCCTCTTCACAGTATGACATCATCATCACCCTCATCAACTGGCAGTTGTGTTTTATACCTTTTTTTAACTGCTATAGAAAATGTGCAGATCATAATATGAGCATATATTATATGTGAATTCCTATTCTTATAAGTGCATTACAAAATCATGCAAAATGCAAATATATTTAGATCATTCTAACTCGTTTCTTTACAAACATAATATATATCCAACCTAGTATGCCTGGTATGAGCTTATGCGATTCCATATGGTACAATGCTGCCTTGAGGCAACACAGTTTGTTGTTACTTCCTCTAAAATATTTGATGATATATAATGTAAAGTTATTTAAAGTAAATAAAAAAAATGCACTTTGTATTGGAGAAAATATGGAGCCATGCGACGTGCTGAAACATGACACAAAATGGACCCCTGTGGGCCATATGACCACTTTTTTGCACTTGATTAGCATTTGGGTTCTTCTTCCTTGAGATAGGTTTGACCAATAAATGTGTCATTTTATTAAAAATAAACTAAAATAGACTATGTTGCCCGGAGGCAACACCGTACCATAGAGGGTTAAAAAAGGGTTAAATGATCTCTGTTATTGGCTAACCATGTCAAAACTACTAGCCCTAACATTGTCATCAATCATCATGTGGGCTCATTTGCTGAATACTAAATAGTAATTTATCAACCTACTTTAATATGGTTGGAAATATATATCTATATTAGGGGTGTAACGATACACCAATGCCACGGTTCAGTTCATATCACGGTTTTGAAGCCACGGTTCAGTTCTGTTCTGTTTTCTGTGGGGCAGGGTTCATGGCAGGGCACCAGCAATAATAACACTAGATTCACTTTTAACTTAATAACAACAATAATTTAACTCATTAACCTTATCGGTAACACTTAATAATAACTGCACGCTATTAATCATTAGTTAAGCATTAGTAAACTGTTAATTCGTCATTTATAAAGCATTAATAGATATTAGTAAGCAGTTTACAATACAGCTGTAAATGCTTTGTACTTGATTTATAAGAATATCTAGCCTGGTTAAAACCAGACCATTCTCAGTAGTAACTGAGTTATGGTCTGGCAAAGCTTCATAGACAAATCATTTCCAAAGGGGCGTCACCAACGAATGCCTCTGGGCGCAATTGGATAGACCTAAAACCAATCAGAGCGATGAGGGAGATGACGTATGCAGAGCGACGGAGAAACATCTACTCTGGCCGTTTCTCAATATGCGTACTTGTGTACCTTGTGTGTGTCTATGGTCTGTACTTGTGTTCTCAAATAGGAAATGTCCCCGGTTTCCATTTCAGAAATCTGGTCACCTTACCTAAACCACATATTAATGTTTAATTATTTTTAAAATGTAAACGAAAAGAGGCAGGGTGTTTTATACTTCGTTTTATTATAAATATATAAGATAATGAATGTAGGTCTAACTACGCATTGCCTGAACCACGTGTGTGGCTAATATGTTTAAGTTTTTAAAAAAAAACATTTATGAAATGAGGCAGTGGTGTTTTATGACATATTTTGTGCGCAAACTTCTGACTTGCGTCCGTGACTTACCAAGTTTGACTCCGGAGAATGAATTCCCGATGACGGTAATAGTTAATATTAAACATATTATAGCCACACAAATGTAGTGAAGGCAATGCATATTATCTTCAATGCATGTATATAACAAAACGAAATATTTAAAAAACCCGGCCTCTTTTCGTTTACATTAAAAAATAAAAACATGTAATATGTGTGCATAATTTAGGCTATGATTATCACTGAGATATGACATAAAACAAAACCCAGTCTCTTTTTGTTAAATGTTAGTTTAATGCGTGATCAATATCCATTTTAAAAGTATAAGTAAAAGGTATAAGAAGCTATACAATACATAAAGCAATTCAGTCAAAGTCTGCGCTAGGAGACTGCAACGATAAAGTTTAATAGCTTACAAATATAAAGTTATGAAACTTCACTTTGCCCTCAGACAAAACGATCTGTCAGGGAACAAATTATAGATTAATGAGAGCAAAGATCAGCCGTTAGATATAAGACGAATCATATCTTGACATCAGAGCCAGCGGCAGATGGCAGAAGGACTGGCCGAGGAAAGGCGCCTCTCGGTGGGGTTGAGCAATTGAGCGCCGCTGGTCCACTGGAGCTCACAACTCCGAAAACGGCAGAGACAATTTTCAAAAAGGCGCTCTCTTTATAAATAAACCACAGCTTTAAAAACAACTACATTCTCGCCTGAAAAGGACTTAAAACTATATTTTGTGAAACATTAACACTACCAGAGGGCTCTCGCTAAGACAAGCAAGCTGGTATATCAGACTTTTGCCGAATCCAGACGGTAAGACAGCGATAACATCTTTTTTAGATATGAAGGCTTCTAGTGTTGTTCTTTGCTCTGGTTTTAACGGAATGGAAAAGTTTAAATCACTTAAAACAGCCGCGATAGCTGATAGTGATGTTCCACTGCTGCATCCATCTTTGTAGTCAGTGTACAGAATCTGCTTCACCGTCGCTGCGCTGTCGTCATCGTGTAAAGCCCGCCTCAACGTTTCTGATTGGTGCCTCGATTTCTAGGGCTTAGAAATGGGTTTGAATGGACTCTTTGCCAGACTACTTGCAGAGCAAATCTAAATTTGCCGGAAGTTGTCTGGGTTTTCCCAGGCTAAAGAATATCTATAATGTGTTTAATAATTGTTTTTTCAAACTTTATTAATTATCAATTTATCTTTACTAAATTAATTATTACATTATTTACAAACTAGTTATTTAGGAGTTGTCAGTGGTTCATAAGATAATTTAGAATGTGTAAGTAAATGATTAATAAACTATTTAAATGTACATTATACATATTATTTAGAAAATATAATAATAGTTACACAGTGTGTTAATAAATGCTTTATTAACGTGTATTCCTACTGTAATTCATGATTAATTCAGGAAGCTATAAAACATTTAGTAGTTGTCAGTTTTTTTGTGACCTCATCTAAAGTGAGGACTATTTATGCCTTGTAAAGCTTGTAAAGCCTGTAAAGGCTCAGATCTCTTCTAAACAGAAAAAATAAACAAACACAACACAGAGGATGTCAAGAGTGCACTTGTGGGCATCACAACTTAATATAGAAACATGACTCTTCAGATTTTGAGCAATAATGTGCATAATGTATAAATCTTAGTGGCGTGCAGATACTGTAATGCACTCTAGGAATAAGCTAGTGAAAGCTTGTGAAGGTTGTGTGTAGTATCAGCAGGGTTACATTGGACACATTAAATATTAGTGTCCGATCAAAGTGACATCTTTGAATACATTCAAACCTGGAAGACTGCAGTAAAAACTTACATTTATTGACCAAACCTTTGTGTGAAAATAGTACTGGTATGTGTGTATTTTAGTGGGTTTGTGTGTGTGTATTAGGAATTGATGAATCTTGGGCCATATACCAAAATGCTGTATAGAGTGTGAGGGAGAGCGCACAGGGGAGTGTTATCTGGGATTCTTTCAAAGAAGTCGTTTGATGTAAAGCACTATTGGAAGCCAGTCAGGTAAAACTGATGACCACATAAAAAGGTGAGTTTAGATCACCGGTTCTCCCGAAAGGAGTGACATGTGGAGCTACATTAGTAGTCCAACCGTGTCTAGTAGAGCAGATGAAGTGTTTAATATAAATAGGAGGAAGTAAAAGTTGAATGTACTTTTCTTGGATGTATTTCACCTTTGATTATAAATAACTTCCTCCTTCATGAGGACCCACATAGTTGTAGTTTAAGACCTGGTTAATTGTGCTGTCAGACCTGCTCAGTCAAACTCGTGTCTGAGCCGCCTGTTCGTGGTCTGGCCCTCTTGTTCCTCCGATGGCTGCTTGATTGGATGTGTCTGACAGGTAGTTAATTTTCCAGACTGAATAGTCATGGCTGTAACATTGTGGTGGGAGATTCCGCAGTCTGTGGCAGTGATTAATGATGACGCCCTATGTGTTGTGTGTTTGTGTGCCTCTGTGTGTCCGTAAACAATAGATGTGAGTTAGTGATGTTAGAATTGTTGAAATGTACCATATTAATCAAAGCATTTACTGTGATTTTGCTGGAATTTACTTGCAGTTTTTTTTTTAGTAGAAAGTAAGTTGCAAAAAAGGTAATAAAATATATGTAAGCTATAAGGTATGAGAGGCTGTGCCTTCAACCCCTTCAGCCGTGACTTATTCACGATACAGAACTAGCCTTGAGAGTACCTTATTGCTTTTATAAAACGGTTACCACACAATACAAATATTAAAGCCAAAAAATATGTATCAATGCAACTTTCATGAAGTTAAATCACTAAAAGCCTTCCCTCCGCTGGAAAAAAATAGTCCCTAAACAACTTTTATATTGAAAGGACTGAAACTTGTTGTGAACACGGGAACCAGACGAAAATGACAAATGCTTTGACTACTGCTCCCAGGGCATGGGGAACTGTTACCCGTTGCTGTTAACCATTAACTGTTAAAAAGACAAGATATGGCAGTAGACATTCAAACTGATTTTTTATTATTCACATAGGACTGACCTGAAGGAAAATCTAAATGCAGGTAATACACTCACTCACTCGATCCCGATCTCTCA
Source organism: Gobio gobio (assembly GCF_949357685.1). Classification (NCBI taxonomy): domain Eukaryota; kingdom Metazoa; phylum Chordata; class Actinopteri; order Cypriniformes; family Gobionidae; genus Gobio; species Gobio gobio. Next base: position 28,375,586 of record NC_137116.1, on the reverse strand, counting down.
CACAGTAAGCTTCGATGAACAATATAAATGAACAACATGTTTATATTGCTAAGAGTGGTTGCTAATGGTATTGATACACAGAACCGTTGGGTGAAGTGGTCACAGCCGTGTTTTATAGTGAATAAAACACAGCTATTGACCAATCAAAGTCAAGGACTGAAACTAACCGTTTTATAAAGTTTGTTATGCTCACCAGACTGGAATTATCGGATCAAAAATACAATGATAAAAAACAATGGTAACACTTTAGAATACTGTTGTGTCATCAAGCAATAACTACACAGGAGCATATGAACATTCTATTAACTAACAAACTAACAAAAAACTATTAGCTAATCAATAACTACTATTTTTTCCATAACTCCCAGGAACTACTAAGAACTACTATATACGGTTTCAGAATTAATGTGAAGGATGTAAGACTTGAGTCATCATTACTAGGTTACAATAATCTTCACTTTTAGAATACTGAACCAGATGACCAGTAAAGGCCGCTACATTCTCCGCAAGAACAGAGAAAAAAGTTCTCGCTCCCAGGGCTGTGAGAACCCTGGTTTGGGAGTTCTCGCAGCACGTTCTCGATACATCGTCTGAGCAGGACTTTTTTCTTGTGGGTTCCAAGAACTATTGTGTGATTGGTCAGAATTTTGTAAGGGGGTGGGGTTGATGCAGAGAAACGGGAATTTTCGGCACCTGCTTTTCTCGTGAAGTATGGAATGTACTGGCCAGAACAAACTTTGTTCTTGTTCTTGCCCCCTCGAGAAAACGAACACATTTCTTTGTTCTTGCAGAGTATGTACCAAGCTTAATTCCTTTAGAATGAGTTATTACTATTCGGAACCTTAAAAACCTCAATTAAACGTAATATAAAGGGATAGTTCACTCAAAATGTTTAATTCTGTCATAATTTACTCAATCTCAAGTTGTTCCAAACCTGTTTGAATTTCTTTCATCTACTGAACACAAAGAATATATATTTTGAAGAATATGGATAACCAAACAGTTGATTTTCCCCACTGACTTCCATAGTTTTTTATATTTTTATTAAAGGGACCCATCAACTGTCTGGTTAACAACATTCTTCAATGTATATTATTTTGTGTTCAGCAGAGAAATTAAATTCATAACTTGAGTAAAGGATGACAGAATTTTCATTTTGGGGTCAACTATCTCTTTAAGAAAGCTCTGCAATTCAGCATGCTAGCAATGTCACAACACATTTGTTTATAGACCACTTTATACAAAAGATTGCTTAAAAGCTAAATTCTTTACAGTTTTAAACATGAAAAAGTTGTCAGTGTTGCTTAATTAGAATTACAACTTCAATTTATAAAGCTGCTCTCCAGTGTGTTTATGTTTTACTCATGGACATCTGGCCTTGATGGACTGAAAATATTTCCATGTCAAAAAGGCAGGAACTTTACCAGCAAAGCTCGTTTTGGCAAGCTATTTCAAACTTTCGAAATGAAAATCAAATAAACTTTTGGTCTGATTTTGTTCAAAATGACTTCACACCAGTTCGTTCTTCGATTTCACTTGAAGTATATCGGGCCTTTAACAGCTAAGAATATTTTTCTTCTTCATTTACTGATGAATGAGACCTGACTACGGGATTGTTTGTACAGGCTGAAACAGGGGCTAACATATCTGGACACTTAAACTTGGACTTCATACATCCACTTGATTGCTATTGAAATAAAAATGAAAGCCCTTTTGAGTTGTTTTTGTTACCTATAGTGTGATGAAACGGGTTAACTTTATCAGCTCAAGAAGACAGTCTAAGCATCTTTGCACTCAGACTTTGTCGAAGTAACAGAGATAAAGCTATGGAGACGGGAAGAGGAAACTCTGACAGTAGACAACTCTATCAATCAGACAAGCATGAAACAAACTCTCACAGCTCTAACAACCCTTACGTGTAGAAAGCAACACACCATGATGTTCTGATACGGGATTAGATGTCTCACTCAGCTCTATCAGTGTGTGTTATGTTCAGCCAGAGCCAGGAATATGACTCTTGAATTTTTCAGTACGTATAATGACATTATTCCGTAGTCTCTTCTGGGACATTCTGCGACATTATTCAGTAGTTTCTTCTTGTTTCTTTGTAACAAATGGTGAGTGAAAAGAGGCGCATAACTTTCAGAAAATGTTGAATTATAATGGGATCAAAGCTAATGTTATACGTTTTCAACCCGTTACAAAAACCTGTTAACCTTAGGAGGGCAGCACGCAGACGTTTTTACACCATATTTTGTAGAATTAAAATACCCAAATGTCAAAACATTTACTCAAATCAATAAACAGCACTAATAAAGCCCCAGTCTTGCAGATCATTAACAAAAAAAAACTGTTTTAGGGTTTAGTTACCCTTTAAGGCTTCAAATGATGTTTATTCCTGTATTCATGTTTTTTTCCCCTAATATGGGAATATATTGGGATTTTTGCCTCTAAAGCTTTTTTAAAGTCAGTGTACTGTAAACACTGAAAGTGGCCACTAGCTTTTTAACATAGTTTGACGAGATCTGGATCTTCTAATTGCTCTACAGGGAGCATGAAATGATTGTGCAGTTCTGACAGACGGAGACTTAACATTCCTTATGAGAAAATAATAGGGACATAAATGGTTTTACAAATAAAAAAGAGCCTTTAGGACTTCTATTAATATGAAAGGGTTAAGCACAATTTGGGTTTGCAGCCATGTGCCAGTCTGTGTGTGTATGAATATGTGTGATCTTGCATGCTTTTATCTTTCTGCTGCTGGCCACACTTTGATGGTGTGTGTGCGTTGCTTCTGTAGCTTCTATCCCTGTTAGATCCTGGTTAGAGGAATCAAAGTCCAACCAAGCCAGTCATAGTGATTTGAGACCCGCAGAACATTGAGCCAAGTAATTTCGCCAACATTTATGAAACGGATGGTTTTGGAATGTGGCCTCATAACTCCTCAGCAAGAGGATGAGACGGCCCTTCTGCCTTCTCTGTGAGTGTGTGTCTTACGATAGGCTGTTGTATTTACTCATCATTATTAACCAAAATGGTGCCCATTTCTCCAGCAGCCATCGGGAAAGGAAAGGTGACTTTTGGTGCCTGGTTCAGCTGTATACTGCCAATTTATGCACACTTAGATTAACACACAAACGTTGGTTTTTCTGTCATGATGGGGAATTTTGAGGTCAGTAACATTATTTTTATTTAATTTTTTGGTAACCATTTTGCTTAAATGGTTAGGTCACCAAAAATTATCCAATAATTTACTCACCCTCAAGCCATCCTATGTGTATATGACTTTCTTCTTTCAGCCAAACACTATCTGAATTATATTTAAAAAATATCCTAGCTCTTCCAAACTTTATAATCGGGGGTGAATAGCAACTGAAAAGCCCAAGAAAAGCGCATCCATCCATCATAAAAGTAATCTATACGGCCAGTGGGTTAATAAAGTTCTTCTGAAGTGAAGTGATGTGTTTTTGTAACAAAAATATCCATATTTATAACTTTATACACTATAATTACTAGCTTCCGTCCGCAAGTCTAGTTCCGGCAACTCTGACCCAACCACTGATCTATATAGAGAACTGGATTGCTCATGACATCATAAAAAGTGAAGCCGCCGCGCCGCCATATTGGTATGCCCTATTAAGCTCACACATTCTGTTGAATCAATAGGAAATTATATGATTTTACTGAAAAAACATTGGAGACACCGTTTTTATATCTGAAGTCTCCCTGTACATTCTTACACCACAAACGTCCTAACCATGAAAATGATTATTCATTCAAGTCAGGAATTTCCGCTGCTTATTAAAAAGTTTCATTCATATTCATTAAAGTAGTGAACATCAGCTTGGCGGACAGACGAAACACTTCAGCATATGTATTACAATTACAAATGTCAAAGTGCGCATTCTGAAATCGTAATAAAGATTTATGCCTTGTAACCTGAAATCGCCTTGTACAGTTGTGTTTATGTATTTATGTCATGCTGTATTGTTGTTTTTATTCATACAGTATGCTAACTGTAAATCTTTCAACAATGATTTTGTTAACAGCATGCATTTCGAAGCAGTTAATGATTTAAATGATTATTAAATGAATAATTTATTCAACAACATGGCATACATAACACTTTACTCATATGGAAACTGTAAAGCCATACATTTGTGCTGTCTTTAAGAGTTTGAAATGGATTGCTCAATCAAGAAATAAAATACATGCATCATAACTTTTTCAGACAGATAACGCTGACTGCTTTATTTCCGAGATGATTCATGGTGATTCATGGCTTTGGGTGCTCGAGCCCCTGCCCTTTTTCAAAATGAATCAAAAGTGCCCCTCTCAGACAAATATCCACGATAATATCGTGGTCAATAAAACTAAATAAACGTGATTATTATAACATGACAATGTATACAATAGTAACGAACGGCTCACAAGTCGGATAATTTCTGTTGAGGCGTTGCCATAACGCGTTGCTATGGGTTGCGTGCGTTTTGATTGACAGCTGATTTTCCTCTGTTCGGAAGCGGCTCTCGAGCCAAATATGGTCCTTTCAGAGAGTGTGTGGCCTTACGGGAAAAAAAGTAAACCAATATTTTTTTTCATCCATAATCAGAGCTAATGTGTTGATTTAATTACAAATCTATATATTATATATTTTAAAGTATTGCACAATTCACCAATGCCCGTTTGTCATGTATATACACCAACCAATCGTGATCCGGCAAAGCAAGTTCAAATTCCATTGGGCGATGTGAAGTGGAGCGGTAATGTTCTGTTCTTGTTCATAAATCGGTTGAAAACTACATGGACAGACGAATTAATGTTTCGGGCTATCCGTATGTGCGCGCGTGTACCGAACGGTTATGCATGTAATCTATAACAGTTAACAGTCGGCTTGTTTAAAGCGCGGAACACACTTCAATCCGAGTTCCCACACGAACATATTAAGTATTCAGTCCATTTTATCACGAAATTCAAACGATAAATGCAATTTTTACGCTCTATTATGTGACGTGACAGATAGACGCGTATCAGTTCAACTTCAAGCGGCAGCGCGCGGCGCGCGAGTGAACGCGATCATCTCTTCCTAAAGAAATGAATATCTAAAGGTATGTTGTGGATACATTACAACTTACTGAAACGTATCATATGTTGTGTAATCGCTCCATCGGTGTTTCAACCGCGGAAAGACAATAAAACAGCTTGTAAATAAACAATGTCATGTAGAATCACATTTACCTCAGAAGTCATTCAGTGTCCACAGCTGTGAGTTCACTAGAGAGATTAACTCTTTCACTGAATAACGTTACATGCACTATATTAGCCCATATATTCTTTATATTAGCCTATATATATTCATTATATACCACTTAGCCTGTTATGTATGTTTAAATAAACCTGTCATGAAAATTACAGCCACTAAATGATTATATTTCAACAAATAAATCAAAAAATAATAATAATTAGATTTAGATATTATTGCAAAAACTGCCTTATGTGAAGCTTATGAGTGTTGATTATTATATCTAAAAATAAATAGCAAATGAATTTAGGCTAATAGTTTGGGCTCTGTTGTTAATCTTTAATAGCAATATGTAAGGGCTCCCTATATAGTTTACAGCATTGTCTTTAAGAAACTTTTAGTTATAATTGAATTCATTTAAGGACAGACACAATTTTTTTTTTATTAAACCACTGTTGAATAAAAATTAATAAAACGCAATTTTGTAAAACTGCTGTACCGAATCCGTACCGAACCGTGACTTCAAAACCGAGGTAGCCTACTTACACCCCTAATATATATATATTTACATATTGCCCCTTTTTTACATCTGAGCCCCTGCCTCTGAAGAACTCTCTGCACGGCCCTGTTAACTACTATGTACTTACATTAAAAAAATAAGTACAATGAACTTAATTGTGTTCATATTGTATTGTAAAACTCTTGCTGATATTGAGGTGGGATACGGGTAAGGTTAGGGTGGTGGTATGGGTAGGTTTAGGGTAGGGTTAGGTGTAAGGGAAGTGTCAACAGTGTAATTATAAATGTAACTGAAAGACTGTAAAAAGCAAGGCCAGATTGTCTGGTGGAGGACAAAGGACACTTTTTTGCAGACGACGTCACGCTGAGTGAATAAATTGAGAATGGCTCTAATTTACATGTATTTCCCTTCCCCTGAATTTCCCCCATTCTATTCCATTTCATGCTGGGAGATCACCGAAATATACCCAAAATCTATTGGATTTAATGTCAATTCTCACTTTAGAGTATTATATGTGTTTGATATCGTTTGAAATGTCTCAGTGCGACTGGTACAAAAATCTTGTCCCCACAGAAGTATACAAGAAGGTAATAAGAGTTTTTAGAGCTTAGAGATATTTTACATATTATGATGGGTGTGGCTTTTGGAGCCATTTGGTCTCTTCTTTCAATCCAGGCGATTCCATTTAAATTCCCTTTGTTATCAGATGTTTCCATTTGAAAGAGGTTTCGGTTTGGTCTGAGCTACTTACAGCGATGTGGCAGAGAGTTCGGGGTGCAATACTGTAGCGAGGTTGGCATTATGTAATATTCAGAAGTCAGGTATCAATATCTTATTCTTTGATACAGAGTATTATATACTCTGTACTCTGATTATATACTCAGAGTTAATCAATTGTTACATTCTTGATCTATTCTGAATTACTCTGTAATTATTAACTATATCTCTAGTATGGAACGGTATAATTGCAACAAAAGGTTAAACAGAATGATTAAATGTGTGACTAACTATTAAATATAAATGACCAAACAACCAATTGGCATTTTACCTAAATACGAGATTACGTAAAATGGAGTCAGATTAAAGATAAATTATAATTAAATCCATTCTGCCCAGCTGAAAACACCGAACGCACAGCAACCTTCAAACTGCTATCGTTACCGTCCTTGGAACGAAATTTGAGCGAGTCTTACATAACTACAGAAATTAATTACAGATGTAATTACATGCAGGTATTTTTTTAAATGTAAGTACAATGTAAAAACATGTAAATGCATTTTTATCAAATTATTTATTTAAATGTTATTACATAGTAGTCAAGGCCACCTAATATAAAGTGGGTCCACAATTACAATATATGACTTATCCTCTCCAAAAAGACCATAAACATTACAGATAATATCTGAAGTAACTAATCATTTCAGTGGGATCAGTGAACCCAATGCATGACATATTGACAAACGCGGAAGCGCAGAGGATAGAGCAAAACAAAACACTGGCCACGAATTAGAAGTCTAAAAAGAAGTCTGTTGGAGGAGCTTGAGTTTGTTGCCCAGCACTATTTGTTTGAACCGTGAGAGGCATCTGTTCTCACCTAAGCTGTTGGGGAAAGTTACTTTGAAAAGTAATGCATTACAATATTGTGTTACTCCTTTAAAAAGTAACTAATTGTGTTACTTATTAAGAAAAGTAATGTGTTAAGTTACTTTTGCATTACTTTTTCTGACCTGGGCTTGTTTGTTTGTTTGTTTGTTTTTTTATATAATACAAAAGTTCTATTTTTGGGCAAAAGTAAAGACCCTTTAACACCAAAATTGAAATAATAAGCCTCAGGCTGAAGGAAATGCAAATTCATGCCTTTACAGTAGAGGGCGCAGCTCAAACAAACCTTTCAGCTGTGCTGCCCTTCTGGATCGCAGAAGAATAGGATGCAGGAGAAAAAACACTTACTTCACCAATAAAACCAACAAATCGCCTCTGCACTTACGATTTTTCTCAACATAGGGACAAGAGAGCTGTCAGTTACATAACTGAAGTTACTTGTAATGCATCCCCAACACTGATTGCAACAATAGCATATCTTGGTTCTGTGAAGCATGGCAAAAGCAACCCTGTGCGTCCATTTTCCCGCTTAGGTCTCTCCAATGCTGGAAAGCTTTTCTAATATTAATGTGGGTCCTAAAGCTCTTACCTGATCATAACCCTTCTTTTTCCAGTGATATCCCTCTGACATTTTCTCTTTTGTAAAGTCTCTCAGTCATCTCTCTTTCTAGTCTTTCTTCAAATCTCCCTCTTAAGGTCCTTTCACACTGGACACGATTTTGACTCGTGAATAATTTGCGTGATGGTTTTATTTTTTGATCAGCTGTTTGTGTAATGAGTTCCACACCGAACGCGAATATGCTGCGGCGAAAAAACTATGTTTATTTTTTTTTCGTCGATTTTTTTTTTAACACTCGCAGCGACAGAAAAGGCTCCAATCACATACAAGGAAACAAAGGTCACAAAATGTTCAGTTGATGTCATTAGCTATTCAATCAACATTAAGGCTGTAGGCTACAGACAACGATATCATAACCTTTTGAGTTAAACCTCGTTGATTTTTTTCTAACCTAATTGTGTCCGCGACTATGGAAAGTGAATGTGTTTCCATCAAGTATTGTGGCACTTAAATGTTTACATTGTGACTCAACTGGAAACAAACCTGCTCCGTCAGATGCGGTGCTACTGTCTCTCTCGAGCTCCACATATTGTCCCACGGACATTTGAAGTAAGTGCAGAACCGGCCATGATAAAGTTTTAGCTCCTGTACAAGATTAGCATACTCCCCTTCAGACTCTCTGTTCTTTAAGACTGGGTGCACCCAAAACCTTCTTCTCTGTCTTTTAAATCAAATGAAAAGCTCATCTTCACTGGATGATGAAGTGTCCGTGTTTTCTCAGCTGTCGCCGCGAATGTTTTGGAATGTTGGAGCTCTGAAACGTCACAGATGTCGCAAACTCGCGTTGCAGCTGATGTGAATGGTTTTGACGCAAACTATTTGCACACAAAATATTAGTTTTTCCCCTTCGCTTTTTTGTTACGCATCCAGTGTGAAAGGGCCTTTACTCACTCTCTCTCCTCCTCTCCTCATGAGTGGACACACCCCCTACTGCTGATTGGCTACAGGTGTGTTGTGGTGCTCGGTCCGATCCCCTTTTATTCAGAAATCACTTACGGCACCTTCAAGACATTTAATATGATTATCACATTATTATCTTTGCAGGGACCTTTGATTATTCTCCATGACACAGACCAGCAATCACACAGACACTTAAGTGAGGACATACCATAGATTTTTGTTTATTTGAGGACATTTCCATATGTGACATCAAAAGAAGGTGTTGTCAGATCTAGTTTATTCTTACACTCTTACAAAGCAAACCCACACTCACATGCAGTTATACCTTCAATCTTTCGCCTTAGATAACAGGGTGCTGTTTTCATCTTGGGCATCTGTAGTGCCCTGTTAAATGTGAGAGAGCCAGTGTTGCTTTTATCTTTTCATTCAAAGGTAGAAACCGATAGAACAACTGAAAGAGATGAGAAGATTGTGGGAGCCGAGATAAACCCACAGAAATCTTAAGGCATGGGATATTTAACCGTGACCGGAATTGACGTGCCTGAATATTGTGGTCAACTGTTTGTTTTAAACTATAACTCAAGATGATACTTATACCAGAACACAAACATTTCACAGAGAGTCAAGGTCGGCTCTACCAAATAAAATATTTCCCTAATATTGTCAGATTTCACTGTCAATCCATTTCAAATAGGCTATACCTTGTCTTTTGCTCAGATGCATTGCATTGATTTTGGTAATGTGAAGTTCACTAAGGTGTCTTGAAAAGATCAATTCCCTGTTCTTTTCTCTGCTCTCCATCACTGACATAATCTTTTTTTCTTCTGTCAGGTATCGGACAGGTGTGATTACGTCTACGTGAATGGAAAAGAGATGAGGGGACGGGTCCGAATGCTGGTGAACTTCACGTACGGTTACCTGAGGGCTCAGCTGGAGGTGAAGGTCTGGATTCCCAAACTGCCCCTGCACATTGAAGTTTCAGATACTGAACTCAGTCAGATCAAAGGCTGGAGGATTCCCGTAAACAGTAACGCACAGAGGTACGAATCTTTGCGATGGATTGAGAGAATATTGAGTGATCGGCACTCACCTTGCTTCTGCATACGCAGTGAAAACTCAGCAGATTTCCACAGAAATTAAAACACTTGTCAATCAAAGTTCAGCCTTTAGTGTGTTTGTGATCTGTTGTTGCCAGGGTTTTCATCTGGGGTCTGTGAATGTACAGGTGGTCTTTGGGAAGATATTTAAAACCGATATAATTTTCGGTCTGTAGCAAATTAGCTCAAAAGGGAAATATGAGTAATTAATCATAACTTGTTATGATTAATTATGAATATTTGGATCAGTTAATCTGACACTTAACTGAGGACATACCATAGATTTTTGTTTGTTTGAGGACATTTCCATATGTGACATCGACAGAAGGTGCTAACACTCTTACAAAGCAAACCCACACTCACATGCAGTTATACCTTCAATCTTTCGCCTTCATCTTGGGCATCTGTAGTGCCCTGTTAAATGTGAGAGAGCAAGTGCTGCTTTTATCTTTTCTGATTAACTTGATGTAGCTAAATTAATATTACAATTATTTTATCAGTTCGTCCAACGAACACCCTATTGATTATTAATTCTAAGAAAGGATATTTTTCATGGCCACAGAAAAAGAAATCTTTCCTAGTAGGTACAACGCTCAGAGCGTGTGACAAGACCATAAATCATAAAATTGATGTTGTAGCCAGCAGAGGATCAGAACCAAATATGTATTGTGCACAATTTTTATGAACTAAATCACGAACACAACTAATCTAAACAAAACGCATACACACAATCATACATACATAAGATGGAAAGTGACAGAATGAAACCCGAAAACGGAAATGAAGCTATGGAAAAGAGTCATTAACCATGAAAAGAACCATCAGCTTGTTATTTTCAAAGCACACCGTTAAGAGGATTTTACTGCTTATCGTAACCCTCTGTTTAGTTAAAATATGAAATACTTGCATTGCCCATTGCAGTTGAAGCAGTTTCGTAAGTTCCTGATTTGATGGTTCTGTGAGTCGATGGTGTTGAAGTTGCAATTGTTTGGTCCACTGGTGGAAAAGTGGCTTATTTGTGTGTGGTCCTAGTAAACCCTACTGTGGGGACCAAATGTCCTAGTGATACCAACAATTCTTGAACTTGTGGGGACATTTTTTTGGTTCCCATGATGAGAACAGCTTATAAATCACACTAAGTAATGTATTTTGAAAACGTAAAGTTTCAGAAAGTTTTCTGTGACGGGTCGGGTTAGGGGATGGAATTTACAGTTTGTACAGTGTAAAAATCATTATATCTATGGAATATCCCCAGAAAACATGAAAACCTCTTCGTTTACATATGTAACCCACGCCGCGTCATTGAGTTACACTGGAATGGGAACTGAGGCTGAAAATCCTGCAGGTAGAAACTTAAAAGAAAAGTTAAGAAAATGCTCCAACAATTACTTTAAATATGTGTTTGGCACAGAAAAAGAGATATTTATCCCTAGCGAGCAAACTTTCAAAATGATCAGATAATTGAAGACAAATTACAGCAATTTTCAGCATAAACCTACAGAGTATTTTCAGGATAAAAACTTATTTTAAAAAACTTTAAAGGGGAAAATGCACAAAAATCCTGAGAGGGGTGCAATGCGAAGAATGTGAGAATCCCCACACAATCACAGAGAAACAAATCTTACCAGCAGCTCTGGAGTGTGAAACCATTAAACAACTCTGTTGGGCAGTACAGTAGTGCCGTGAATCCATGATAGGACAAAAGATGTGATATAAAAGAATGTGTGAATATGAAATCATTGGACACTGTTGAGCTCCATTGAGAAACAGTAACACTACAATTTTCGTTTATTTCATTAACAATCATTATATAATCATTATTAGAGCAGTAGTTCATATTAAGCATTCATATTAATTTCATTCAATTGTAAGTTCACATTCATATCTGGGAGTATGAAAATATAGGTTGTTATAGTTATTAATTAAAGGTATCTTAGTATTGATTTGGGGGATCCTTGGGTTTGCTAAAATTCTGGGTGTGGTGTCCGCGAATCTGTAAAAGTAGGAAAACCTTGAGTTATGAAACAATCACATTAGGGGGTTGATCATTTTAAACCTATTGCAAATGCTCCTGGCTGCAATTTCCCAGCATGCACCTATAATATTTAGTTGTCATTCGAAACTGAAGTATGGGGATACATTTCACCACTCTCCTTATAACCCACAGGGAAGCTTGGGCTTTTGAATTCAAAATAGAATAAAGTCAATATATAAGATTTCCTGGAGGTATGGAGGCAGTTTCCTCTACGTCTCCATTTCTCTATGTCCCATGTGGAATGATTCACATTGCGTGTGAGAAGCTGAGAATACAGAATATAAAATATGAAGGTATAATTTGAAGTTCCCGATGGGTTGCTCTGGGTGTACATGTATCAGGTGGATTGGGAATCCAAGGGAAGCTCTAGAGACGGTTACAAAACTGATTCATTGAGAGTTTGAGCAAAGCCAGACGGGAGATCCCGTATATTGTGTGGCGGGATTCCTTCCCAAACTTCTCTACTCAACTTTTCGACAGCATTAGTGAAGTACCTGACATGTACACTGTCGACTTTACTTTTTTTTAAAGTATGTAGGCAAAATATGCAGTTCAGCAGACTGACAGTGCTCTGGGATGAAGAGTGTGCTGACAGTGATGCGTTCTTATCCATTTACTTCTGCAAAATATCTCATTTAAAAAAGTGAGTCTCTATTTTGACTTGACTTCTTTGCTGTGGGAGACCCCCAGAGTAGGTAGTGGAGGTTAGGGGGGATTTGACCATATGTGGCGGGCCCCCCTATGCATGACATCCCTACTTGTGGGTGGGGCCCTGGCTCATGGTTTGCACCCTGGATTTTCGAGCCTGATCTCACGAAAATGCGTATAAATAATACGAGTGTGCAATCTCGTGGAATGTATACGGCAAAATGAGTTTTGGCGTGCATATTGTACGCCGTTTTTCGCATACATATGATACGCACTTTATGGCGTATTATACGTACGAACCCCCCACCCCCTACCCAAAAGCGTGTCATATGCACGCCATAAAGTGCGTATCATATGCACGCGAAAAACTGTGTAGCATATGCACGCCAAAACTCATTTTGGCGTATACATTCCACGAGATTGCACACTCATACTATTGATTCGTATTGTCATGAGATCGTGTTGGGATTTTCAGTGCACTGCTGGATTACGGTACTACCAAAATAACTAATGTTATACTGGTTTGTTAGTTGAAGAGCATGTTTTCATAATACCCTATTTTGTGGTTTATGTATGGATGCACATCATAAAGCAATTCATGCTAATGTGTTGCTCTACGTGTGTCCACAGAATGAATATTGGATGCTAGTGTTGTAGTACTCGAGACCGGTCTTGGTCTTGAGGACCATTTTTGAAGATCTTGGTTTTGTCTCTGTCTCGACCACATTTGTATTCTGTCTTGTCTCGGTCTCAGACTTTACAATGCATTTACAATGCATTTACAATGCAGGTCTTGATGCACAATTCCGATTTGGTGACTACTATTTTTTTGACGACCCGCTTACATCATCTTTTAAAAGCGACCCGTATCCGATATTTGCATTTACACTATACAGTGGTGAAACAGCCGTTCTGACCCGAAAAAGGAAGTAAAACAGCGCGATATGCAATGGATGCAGACGAAATGATTACACTGTACAGTGTCTTCGCCCCAAAGGCTTAAAAGACATGAAACCTCCGCATTACTCCACTCTGTCGTACCTTCGTCTTCCATCGCGCCATTAGTGTCATGTGATCGCAGTTTGTGTCCACCTGAGTTGACGTCATTCGCCTCCGTCCCTTTTTTCAATGACTTACGAATTACTGGGGAACATCCGATTTGACCTCTTACATGGCAGATGCAAATGCAAGTATCCGAATCATATCAGATTTATTACCACATATGAGTGAGACCTGAATCCGATCTGAGTTTTTTTTTTTTTCTGCTTACACGTTCACATGTCTCATCCGATCTGTCCCACATGAGAGTGAAAAATCGGAATTGGGTCACTTGAACCATGCAGTGTAAATGGGGCCTGAGAGTACTATATTGTTAAATTGATATTACATATATATAACTAAATTACTAAATTTAGTTACGATATTATATTATTATTATTAACTACGATATGACCAAATTGCCAGTGCATGGTGTGATTTTCTTTATTAAAATCATTAATGTGATTGGATGTAAAACTTGCTGCTTCAGATGCAATCAAAAACTTATTTTTAATTTGATTCATTTACCCTGCTGGTTCAGAAATTAATGAGGGATTGTGTCAAAAAGGTCACCAAAATGAATGCAAATGCCCACAAAATTCAAGATATTGTTGCAAAAAAGTACTTGTATGAGATGTTTTTTTATATAATGTGATATAATTAAGCAATATCACAAGAGAGCTGTTTTCACAAATTTGAGCATGACACAAACACAAAGCTTTTATACAAACATTCAGTATTTAAAAAAAAAAACATTATTTTTATGCATTTGTAATTTACCAATTTAGATGCATCTGTACCTCTGCAGTGCAAAGATGAATTTTGTTGTTAATGATTTCATATGATTTGTAACAGATCTATATTGTGTCTTATTCTAATTATATTTATTGATTTTTTTTTTTTAAATCAGGCGGTAATGTAGATCTTTATGAATTTAAGGAGTGCTGGTCTTGGTCTTGGTCTTGGTCTTGGTCTTGGTCTTGGTCTTGGTCTTGGTCTTGGTCTTAGCCTTGGTCTTGAGTTGGTCTCGCCCTGCCTTGGTCTTGATCTTTTCTTGGACTCAACACACACTGGGGCCCCACTTTATATTAGGTGGCCTTAACTACTATGTACTTACATCAAAAAATAAGTACAATGTACTTACTGTGTTCAAATTGTATTGCAAAACACCTTTGCTGAGGTGGGATACGGGTAGAGTTAGGGACAGGTGTGGTGGTATGGGTAAGTTTAAGGGTAGGGTTAGGTGTAAGGGAAGTGTCAACTGTGTAATTACAAATGTAACTACAGATGTTAATTACAGATGTAATTAAATGCAGGTATTTTTTTAATGTAAGTACAATGTATAAACATGTATGTACACAATAAGTGCTTTTTATCAAATGATTAATTAAAATGTTAGTACATTGTAGTTAAGGTCAACTAATATAAAGTGGGTCCCACACTGGTATTGATCTCAACTTGGTCTCGGATTAGGTGGTCTTGACTACAACACTATTGGATACCAATTGCATATGCTTATTCCTTTTTTTAACATCAACCTCAGGGCCGGACTGGCCATCTGGAGCACCATGAGTTTTCCCGGTGGGCCACTGGACAGTGCCAGCCTGTAAATATATATGAAGAACGAATTATAGAAAATTTACATAGCCTATATCAGCCCAGACGTATGGCCCGTGCTGCCCACTTGTGGCAATACCGGTAACTACTTTCACTATCATTTGAAAATGATTCGTAAAACTCAAAATATAATTTTCAAACTTTCACTAAAACTGGCAACTTTCATATTCAAGTATTCCAGTGTTAGGAAATTGTCATACACTAAAATAAAAATATAATTTGCTAATTAGTTCACATGCATTATTTTACACACATGTTTTTTTTAATGTTTTTTTAAAGGCGGCTGAATTTATTGATCAAAAATACAGTAAAAACACAAAATATTAAATATGAATACAATTTCAAATAGCTGTTTTCTATGTGAATACATTGTAAAATGCAATTTATTCCTGTGATCAAAGCTGAATTTTCAGCAATCATAACTCCATTCCTCAGTGTCACTTAACCTTTCAGAAATCATTCTAATATGCTGTATTTTTCATAAACATTAGAATTTTTACACTCTTTTCCACAATTGGAGCTCTATTCCATAAAATGACAGGAAATGTCAAGCTTCTGAAAGGACACATACTATAACCACTAGAAAGGCACCATAAAACAGTCTATACCAGAGCATTGTGTTATATGGACTTATTTTATGGTAGGTATTGAACTTTAGTTACAAAAAACTTATTTTTTAAATAAGTATGCCAGTAATTCATTGATGTTAATAAGCATTTCAATAAAAAAAAAATTATTTATATTTCTGTATAAATAGCATTTATATTTTTATGTCAGTAAGTGGTGTTAAAAATTGCTCTGTGCATTAGGGCTGCACAATATATCGGAATTATCGATATATCGCAAATGTACATATCGCGATATGCATATCGCAACGGCACACAATATCTTAATACATTGTGAAAAGTGTATGTTTTAGGTCGACGCATATAGCAGAGAATAGACTGGGTACACAACTGTTACTTATGTGACTTGCTTTACGTTAAAAAGAGTTATTAAATGCAATAACTTGCGAAAAACAACTCCTTGCAGTCTCGCGCTGTCTGCTATCTGACACACACTCCGAAACGTGCGTGCAAGCCGCCTCTCTGAAAGCATGTGATCCCTTCAGTTCTGTTTTATGCCTTGTTACACACTTGTACTGTCAAATACACACACAGTTATGTCAAAATGGCTGTCTTGACGAGTATTCATGTAAACACAGTCGGTTATGCTTTAAGTGAACGATATCAGTTGGGGAAAGAAACCGAATGCGTGTCAACAGGATCCATGCATTAGGTCTTAAAGTGACAGCCTGCTAATACAGTAAACCTATAGCTGTCTTTCAAACAACAAAAGAAAGAGAAAATAACTCAGTGCTCTTGGCTGAATAACCTTTGTAGCTTTATAATGGATCCGTGTATATTAAATTAATGTGAACACTACTGTTTTTGGTTCTTATTTTTAATAACAAAGATCAATTAAAATAACAAAAATAATCGTCCACCCCTAGTTCAGGTGTGTTTGTTTACCTGGATGTTCTTGATGTTAAGTTTTAGGTTGATATAACTATATATTACCAAGTCAAGCAGAGTTTTTGATATTTCAATTTTGGCATTAATTTTAATGTTTGTTTCCATTGATGTTAAAATTATATTGTCAGATTTGTGACATAAATTTTTGCTAAAACACTGCTGGTCACTTTTTTTTTTTTTTTTTTTAAGCGATGCTTTCTTTTACCAGAAAAAAAGTGAAACGTGAAATGGTATCATTCTCAGTTTTAAAATATTTTTTAAAACATAATTTCAATAGATTTTACACACTTAAAGCAATATCGTATCGTATCGCATACCGAACATCGCATTATTTAACAAGGTGTTGCAGTTTTCTTCAATATCGCACAGCCCTACATAATGAGCTGGTAGGTTTATCGTTTATGTGTGTTGCAGACTGGGTGTGATGGGCCGCTTTGTGCCAGAAAGTCCAGGGCCACTTTTTTGCCCCAGTCCGCCCCTGATCAACCTCATGTTTTTACGTCAACCTGCTCATCACATGCACTTCTGTTTATGTGTGTGTTTCTAAGTGAAGTAGAAGTAGAAAAGGGGTTTGTGCATTTGACTCTACATGAATAGCACTCACATTAAAGGTCAAGCACTAGATTCCGTAGAATCGTTTTTTTTTTTTTTTTTTTTTTTTTTTAAGTAATCATATGATAAAACATGTGCAAATATATTATATACTTCAATTGATAACTCATATCCTACCTCATTTATATATACAGTATATGGATCTGAATAATTATGTAAACTTATGGGTGTATTTTTAAAGATTAATTAGCTAGTGACTGCCTAGCAACACCATAGCAACTACCCACAACACCCAAGCAATGCCCCAGAGACCACTCTGAACATCTGTGTGAATTAGTAAATACAAGGAAAGTTGTTAAGTCAATCCACATTTTTGGAAGAAAATGTAAAAAAATCTGTTTTCTGCTTATACCTTCAGACTGTGCTGTCTAATTTGTTTACTCATTTGAAATCTCTGTTCAAATTAAGGTGAATATAATCAGTATGTACTATGTAATAATGATTCTTTGGACAACACTAGTCAAATTGAACTTAAATGAGACAAGTGAGAAAGCCCTACACCAGCAGGATCTTCATAGCTGTGTCTCCAGTAGTGGGAGGTTGTCTGTCATGGCGGATCGAGTGGACTCTAATGAGGGGCCCGATTGCTGTCCTCCTGACAGCCTCAATCTCAGAGAGCACTAACAAGATGGTCACCTGATGCAATATTCTGATTCAGTGACAGAGCCCCAAAGTCCATTGTAATGTTGCAGTCCTGTGGCAATAATGCACATAGCTGTGGTGACACCTTAAGAACCCATTCACTCATAATGCAGTATTCATCACACTAGCACCCACACTGCTTGGTGTCACTAGTTCAGACAAACTTAGATTGAAAAGCCATACTTAAATGGTTATTAAATTGACACAACAGTCAGGTTCCAGATGTAAAAACACCATTTATTTTCTCCATAGCGAAATAGATTTTGAATGGAAACTTATAAACCTTTAAACACAGAACTACAGTGAGCTTCGAGGTTCTTAATCAATGGCATCTGCTTCTACTGAAGACTTCAGCACGCATTATTTCAGCTTAATTTTAAAATAATAATGTTTAACAGCGGAATTCCTGGTGAAATACGTTACCCATAATATTGCTAGCTCCGCCCACTCCCATGAAGCACTGCGAATGACGTAATCGAGTCAATCTCTCTATGCTCTCTCTATATATACTGATCAGGCATAACATTATGAACATAGTGTTGTGTTGGTCCCGTTTTGCTGATAAAACAGCCATGGCCCGTCGAGGCATGGACTCCACTAGACCCCTGAGGTGTGGTATCTGGTACTAAGTCATGTAAATTGCGAGGTGGGGCCTCCATGGATCGGATTTGTTTGTTTAGCACATCCCACAGATGCTCGATTGGATTTAGATCTGGGGAATTTGGAGTCCAAGTCAACACCTCAAACTCGTTGTGCTCCTCAAACCATTCCTGAATGATTTTTGCTTCGTGGCAGGACGCATTATCCTGCTGAAAGAGACCACAGCCACAAGGGATTACCGTATCCATGAAAGAGTGTACATGATCTGCAACAATGCTTAGGTAGGTGTAATGTGTCAAAGTAACATCCACATGGATGGCAGGATCCAAAGTTTCCCAGCAGAACATTGCCCAAAGCATCACACTGCCTCCGCCGGCTTGCCTTCTTCCCATAGTGCATCCTGGCGCCATGTGTTCCCATTGTAAGTGATGCAGGCCATCCACATGATGTAAAAGAAAACGTGATTTATCAGACCAGGCCACCTTCTTCCATTGCTCGGTGGTCCAGTTCTGATGCTCACATGCCCACTGTTGGCACTTTCAGCGTTGGACAGGAATCAGCATGGGCACCCTGACTGGCCTGCGGCTATGCAGCCCCATACACAACAAACTACAATGCACTATATTCTGAAACCTTTCTATCAGAACCAGCATTATCTTCTTGAAAAATTTTAGCTGGCAAAACTAAAACAATTTTCAGTTTCAGTTGCCAGTTTTAGTCTATTTGATCGGAACACACGGGCCAGGCTTCGCTCCCCACATGCATCAATGAGCCCTGGCCGCCCATGACCCTGTCGCCGATTCACCACTGTTTCTTCCTTGGACCACTTTTGATAGATACTGACCACTGCAGACTAGGAACACCCCACAAGAGCTGCAGTTATGGAGATGCTCTGACCCAGTGGTCTAGCCATCACAATTTGGTCCTTTTCAAACTCGCTCAAATCCTTACGCTTCTAACACATCAACTTTGAGGACAAAATGTTCACTTGCTGCCTAATATATCCCACCCACTAACAGGTGCCGTGATAAAGAGATAATCAGTGTTGTTCACTTCATCTGTCATGATTTTATGCCTGTTCGGTGTTCGTGTATACAATATATATATATATATATATATATATATATATATATATATATATATATATATATATATATATATATATATATATACACTGCATGGTTGGGACCATTTTACTCAATTCTCAATGCCTGACCAAAAAACGAATCCAAAGATTTCCCCCCACAAGTTTTGCAATGAGTTCAAGTTGGTCACAAAAAGCAGCTTGGTTTGAAAGTGACTTCCTTGAGAGATGTGCTTCATACCAGAGGTGGTCTTATCATTGGGAGATACCAAGGTCCGTGGCTCTACCATTGAAGAAAGCGTAATGGCCAACTTGGATCACATGTGCCACATTACAGTGCGACAGTCAATTGCTTTTTGCGGATACCATAGAAATGAATGAGAAGTGTTGTGGCCGTACCTTTAAATATCAAAATATCCAACCAATTGCTATTTATTAGATAAACATAGAACAAAAATACTTTTCAGTAACACTTTACAATAAGGTTCTGTTTCACAGTGTCATGTGAGATCCCAATCTCAGTGTCTGGTCCAAAAAAATAACTCGTTATTGTGTAGTTCTGACAATGTGATCTGTAATTTAAAAGACATTAATTAACATATTTTGATGATTAAGAATAAATACCCTGTTTTCTATCATTTCTATTCAGGCACCAAATAGAGTTGCTTTCAAAAGGTTAACCAATGAAGTAGTTTTGGGGTCCAAAAGGTTTAGGATTCTGCGGGGGAACAGGATTCTGCATAACACCGGTTTTTGGAAAAATCAGCTGACTAAGTTTGGGTCAGAGGCCCCACCAATTTCAGTGCCCCAGGTTAATGTTAATATTGGTCTTGTTAGCAAGGTTGTTTCAAAGTACCAGGACATGATTTTATTTTTTACCCATCTGGCTACATCTCTACATGTATCCTCTAAAATGCATGCTGATAAATGAAGGATTTCATCGTCAGCACATCACGACTAATTAGCATGCCTCCGCCAGCCACGCTCACCTAGCACTACAGAAAGTCAAGGGCCTCTGTCAGCAGTTTATGAACATGTGTTAGGCCGGCCCAGACGCCCATTAGCCAGTAGTAGAGTTGGCTCACATAGCTGCAGTCCGGTCTGCAGAGCGCATGCCAAAGTACATTCATCTTTCCTGTGATTATCACAATGTGAACATGTTTAGCAAGGATGAACGAGCATGTTGAAAAAAGGCAATGTCACCTCGCGTTTGTTTTATTTGACCCAGAGACATTTTTCATGCAAGAGAGGAGAAAATGTCAATTTTGGCTCATCACCTTAAAATATGGCAGAGGAATGTGTGTGTTTTGCATTCACCACTGATTTCTCTCTCCACACACTTTCATTTATATTTATCAGGGCATAACAGGCATGACCTTGCTGGTGTAACAGCATTACGGTTTGGTGCTAGTGGGCACTGATGATCCATTTGTTTACCGCTATATGTGTGTATGCGAGTATGTGAAACAGAGAATCGCAAGGCTCTTCGGCCTCTGCCAAATGCACTGCCAGTTGGTCCATGTAGTGCGTGCGAGAGAAACTGACCCGAGAGAGTGTTTTTGTGCTCGTGCCAAGCCTGTAGCGTGTAGAGTGCCAGACTCTCCCACACTTTGCGGACTGGTGTTAACAGTGTTCTCTCAACACCAGGCAGGAATGATAAAGTCCTACCGCTGGGAATGACTATTCCAGTCTGTATCAAGGAATGACACTGTGTGAGTGAGATATGTAGTGCTAGTGAGGGAGGGCTGCACCCCTTAAGGGACGTCTGTCTGCTCTGTGGAAGATATTGTTTATTGAATCGTCTTCAGACCTCCTGTGTAGGTAAATAACCGAGCGCTACCACTGTGATCTCACCCAGAACACCTGATGGCTAAATCGCAAAAAGCCATTTGTTAATATCCCATCCCTTCCCATGAAGACTAAAACTGTTGCTCTTTTGAAAATCCATGGATGAGCATAAGTTTGCACTTCTTGACTAGCCAATGGATGTTGACTACCTGGAGTTTGGGAAAAGATTTAATATCTACAATGTCTCCAAAAAAGTTTTTAGACCACAATTAAAGGGATAGTTCACCCAAAAATGAAAATTAGCCCATGATTTACTCACCCTCAAGTCATCCTAGATGTATATGACATTCTTCTTTCAGACGAATACAATCTGAGTTATATTAAAAAATGTCCTGGCTCTTCCAATGTATGGCTGTTTCTGTTTTGCAGTCCATAGAAGTGTATCTATCCATCATAAAAGTGCTCCACACAGCTCCGGGGGGTTAATAAAGGCCTTCTGAAGCACAGCGATGCATTTTGTGTAAGAAAATTATCCCTATTTAAAACTTTACAAACTGTAATCTCTAACTTCCGCTAACTGTCATACGTGCATTCACGAGAGACTGGCGTTCCAGCGTATAACGTAGGACTCGGACGGGTTCCAACATCATGCTTGAACGCCACTCTCGTGAACACGCGTGCGGAAGTTAGAGATTACAGTTTATAAAGTTTTAAATAGGGATATTTTTCTCACACAAATGCATTGCTTCGCTGCAGAAGGTCTTTATTAACCCCCCGGAGCCATGTGGAGCACTTTTATAATGGATGTAGACACTTTTATTGTCTGGCTATCACCAAGCTCAATTTCAGATTGAACATTGGCCTGGGGAGTCTGCTAAGTATTTTCTACAGCACAAGAGGCGTGATAAACAAGCAAAAATTGGCCCCACTTTATATTAGGTGGCCTGAAGTACTATGTACTTACATCAAACAATAAGTACAATGTACTTAATGTGTGCAAATTGTATTGCAAAACACCTTTGCTGATATTGAGGTGGGATACGGGTAGTGTTAGGGACAGGTGTGGTGGTATGGGTAAGTTTAAGGGTAGGGTTAGGTGTAAGAGAAGTGTCAGCTGTGTAATTACAAATGTAAATACAGAAATTAATTACAGATGTAATTTCATGCAGGTATTTTTAAAAATGTAAGTACAATGTAAAAACAGAATGTGTTTAACAGAAAAAAACACTTCATTGTCATTATAAAGCTTGGAAGAGCCAGGACATTTTTAAATATAACTCAGATTGTATTTGTCTGAAAGAAGAATGTCATATTCACCTAGGATGACTTGAGGGTGAGTAAATCATGGGATAATTTTCATTTTTGGGTGAACTATCCCTTTAAGCAGTTTTTGAAAGTTACTGCCTTGAAGTCCATTTACCATTGTTTGGCGCATTTTCTTGGGTAAAATCCAGGCATTTTAATAGGAATCCATGCGATCAAGAATTTCGCAAGATTTCCCAATGCACATTTCGTTCAAGTTTTGGTCACACAAATTCCCAAAAAGCTGTTTGGTTTGTGTGAGCTGTTGTTCTTCCATTTCATTCAACACACTACTGAAAATAGACTATGGCTCCCACAAAAATTTGGCTGAAATTGTGACTGCACCTTAAGATAACAAAACATCCAACCAAGCATAATAAATATAATGTATAAGAATAGCAAAAGTAACAAAAGGTTAATTAACATTATCATAACAACGAACAGCAGTTTTACAGCATTTATTAATCTAGCACTGAATCATTTGTTTTTATATACTATTGTTAATTGGTTAGTTCATATTAATTTTAACATTTTTGGCAGTCAATCTAACAGAATATTTTTATACTTTTGATATACCTCTCTAAAGGGAATTAATTGGTTACCTGGGAAAGAAGCCATACATTCAATCATTAAAAGTATGTCTGTTGTATTTGTATCTTGGGTGTAATTAACAAAAGCAGAAAAATGTGTTATATATTTTACAAATATGTATCGGATGTGTGTGTGGGAAGAGAGAGAAATAATTAATGAGGTGGAACAAAATGATTGTTCTGCATGTGCGTGGAGGATTTTTCCATGCTGTAATTGGGGTGTGTGATTCCATTATAAAATGGGTTCAATTACTTTTGCTGCAAAAGTCAATATGTCACATACACTGTAATCTGAACCAGAGGACCTACACACATACACCTTCCTCACAGATAGCGAAGTATTCATTTAAGGGTAATGTAGGCAATTTCTCCAGTAAAAATCATGTTTCGGGGGGTAAAATCTTCATTTTTTTGACGGGGTTCCCCTACTAAAATTCGCATTCCCGGGGTTAAATATCACATTATTGGGGTCGCTTCAACCTGCGGACATGAAAAACAGCTCGTGGCAACAGTGTTAAAGTAGCCCAATTCCGGAAAACCGCAGACTTGGCAACACTGACAGGCAGGTAGGAAAACCTATCATTGCATTCAGACTTCCAGAGAAGATAATGTTAATTTTTTTTAGTTAGACCACTTCTATTATTGATTGATAACAGGCTGTGAAGAGTTTCAACCAGTATAACAAAAAAGTCTTCTGCCTACCCTACCTTTAATGCAGTCTCTTTTCAATGTTTAAACACAAAATTGAATTTTCTTTCATTGAATTTGTTTTTTTGCTGTACCACGCAAAAACCGTCTAAAGAAGTCTATGACATTTACTTAATTTTTTCACCCTTAGATTATGTGCTTGGGTGTAAATAAACATTCATGAAGTGATTTTGACTGTTAAACTTGAACTGATCTTTGATTACTAAAGCAAATTAAGCTCTATCTTTGAATATGAATGTGTTCTTTGTGAAGCTCTTTACCTTTATCCAGTGGCCTCTAACATCAAAGTAGATATAAAGTCCTCAAAGAAAGGAGTAGCTTCATTGTACTTCCAGCTCTTAATGTAAATGTCACTCAGTATTAAATCAAACTGATTTGCTTAATTAGCTTCCCTTGATTAGGTGCATCAGCCTAATGAAGCTTAATGGAGGCGTGTCAACAAACAGTTATTACTGTCAAAAAAGGGTTGTTTTGCGTAACATGAAATGCTAAATCTTTTATGAAACCTTTGAAGAGTTGAACAAAATCGTGATTGGGTTAATGATAATGATTATCCTGGTGCAGATTCAGACTTCTATCCTTTCCATTCTCAGGTCGACGCGGGACAGCGAAGATGATGATGACGAAGAGCGAAGAGGAAAGACCTGTACTCTACAGTACCAGAGGGCCATGGTGCGTGTGCTCACACACTTTGTGGCTGAATCCTCTGAGACGCGAGGACAGGTGGCCCACATGCTAGGCAGTGATTGGCAGGTGGATATTACGGAGCTAGTCTGGGACTTTCTGAAAGTAGAGAATCCCCGAATTGCCAGGCTGAGAGAGGGACGTGTTTTGGAGGGCATGGACACAGGCATGACTAGCATTCAGGTATGTGTATATTTTCAGTTCTTGACATTTTTTTTGTCTGCCATTTCAAAGTCATGTGGTACGACCAAAATGCAGGGGGGAAAACAAACAAACAAAACAATAGCCAATAAGTCTTTTAACCCTTAACCCTGAAAGACCCAAATACAGAAAACGGTTTCCACCGTTTACATGTTGTCATAGGAGTCCTCTAATTTTTTTTTTTTACATTTTAGTACGTTTTTAGGGAAATGTTGTAATATTGCAGCGTTGGGTAGCAGAATGTCATTGATTTCACTCACTGTCTGAAAAAATGTAGAGAACATCTAAGGGTTTATTTGCAGGGTGTACTGCTTATGTCGCCCCATAACAGTAGCTTATATACACTAATAATCACACAATATTAATATCTTTTCATGAAAGAGATTATATGTTCAGATTGTATTTACAAAACCTGATGAACTGAATGAAAACGTTTATGTGATTTAGCTCTGTTAGCCATATTCAGTTATGATAGTCCCAAATGCAGTTCTTGTTCTCTGAGAAGCAGAGGTGGACATTGCACTTGCTGCAAAGTGTGTTGGTGTAGCATTTACCACAGTATCTGCAGTGTCCTCTATTTTGTTTATATCTTCTGACACTAGATTTTGGAAATACTCATACTTGTTCTTGTATGAAGGGAGACGGCGTCATTAGTGATATCCTGACCTGAAAAATCAGCGTTGAGACCGATAAAATCAGCCGGCGATGCCTGTCACGGGGCATGTTCTTTGTTCTTGAGTGACTTGATTTTGTTGGCATAATGTCCACATAATCATCAGATGGGTGGTCACTGGGTTTTCCTTTTCCAGTTCCATCTCCACATTCCTCTTCATCACTTGTATCAGAATCCATTTAAATTAATCACTTTCATGCACTTTGTAGATAATACGGTATTTCTTGGCTGGTGGCATTTTAAAGAATTGACACATCCCACAAAATTCACACATTCCATAGAATTCACACAATACAGTCTGGCTAGCTTATTGTGCTCAACTTATCATGCTAATATCACTTATACCCCCACATTCCAGAACATTATCCCCTGTGTCCCTTGTGTATCGAGCAGATATTTGGGCAAACAAGTAAAGCCCAGAAAAGAAAACAGGACCAGTTAAGTATGTTTTATAAATGATAAGATACAGATTATTTTGACATTACAGAAACATTGCTAATTTTACAAATTGTATTCCTTAATTCAACTTGAATTTATCATTCAATAATAATACATTTTGATTCAAATTATAAATTTTTAGGTTTCCAGGTTTATTTTAAAAGAGATAAAATTGATGTTGTAATATTACAACAGTGGGCCTTACAGGGTTAAACGCATACCTCAGGTCTTTATTGACCCAGGACGTCATTCACTACTCTCCTCCTCATTTTTTTAAGTCAACCTTCGTATGATTCCTCAATCAACTCATTATAAACAATATAACAAGAAAAATAATAATAAAAGAATGCCTGTTCACATTAATTTTTTGTAAAGCTTGTATAGGGTCGCTAACGCTATTCTAAACAAGAATAGTTTAATGTTTCATGACTGAATAAGTGCAGTTCACCTTTCTTCCACAAGGTGGCAATGTCTGACACATAATGATGCTGTTTCACTCATAGTTACCGCAGGCAGAAAACAAAAGAATAGGAAGTATCATCAGCAAAACATAAATTGACCGTTCGCAAAGACCCGCCCCCTTACCATTACCCTTACTTAGTTACCATTGCTATGTCCGACAAGCCATGGCGCTCTCTCACCACACACGTTCTCACGTAGAGAAAATACATCGCGGAGCAAAGAGGACACTGACAACACGCCGACAGACAGGACAGAACAAGTTACTTTTGATATGAAACAAAGTCTCAACTTTTAAATTGTAATTTTTTTTAAAGAAATTTAAACAATAAATACCGTTTTGTGGCTCTTTAATGTGTCGTGATCGCTATAGCGTCTCAGTTAAAGGAACTGTATGTAAGAAATGTATTTCAATTAATCATAAAATGGCCCTGATATGTCCCTAGACATTAAGAAATCATGTTAATTTCAAATACTTATATCACTGACAACGGTTGCCCGGCCAAGATATTGTCATTTTAAAAGTGAAGTTGCAGCCCTCAACTGATGTTGATGTTGACATGTTGTGTTTTGGCCTGAAGCGCCACCCTCCACCTATCTACCAATCACGAAGTCAGTAGTGTTTCTGCATTCGGGTTGCCAGCTCTGCTCTAGTTACCACAGCTGCAGCTACAAACTTTTTGGATAAACAATGTCTAACTTTACGAAACCTAAACAACCTCGTTAAGAATCAGAAAAACGTTGTGACAGTGTCCGAAATAAAACAAGGATTTGTATAAGAGATGCCTTTGAAAGATGGAGACGGCTGAAAACGGAGAATAATTTGAAGACTGATGCCAACGTTGCTAATTTTCTCCTGGACAGGTTAGGTTCATCTATGTTTGGCTAACTTGTACTTAATGTAAATGGACATTTCAAATATTCATGACAGTCGAACAAAGTTATGCATGTTCATGCAAAGTAACGTTAGGTTAGCGCAGATGGAGGAGGTGGGTCATTGAATTGAAAAGGTAACGTTAAGGAATTGTTTGGTAAATAAAAACGGCGAGTCGTCATTGCTAACATTAGTAATGCATTATCAGAGCCCGTTTCTCAGTCATTATGCTGGGACGCTGAGGAAAACAACATTAGCACGCCTATTATGGCAATGTGAAAACGTATTTGAGACAGTAGCCAAAAGTTACCTCTGTAAAAATTATTCCTCATTCGTTCTTCGCATATATAGTGGACAAAACATGCTGCAAGTGGACCTGTATGACCATTGCTAATGTTATTTAGCTTTGCTGTAATTTTACTATAGTATTTTTTCATGTTCGAATGTACTGTCACAGACGATCGTTCATATTTACGATTATATTTGGCTAATCGCCATTAGTAAATTTTTGCGATTCATAATTACTTCACAAAACATTGCTCTTGAAGCATAAACATAATTAACAGAAAGAAAAAAAACTTACTGTGTACGACTCGTCACTTGCCATTGAAAGCTCCTTGTAGCAGCCTACCTTCCTGCTGGATCCTGCAGCCTAGCTGGTAACCTCGAGTCAGGGGAGGGGGAGAGGGGCTACACCGCTCTACAGTAATTTGAAAGTGATTGCAGTACCAGTTTTGGCCACAGTCCTACATACAGCTCCTTTAAAGCTGCTCGTGAACCGATTATCTCTTCCTTCTAGTTAATTTATAAGCATGAAATAAACATGAATGAACACTAAAAGAAATGTTGTTTCAACCGCGGAAAGACGTCAGTACACACCGTTTCTCCAAGTTCAAGTCCACCGACATTAATCTACTACCTCTCCTGACTGCTTTGTCAGACAAAACGGCTGATTCGGCGATGTGATTGGTCAGATCGTCTGTCAATAATACTTGCAGCAAAGGGTGAATTGGCTCAGCGATTTACTGCAGAGCAAATATTAGTGTCACTGTCACTTGATGGTGGATCTGGTGAAGAAGTTGTCAGCAATCAAAACATTTATTTTGAAGACGTTGAAAATGAGTTTTGAGAATATGTTTGAGATGTGAATATGAGCCAGATGCTGAATGTAAATAAGAATATAAAACATCTGCTCAAACTGAACCCTTCCAAGCTGCAAAAGGTGACAAACATACTTTATTTCATTCTTCTGTAATTGTTTATTTATATTGCGATATGTAGAGATCCATACGTGTTAGATAAAAAACCGGGTTGCTAATGATTGGCGAAACAAGGCAAGGTTAGTTCATTGTGCGAAATGTCACGTGCATATGCTATTTATGAATTCATGATATTTGTTTAAAAAAGTGAATTTTGTGGACAAAAAAGGTCTGTCAATAGCATAGCGTTGTATGATGGACTGCTCACACCATCATAACTTTCAAACCAAGCAGCTTTCTGTTGGTTGCATGGATTCCTAATAAAATGACTGGTAACACTTTACAATAAGATTTCATTGACATTAGTTAATTATATAAGTTAACATGAACTAACAATGAACAATACTCCTACAGTATTTATTCATCGTAGTGAATTCTTTAAAAACGTTCTAATATGGTTTTAAAATAGTTATATTTGTTAACATTCGATGAATGAACAACCACATGAAACCAATGTGAATACATTTCTAAGAACTTGACATTTTGACACTACAGTAGACTTCCTTTTCTTAGTCATTGACACGTACTGTAAATCAAAGTACCCTTACTGTACCGTAGTATTAGCTGTGTTCAGACTTACAGAAAAAGTACACTGGCAGTACAAAGACATTACCTTTTCCACAGCCAACTTTTCTGTCTCCAGGAAAGTGGGCTGATATTGCAGTGAAAACATGTGTCTGCGGAGGTGTTAGTCATCTGGATTTTATTTAGTTTTTTCTGTCTGCTTTGAGACCAGATACCTAATATGTGCTCATCTGCAGTGAAAGTGTGGGCTGGCAGGAGACCGTCTGTAACACCTTTTTATTGCATCAATCACTAGATGGGTTTACAGCGCAGCGTTTCTGATATTTCTCCCTGTAATTGGAGGTAATCCTCGTGGGCAGAGCTGTATCCACCAACCCAGATTGCTTATGATGCCTGTATTTAATAATGCACTTTTGTGTGTATGCTTTGCTCCAGGTTCTGTCCCCGCTGTCAGACTCTATCCTGGCAGAGAAGACGGTGAGGGTTGTGGAGGATCGAGTGACCATCACTGAACTGGGGCTGCAGTTGGTCAGTGGTCTCACACTCAGCCTGCAACTCAGCACAGGAAGTAACCGAGCCATCAGCGCCACGGCAACCACACAGGAAGTACTCAGCAATCCCAAACAGGTAATTTTGTAAACTTAAATATGAGCTCAGATTCAGTGTGTGCTGTTTACTGACACACAAATAAATATTTATACTGGAGGCCAACAAATTAGAGTCTGACTTATGCTGAAGAAACAAGCATTCTTATAGCTTTAAAATGAAAGAATCCTCGTTTAACAACAAAGCTACAGAACCAAACCCTTTTTTCATCATTCACTTACAAAATAACATGCAACAGGGTAAACTGGGATGACAGGCCATACAGAGATTTTATTTAATGTAAAATCTCGTTAAACTCATTTTAAAACACATCTTTTCTGTATCTGTTTGTATTATTTCCTGTTAACGGCACAATATGTAGTGTTTAGCCACTAGAGGTCACCTTTTCAAAACAAAGGTGTAATTTAATGATGCTTAATGATATGTGACCTTGAACCACAAAACCAGTCATAAGGGTCAATATTTTTGAAATTGAGATTTATCTATTTGAAAATCTGGAATCTGAGGGTGCAAAAAAGTCTAAATATTGAGAAAATTGCCTTTAAAGTTGTCCAAAAAACTTTAAAGTCCTTAACAATGCATATTACTAATAATATATTTTTGATATACGGTAGGAAATTTACAAAATATCTTCATGGAACATGATCTTTACTTAATATTCTAATGATTTTTGGCATAAAAGAAAAATCGATAATTTTGACTCATACAATGTATTGTTGGTTACTGCCACAAATATATCCGTATGGGTTATGACTGATTTTGTGGTCCAGGGTCACATATAATAAATTAAATCGTCTTTGGTGTTTCGATGGTTTCTACAAAATAAAACCATTTGATAGGGAACACACAGACACGTGTCCTGATTAAAATTGCTTATTTATCTGGATTTAAACATTCTTGGAAATATTTGGGATAATGTAAGCCCACAAGTAAACAAAATATAGAACATTTTTCTAGTGGTTTTTGGATGTTTTAATCCAATTGTGCCATTGGATTAAAATATATTGTGCCTTACATATTGTGCCTTTAAGTCAACACAATATTCAGTGTTTATGTACAATTAAGTTTCTCTCAGTGCTCCGCTTGTGCATTCTGTATTTAAATTAGTTTCCAGGTTTTGATTTACTGTATTCGATTTTTTTAAATGTTTTCTCTGAATCTGAGCATAAGCTAAACTTCAGGACGGATCACAATCTGAAGGCCCGTTCACACACAAGATATAGTTTAAAAAAATAATTCTAAATATAAAAAAATAGCAGACTCCACATCACAACTACAACGATAACAGCACAGCACAGAGAAACACTTCAGAATGATTTTTTTTTAACTGACAAACAATACAATTATTGACAGCCAATCAGAATCCATCCTGATTTAAAGGGCTAAAGCATTTAAAGTGGCAGACGACCTCCAACGCACGTTAATAATAAACAGAACGATGCTAATATAGTTATTTTTAATAGTTATCATTCTCAGTGTGGATGGACCTTAAGATTTCACTCATAACATATATAGTAACAGTTTTTTTATGTTTAGATATATGTAGTTTAGAGAAGTTTGTTTTTATGGATTGTAAATCTGTAAATATCCACCATATAGAAAGACTAGGAACAATTAGGCCATTGCTTAAATTGTTCACATCAGCACAAGCAGGTATTTTGATGAATCATTAGTTCCCATAAACTGTATGAGGAATAATGACCTTTTCTTAATTTATTTGCAATATATGTAACACTTTTAGATTATCAATACATTATACAGGTAGATTCAGATAGTAGATTATAAAATATTATTTTGCATCTGATTATCATCCAGCTTAACTTGTACATTTTAAAATATAGTTGTTAAATACTGCAATTCAACACTAAAATCACACACTCAATGCCATCTATTTATTAGTTAATGTGAATTCACAAACTGTATATATT
The DNA here is from genome assembly GCF_949357685.1 of Gobio gobio. NCBI lineage: Eukaryota > Metazoa > Chordata > Actinopteri > Cypriniformes > Gobionidae > Gobio > Gobio gobio. Next base: position 28,343,781 of record NC_137116.1, on the reverse strand, counting down.
AATGATCAACAATAGCTTGACATTCCTTTCTAAGATTCAGTAAGCTTTGATCTCTTGGAAAACAGTTTGGTGTGCGTTTCTCTGGAAACACTTCTTGGAAAATGCTCCACTTGCATTCACTAAAAGTTGCCTATTATATAACACCACATTCAAAACTCTCTCAGCAATCCCCTCTTTCTATAACAGCCTATTAAAAGGAGCGTTTTTCTACACTGGTCATTTGTTACACAAGTGTGATGTATAACCCAGGGAGGAAAGTAACTATGGTTGCCTATGGTTACAGCTGTCATACTTAATTATGGCTTTGTTAATGGACTCTGAGGAGGTGGTGAATGTGCAGTGCCTCAGTACCTGGACTCAATATAATTATCTTCTAGTTGACAGTCTTAATCAAAACGACACACCTCAGTTTAGCAGAAGTGCAGCACTGTTAGCCCAATCCTTTCGATGTGTTTGTGTATTTTACATGCTTTAATAGTCTGTTAATTCCTGTGGAACCTGGTGTGACGATACAAATTTAGAACCAGAAATAAGAACATACATTTCAAGCAAGTCAACAGGATATTGGAAACATACAAAGAGAATTGTATTCATCTTCATATTTTATGCAGAATTACCACTAAAACTGAACGGCTCGGGTTAAAAGCCTATTTGTTTCCAACAAAGGCAGTATCCTAAAGGGCATTTTATGCTGTGTGTGGTAGTTAGCAAGCCATCTCTCATGTGTACAGCTACTTTTCCACACGTGAACAACGAGCTGTAACGGTTATCTTTCATGGTGTTCAGCGCCGTCCCCAATCTGCAGCCCGCCACAGTCTCCTATTGAAAATGAACTGAAAACACAGATGGTGTGCACCATGTAAAATGTGCTTAAAATGCCCATAGCTGAAATGGAACCTCATAAATGACTGATTTGGAACACTCTACATAGGCAGCAACTCTGCTACAATCAGTAGTGCACACTAAATACCCTTTCTCAAATTAACACGAGATGCAACTCAAAAAACATTTTTATGTATGTGACATGAGGTAGTTAAATAATTGGTCACACATTATATTAGGTATCTTTAACTACAATGTACTAACATCAAAAAATAAGTACAATGTACTTTTTGTGTTCATATTGTGTGACAAAACGCTATTTGGGTGTATACGGGGAGGTTTGGCGTATGGGTAGGTTTAAAGGGTTATTTCCCCCAAAAATGAAAATTCTGTCATTAAATGCTCACCCTCATGTCGTTCCAAACCCGTAAGACCTTCTTTCATCTTCGGAACACAAATGGAAATATTCTTGATGAAATCCAAGAGCTTTCTGACCTCACATAGACAGCAACACAATGACCACTTTCAAGGCCCAGAAATGTAGTAAAGACATCGTTAAAATAGTCCATGTGACTCCAGTGGTTCAACCTTAATGTTATGAAATGATTAGAATACTTTTTGTGCACAAAAATGATTTCATTCAACAATTTCTTCTCATCTGTGCCAGTCTCCTACGTAGTTTACACTGTAAATACAGTGCAGAGCTTCCGAGTTCTATGTCAGAACGGCGGCTCACCATTGGCCAACGCTGTTCACGTGAGCACAACAATGCATACGTGTGATGCTGACGCATGAGCTGGCCAATGGAAGAAATTGTTGAATAAAATAGTTATTTTTGTTTGCTTTTTGCGCACAAAAAGTATTCTCATCGCTTCATAAAATTAAGGTTGAACCACTGGAGTCACATGGGCTATTTTAATGTCTTTACTACTTTTCTGGGCCTTGAAAGTGGTCATTAAATCGCTGTCTATGGAGGGGCCTGAGAGATCTCGGATCTTAATTTGTGTTTCGAAGATGAACGAAGGTCTTACAGGTTTGGAACAACATGAGGGTGAGGAATTAATGACAGAATTTTCATTTTTGGGTGAACTAACCCTTTAAAGGTGAGTTAAGGTGGAAGAAAAGGGTCAAAAGTGTAATTATACATGTAATTAAAGAAAGAAAACACACAATAAGTGCATTGTATCAAATTATTAAATTAAATTTCATAAAGTGAGAAAGACACTTAATATAAAGTGGGACCAAAAGTGTTTACATTGTCCTTGTTACATGTTAGAATATAGCAACTATATGCATAATTACATGCAACCAAGCCTAAACCAATCCTAATTCTACAGTAAGTACATGCAGTTAATTAATATTACTCTGTACTAAAATGTATAATTACTCTGTAGCAAGGGCGCCTTAAAACAGTGTAACTGAAAAAAACAACAAAATAACAGATAAGCTGCATTGCTGTACTAGTGATAAATTATTACATTCATAAATAATTAAAAATACCAGTAAATAAAACATTATATGTTCACAAACACTATTAACATGTATTTTAGTTCCCTTCACTACACATCAAATCTTAAATTTAACAGTATTCAGAACAGAACAGGAATAAAAACTGTGTAAAACAAATTATAGTGCCATTCATTATAAATGCTAAGCCTAAACAAATTTATTTAAAGCGAAACGGAAGCTACCAGCGCGTAAGAAATGTGCTACACAAATAAACTTGGGTTCATGCACCACTCTCATTTAGAACGAATCCAAATATGAGTGCTTTGTGTCTTATTTTGCGTGCATAATGCAAGTTGCTTTGCAATATGGTATAAGTTTGCAGCACATTTCAGATCATTACAAAAAACAAGACATATGTTCCGGGCAATATGGTATTCAAATTATTATTTTTTTTACTCTTTCAGTAGGCTAAAACTTATTTTCTGTTGCGGAAATGTCACAGATTCAAAATGTACCATTTACTGCCACACAGTAGATTTTTAAAAGGAAATATTCAACAAATAAGAGAAAAATGTCTTTTAATCGAACGTTTGCTTTATATCAAAACAACATGCAGCAGCTTTGCACTAATGAATACCAATTAAATAAGTCCATCTCCAAGAATGCTGGCCATTATATATAGAAAAAAAGGTCATGAAAAAAAGGAAGAAAAAAAACTATTTAAAACACATTGCAAATCCAGAACACATAAACACACTAGAGAATCCTTCTGGAGCTCACAGTATGCTTTTAAAGTATTACAGATATCATCATGAGCACCTCCCTCATTTGCTGTCTCGCTGCATGATTAGAGTGCTCTGGGAGATTCCCCTCCCCTACAGAAGGATTTGTAGCGTGTTATTCACGGACAGCGGGCATTGATGTCTTGGTAAGTGAAGAGCTTAAGACGCTTGTGTATTGCAAATCCCTATATGCAGCCCCATATCCGTAATGGCACTGTTATCTCCTCATATCTTTTAATCTGACTCCTTCTGACCCTCCAAGTAGAGCAGAGACCGCTCTGTTCTCATGGCCTACATTAAAGGATTGCTGTGTGGAGTCAGACACAGCAGTAAAGTCAGGCAGTGACTAGGGCTCCATCTCAATGTGAGGGAGCAGAACTATACTCACACACTAACAAAATATAACTGAACTTTTAGAATTGAAAAACCCCACTGGTCATACACATGTATTTGCCATGAAACTATTTTGTTTTATTTTTATTAAAAAAATGTATTTTAGTACCAATGACGATGGTTAAATTGTTTAATAGGATATGATTTAATAGTTTTGTTACTCAAAACATCAAGGGTGCCTTGATCAAGGGCCGACCACCAATTACCGGAAGCAGTATTGGCCGATACCGATCACCAATAGGCCAACTATTCTTAATGTATTTTAAGTATAAAAAAATTAAGAGATGGAAAAAGTATCATTATTTATTGGCAAGCAACATGTGCAACATATTCCATTCCCTCTTTATGCGGAGTTCACACTGCACGTGTTTTACCCCAATTTTCACTCTCACAGTGATTGACAATCACGCAGTGTGCATTATCAAAGACACGATCTGAGAGAATCGACAATGCGTCGCCAACGCCGGGGAGTTATTTGGCATGCTAAATATCTGGACCTGTCTGTGATTCAAAATCCTGCTGTGTGAAAAGTTAAAGACTGAAATGTGAAAGACTGAAAATTAAATCGGCGATTAGGGCTGGGTATCGATTCAGATGTTCCAATTCGATTCGCAAGCTCTCAAATCGATTCGTTTTCGATTCGAGATTCGATTTTTGATTGGAGATATTGATTCGAGATTTCAATTCGAGATTCAACTCAATGAATATAGATTTAATACAAATACTATATTTATAAAAAAGAACAGTGAACATACGTCGTTTACAAGTGGGTAATTAAAAATAAATTAAGAGCCACAAAACTGTATATTAAACTTTTTATTTTAGGTACACTTGGGTACATTAAAACAGAACCCATCTCTATATTTCAAATGCACACAATTATGTTAAATACAATACAATTCAACTTTATTCTAAAAAATTTATCTGAGAAGTATTTTATACAATTTAGTTTTTATGGATATTTTGATAAATTTATTCTAAAACATAAAAAGGATATTGGATGATTTTCAGCAATTTTCAGTACACGACAAGCTTTTCTTGCGATTTTGCAGACCGTCATGTGTGCAGTTACTTTTCATACATGAGAAGCACGATCATGGACACAAGTAGTTGCCGTGGTAACGAACAACAATACCTTAACGTGCTGACTTATGTGGACTAACTTTTATTTGAGGAAATCTGTTTATAATATAAGCTATTAGGTTTGAATTATTGGTCCTGCGCTGTCTATTGACTCAGTTGATTTGAATATGTCTAATATGGGTGACGTACGTGCTTAATTGAACGCTCAAGTTTAATACAATGATCATAATGCAAGGCAAGCATTTGCATGTATGCGATTTATTTTTTGTGGTTGTCTGCTCAGCTGTGGGGGTGTTGCAACGTCTGGGTGATGTCTCATCAAATAGTTCCGCAGATTTGTAGCATTTCACCTCGGCATTACAAATGTCGACAATGCACCGGAAGCCGCCATTTAAGCACTGAATGAATGAATGACAGACGTGCTTCTCGCTCCTTTGTAACTTGTCATCAAAAAAGGAAGAAAAAAAACTATTTAAAACACATTGCAATTCCAGAACACAAACACCATTTTTAATAATTTCTTTCTCATGGGAGAACTCTGGTCTCACATGTGATCTTGCTTTATTTCCTTACTGCTTCTTGCATGTGTTTGGTTTTGAAATGTAGTTTGCGGCCCAGACAGAGTTGTCAGCGATTCTTCCTCTTGTAAAGTCACGCAATGTGTAACCCCCTGTCGCCGAGCCATTGTGCAGTGTAAACACAGCAGTGACTGAATGCTACCCCAGATAGTCGTGCAGTGTGAAAAGAACAGTGATTTGACAAGTGTGAACTCTGCATAAGAGGTGTCTTTATCAACAGAAAGCAATCAAATGTAAAACACTGCGTAGTCGTCACTGTATAAATTAACATTGACATTAATGACAGACAGCAGCAGAAATATTAGGCTGCTGTCACTTAAAACCGAATGCATGGATTGGGGCTGTATGATTAATCGAAAAATAATCAATCATCAAGTGCAGTTTGCAGGCATACACAGAGAGATGCAGCAGCAGTTATCTTTGTTTATAGATGCCCAGAATCACTATAGTAACTGCATGTTTTACACAGTTTATACAGGTCAGTTAATTGTCGTTCTTATAGCCTACGCGCTGCCACACACACAAACAGACGGCGTGCGCAAGCCCCAAAGCCAGATCGCTTTCACTTTCATCCTCATAAAGTTTGTCAAGTACATGCGTTTAAAGGCCTGCAAGTTTGAACATTTAAAGCGATTGTGCACTATTCAAAAACAACAATACTGAAAAAGTATCCGTTCAGTGCTCAGTTTTTTTCTGTGACACAGAGAGCCGAGCCGTGTCATGTCTCTGACAACGTGTGCGCGCCCTGAAGGCAGACCTCTTTCACCTGCGTCCTCACAAAGCTTTGTCATTTGTATGTGTTTTAAGGCCTGCCAATTTGAACATTAAAGCGATTTTAGACCATCAGATGTGTTTTATGTTGAACTAATGCCTGATATATTGTGACAAACAAACACTCAAGACAGAAGCTCGCACATCACGTTAAGATTACGCGCACAGAGAGCAGCGCAGAAACGCAGTGTCAAAGCTGTCCTGTGACTAAAGTAAAGTCACTAAAGTAGTTTAGAAACTCAAACGGTATAGGCATATATTTTAATACCTTTGAAGTAAGTACAAACCACAGCTTCATAATGAATAGAGACGGTATGAGTAATTCACACACAATCACTCTCTCATTAATGCATTCACATAAATGAAATGTAGGCCTATTGTGTTAATGTATCTGTATCTGATGTACAACAGGCATAAATCTGTCCCATAGACAATAACTGCTGAAAGTGAACCGTTTCCTTCAAGTGTTTTAAAATCACAAAGAAATTGTACTTTTTCATAAGAAAAAAAAATTCCACCTTTAATAGTAGAAAATATTTACAGTAAAAACCTTATCAGGAACTTACTCAAAAAACTTATTAGGGCAAAAAATGGAAAATTGAAAAAAATAAATAAAAAAAAAAGCTAAATAATCGTTCATTAATTGTAATTGAGGTAAAATGTTCAATTAATCGAGGTTTTTATTTTTGGTCAAATCGTTACAGCCCTAGCATGGATCTATTCCCAACTGTTAATTGTATATTGACAAATTTCTATGTGTATTTTAAACATTTAGGCATGAACCTGAGCACACAGAAAGCCGCTTGGGAAACAGCATCACTTCTGCTGCTTAATGCAGTTTTAATAACTCTTTTATTATCGAGCACGTCCTGCAGTTTAACAACAGTAGACTGTATTTTATGACTATCATTGGATGTCGAGTTTTAGCTTTTAGGGAGGAACAAAAGCATCCCGCTGTGAAGGAAAGAAATTCACTAAAATCGCACAGCCCTAGTTTCTTGATCATTGCTGTAGGGTTGCTGTCGTTACAATGTCTCCACTCTCCGCAAAGATGTTGCAAATGTATTGTCCTTTTCAAATATCTGGTAGAACTGCCCGACCGGTGAATGTAGTGAAGCAAATTTAGATGCGCATAGAAAAATTATTGCGAGTTTTGCGTCATCTGATTGGCTCTTCTGATCTACCTTTATAGAGACCACAAATCACCCTCACACAACATATACAACAAAAAAATCTGTCTTTTGGAAATGGCAGCTGTGACAAAAACAAGATGACACAAAGTGTCCTTGTACTGTATGAGATACAGTATATGTATGACAGGAAAATGTTACTATTTTTCTAAAATCAATCAAGTGCTACACAAATTTAGGCATCACAACATTATAATGTACAGTAAGAAAATGGGTATTAATTTTGAAATCTGCTAATGATAATTTTTTTTAAAGATTAACTTTAAGTGAGCATTAGATGACGGCAAAGTAATCTAAACGTAAAAACAGAGCAAATGAGAATGCACAATTAAATATCGATTGATACAACCACTGATATGGTACAAATACATAATTTGTTGCTGACGCAGTTTGTCTTTTCTCTCTCTATAGGAGGCACTGATCAGTGCTTGGCTGCAGTTCAGTGACGGCTCCATGGCTCCTCTGGACCTGTACAACCCTGAGCACTTTGTTCTGACCGCTACCTCTCTGGATGAGGATGTGGTGTCCATACGGCAGGACGCTGCAGGCCAGTGGCCGGTAATTTCTGCGCGAGCCGAGGGGCAAGGTCTGCTGGTGCACGTAGAAATGACGGTATGTGAAGTCTGTCAGAAATTCAAGCGGCGAAGTGTCCTGGCGGCCGGAAACTGCAACATCCGTGTGAAGTTTGGTCGCAGCGAAAGCGCCTTGAGGCCGGGCGACTACGGCCAGGATGGAGAGGACATGGACAACAGACCAGGTGACCGCCGACAGAACCCATCTCTCCCGGACAGGACCGGAATGGACAACCACTACTATGGAAGCTCCATCTCCGACATGGAGGACAGTATCATGAGACGAATCACCACCACGACCAAAACGGCCATCATCAGAAGACCAGGTGGAGACAAGCTCTCAGACGATGGGAGCCAGTTGCCAGGCATTCCAATCGACTTCTCAGACTTCCCCGCTCAAGTGGACCTTCCTCGAGGACCTAACGTGGATGAAGACGACATTCAAATACCTCATGGACTCACGGACCTTGAAATTGGGATGTATGCTTTGTTAGGCGTCTTCTGCTTGGCTATTCTGGTCTTCCTCATCAACTGCATCTCATACACTCTCAAGTACCAACACAAGGAGATGTCAATCGAGGGCCAGGAGAGCATGAACCACGCTCACGACTGGGTGTGGCTGGGAAACGACGCCGAACTTCTGGAGAGCCACGTGAGTTTGTCTCCACAGACCGATGAGCACATCACCATTATGGACTCCAGCTTAGGAGGGTTAGAAGAAGGGAGCCACCTTCTCAACGGCGGTTCTTTGCAGAAGAACGTTCAAGGCCAGGTGCACAGAGGAGCCGACACCGCTACAGTCTGCACGGGGAAAGACAGCAAAGGCGATTCACCGACGACCAAAAGGAAACGTGTCAAGTTTACCACATTCACCACCATCCCAGTGGAAAGCGTCAGTCCGGCAAAGGAACATTTGGGAGTCGATCCTGACGATGACATTAAGTGGGTATGTCAGGATGTTGAGCTTGGCGACTCTAAGGAACTACGAAACTACATGGAGAGGCTAAACGACAGCGCTTTAAAGGAAGTGGCTTAGTCGAATCAATGTGTGTGAACTGAACTCACCCTTTTGCCTTTGTAATAGAGACAAGTACGAGCCAGGGAACAACGGCTACATAAACCTTACTGAACACAACACATCAGCCATTACATAAAGGATGTCTTGCGTTCTTGTGGTTTGACGTGCTAAGACCGCGAGAACAGCAGACTTATGGCATTTTAACAAGATGAATCAAATCTTTTTTGTATGTTCATTTATATTATGTTGTCTATTCTCTTCATTTTTTTTTTAATGATTTTATTTTAGCACCTTTTGTAGTTAAAAAAACTAAACAGTATTTCCAGGCTTGCCATTTCTCTGCACTCACTTATGAGGCTACAGGACTGTATGCAGATGGTGACATGTAGATTAAGGATTGTAATATTAATGACTCATTGTAAATAAAGTGCACATAGAAGGGTTTGGATTTTGGTGCCTTACGAGTTTTATTTCTGACCGGTGTATTGCTTGCTGGATTCTGGATATATTTAAATTATTTACCAAGAGACCTTGAGTCACCAAGTTTGACATGTCTGTTTTTGTGGGTAAAGAATGTCACGAAACCTTTTCCTCAGCCTGAGCGGTAAACATGTTATTCAGCCCAGTACTGCCTAACTAAATCAATTACATAGTTCCTCAAGGCTGTTTAAATTATACTTTATTTCCCAAATCTCAGTTATAACCTTTTGTTGCTTGAAGCGTCATAAACAAGCTGTTTCAACTTAGATAGGAACCTTATTAAAGTACTAAAGGAATCTCGGCTCAAGTCATTTTTGACCATGAACATTTTCTGGGTTTAAGAAATTAAATCAATTATAAATTCCAAAAAAATTAAAGCAATCAAATCTAGTCTAATTCGCAATAGCTCCAACATTTGGGGGGGGGGGTCCAAAGATGCCAATATTTATGCAGCATATGATACGAGTCTTGCTTGAAAAAGGCCAAATTAATTCTATAATTGTTGTACTACATGTTAATGTGACATTTTCACCGCAATCCTTCAAGCCAAAATATTGTAACCTTTCGCTACACAAATGCCAATTATTGTCTAATTAACCTATAGTAGATACTTCTTGCAAGTGTTCAATGGTATTTCCTTTTCAGTTTTATTAATGAGAAACTATCAGTCTTCAGTGAAAATCATTAACAGCCTGAGAGCCAGACGTGAAGGAAGAGATTCTGCACTTCTGACCAATTAAAGAAGCGATAAAGAATCCGTTATTGACTGATTTCAGGTTTAACTAAGACAGACCGAGAACAAATTTTGTCATTTTATTTACTGCACCCAAAATGGTTAAAGTATATTTAATCAATCCCATCCATCCATGCATCCATCCTCCAAACCACGTTATCTTTTACAGGTGCGGTGGGCAACATATGGCATTGGCACACGGAGGGATAATCGCTGGCACTTGACAACAGAGGTGTATGTATGTAATTTAAATGAAGTTCCTTGAACTTGTAGAGATGCACCGATCCGCAATAATGTCTCGCTCTCTTCTCTCTGACGGCGAAGTGACACACACCTGCCTCCTCTCACTAACTTTTCTGATTCGTTCTGGTTAAATAGTGCTTGAATTGTGCATAATATTAGTCATTCAGGCTTAACAGATTTCAGATTTCAGGCTCACACCGAAAGTGTGTGCACCACGCAATCTATAAGTGGAGCATATAAGCAGCCTCTATAGGCAGATTTATACTTCTGCATTGGACCTACACTGTAGCCACTACGCCGTAGGATACACATTAGTTTACATTTATACTTCTGCGTTCTTATCCACGTCGACTAGGGGTGTCGAAATTAATCGTTTCTACGATGCATCGCGATGCAGACGAGGACGATACGGTATCAGTTCAGTAATAGACCATAACCAATTATAATGTAGGCCTACTGTTTATTTTCTGACGTAATCTGTCGTGTACGTGCTGTGTCGCGGTAGCATACAATGGCAGAGGGAGGCGTGTGAGTAAGGCGTGACACATGTGAGTAATTAAAATGCTACTTTACTACTTTAAAAGCTGACATCTGGGCATATTTTGGCTTTTATGAACAACCTGGTAAGCACGACCTGGAGAACACACACGCTGTGTGTAAATCAAAGCTATCTGATTTATCAAAACTATTTCATTTACACTTGGGCACATAAATGTATCTCCGCAAAACGGATATAAATCCGATCTACAATTCCCGCAATATATGCAAATTTATTGTAGTTCACGTCACCGAAAACAACAGATATGAGCTGCATTTTATTGATCATCAGCTAATTTAACAATCAAAGACCGCAATAGGAGTGAGCGTGGCAACAGCACTGGTCAGATCATTCAGTTTCTTTACTTTTAATTAGTGGTGGGCCATTATCGGCGTTAACATGCTGCGTTAACGTGAGACTCTTATCGGGCGATAAAAAAAATATCGCCGTTAATCTATTCTCAAAGTTGGGTTGGGAGCTGTGTGTATACTACGCAAGCTATGATGACTTTCACCTTGATATTTTAGCGCGGATGTATACCTAGCCGAGTTGCACTGTAGGGGGCGAGATTTTCTACAGTATCGATATCAGCTGCGCTCTCCTCTCCGACCGACAGCGAGTTGACACGCAACCGCCTCATTCAGTCCGGTTAACCCTCTGAACATAGCGAACGGGTGTTCATTTTTCCTCATGACAGCGTATTAGTAGGAAAATGCGCGTCAGGTCTTAAAGGGACAGAAGTTATTTATTATTCAAACTACAAAAAGACAAAGCGATCCAAGCACACATATTCTTACTGCCTTTGGCAGAATTCAAATGAGCCATTTTAATCTAGATTAATTCCAAGATTACAGTGAGATTAATCTAGATTAAAAAAATGAATCCATGCCCACCACTACTTTGAATGAATATGATTGTATGTTGAGCAACATATTGTGTTATATAGCAGATGTACACACACACACTCTCTCCTATCGCAGATTTTTTTTTTCTTTTCTTTTTTAACTAGTAAGGCAAGTTTATTTATATAGCACATTTCATACACAATGGTAATTCAAAGTGCTTTACATAGAAAATTAATTAAAATAGTGATAACATGCATAAGAAATAAAAAATACCATGAATAAGAATTAAAAATAGAAACAAGGATAATTAAAACAGTTGTAAAGAGAATAATAAAAAAAAATGATGATAAATAGATCCCTAACTGCCTGATTCTCTAAATTCCTGGTACCCCTATCTGAGATGGAAGAGATGGAGCAGGTTTGCAATGTCTCCTGGACCTTACAAGTCGGTACAGGACGGGCTCCTGTAGGGGACGTTACTATGCCCCACAGGACCTCCCCTTTCTTGAGTCCGCTTCTTTGCACTGTCTGCTACCGTTTTACCTATGCCTTTAGCACGTAACGACACTATCAGCGACTTCTTATATCATTAACCTTTAGTATAATTATGCCTCACTCTTCACAAGCCGAATTAACTACTATAGTAGTTCCTTGCAATCTGCGTAGAATTGACGCGTTGTTAAATTTTTGGAGAGGTGCACGTCAGTATACGTTGTAGGCTATACGTGCTAAGCAAAGCTTACGATACAGCTATGCGTAGGTTCGATGCACAAGTATAAATCAGCCTCAATAATCTCAAATAGCTTGTGAGTCGCAAGTACCAAAATGAGTGGCTTACTGCGCTTAAACAGTCAAATTCATACAAAATGATGTCAAAATGCCTGTCTGTGCGAGAAGAACATTGCAATCGGTGCATCTCTACTTACATGCGGATATGGATTTTGAGCTAATCATTCCTCATATTCACACATCCTGTTTTATTTAGTTAGGAGCTATAAATGCTATTAAATTGAGAGATTTTAACCTGTGCTAGCGCGCAGATCGAACAGATGCTTCTGTGATTATTCCTCAGGGTGCCGTAGGTTGCCGACCCCTGCTCTACAGGGTCAAAGGGATGTTGGAGCCTATCCTAGCATCTCGGGCCACAGGCGGGAACCTTTTCATTTTAAAATGAACTATTCCTTTAAGGTGTTTGAAGGCCAAACAAATCAGACAACAATAGCTTGTTAGTGGGCAGTGGCATAAATTATTTGTCAAGCAGATATGTGCATCAAAGATCAGTTTCGGCAACTTGTTTCTTTGAATGAATCAATGTTTTTGGACTAATCAGTTCAATAGCTCACTCATAAAGACTCATATAGTAACTTTAGTTGTTGCCACCTACTGGCTTAATGATGCAAGCTGTGCAAACACAGACGAGTAATACAAACGGTGAAAAGTCCCATATTGAACACATTCGAGGACCATACAAATATATATATACAATAATACTATTATGGCAATATATTTAATAGGTGTTTGTATTGTTAAATTGAGATTATAGTTTCTGTAATTAGCCATTTGTTTTGTGTTTTTTGTCGGTTGAAGGAGCACAAGAAGAGAATGCAATACTGGTTCACACTTTTTTTTCCACACGTTTTCTGTAAACACAGATTTGAGTTCTCTATCGGGTTGTATCGCACTATTTTCTCCCTGTTTATGTATGTGTTCATTTATTTGGATAATTGTTCCAGCATAAAAGTATTAACAAGCTGACTAAACCACACGACTGTGAGACTATGAGGACTCGCACAAAGGATAAAATGCATAATGAATATACAATATAATTTAAAACATTTTAGACAAGCTTATTATACAAGGGAAGTAATATTACAGATCTAGACAAATTGAGTTGCTTATAGTTAAGTCATGCACGATCATTTAGATTTATTTTTCAAATTTTTGGTCACAAAAAAATTAGGTTTGATGACACGAGTCAGTTTTGATGACTTCGCAATATTTATAAAATGTGAGAATGGTAATAATGAAAAATGAGTACACCTAAATATGTGCAATTTCTGTAGCCATAAAGGAATACAAAAGCCCTGACATGGAGAGGATAAATACAGTAGAAAGTCAGCAAGAATCTTTCTCTTCCGACTCAAGTGAGGGTTAATTAGTATTAATTTTTTCACTTAAGTTCAGCGTCATGCGCTCTTTAGCGGTCTTTAGAGGGGCGTTTACTTTTTTTAAGAGAAATGACAAGCAGCCTAAAAATACAGTCATATAAATTATTGTAAATAATTAAGCCTTATTTATAAACGTTGTGTATGCACGAAAGGGGCATAGAAATGTGTGAACGTAATTTTCCAAGTACATGTCGGAATTACAAGAAATAAACTAGGCCAGTGCTCAAATTGAGGCGGATCCGGGACCCCCCATAAGACATTGGGGAACCTAGAAGATGCCTTATGGGGGGTCCCGGATCCCCCCCTCAATTCGAGCACTGGCCTAGTTTATTTTTCCTAAATCCCGATCTGTACGTGGAAAATTACGTAGGTAAACATGATGATGGAGAGCTACAGCTTCAGAAGACACAAACCGTATGGTCTGCTTTTTCGCTCCTTTTTTTTTGTTGATTAGCGCTTGGTAGCATCTATCCTCATTCCCTTTTTAACGTATAGTGCAGCACGAACATCCAGCCAAACATCTGAAAGGTTCCACGGGTTTCGAACGACATGAAAGGATAGTTCACCCAAGAAGTTTCATTTTTGGGTCAACTAACGGCCCACAACCGCAAAGTTGCTCAGAGTCCTGAATAAGACGGCGACGCAACTTCACCAGAACCTGTTTTTAATAACTCTCCAGTCTTGCACAGAGCTCTGTTGTAATTAGTTATTCTGCGTTTGTTTTTCAGATTTGTTGAATACGCACCAGTAGCATCATGTCTACACAATTACAGTTGCTGTGCGAGTGTTGGATTATTGATCTCCAGGTCTAAGCCTAATCAAAGCAACCGCATTGAATAAAGTCAAAGTGTACAACATTTCTAATCCCCGTTTCTCCTCCTCTGCCGTTCCTGCTCTCTCTTTTATCAGGAGTATCATATCAATCACATCCTCTTTCATTGCCTGAGGCCCCTCTCTTTTCCTGTTTCCGTCTGACATGATCGCGTCTTCTGTCTTTCCCTGACACACACAGACAGTTTTGTTTTCTAGTATCCTGACAAATTACATTTTTCCCCCCTCTATTTTTGTTCAGTCTCCCTGCCATTAAATTTGAATGCGTCTCTATCAGCAGCGAGATGGATATATCAGGAGCGTGTTGCACAGGGCTATAGTGAATGGAGGTGCAGTCTGTGATCTGTGAAGGGCACTTCAAGCTGAGCCGACTAGGGGAGGAATAATCTATGGCACAGAGAGGGAGAATGACTGATGGATCTCTGGCTGTAATTAACACATCTTTTATAATCACGTCGGCTCATTTTCTAGCATCATCAGCAGGGGGGAGCATTTCATTCCAGCATGACTCGTAACATAAAATCCTGTTCTCCGTTGCCTTTTTTTTTCTTAGGCATGACATGTACATCTGTCTGCCTCTCACTAGGTGCAGGCTGAACTCAGGAGGATCATCAGTCACATGTAAAGGGTCAAGGTCTGCTTGGTTAGCATGGTCAAGCTTGTCCCTGCTGGTTGATGCTGTAACTACACCATCTGGCAGCATAAATCATTTTAATCCACTGATGGTATGTGCTGTATTCTGATCAAGTATATAAAAATATTAAGCCCTGTTTTTGGTTACCAACATTCTCCAAAATGTCCTTTTTTTGTGTTTCGCAGAAAGAAAGAAAAAAGAATGCACACCAGTTTAAAATGACATAATGATGACAGAATTATTTGGTGAACTATCCATTTGTCCACACAACTCTGGTGTATCAATGTATATTTTAGTGGATGTATAAAGTCCGTTCTCGTCAAGTCCAAACAGTTCCTACAGTAACTCGAGTTATTTTGAAATAAATATATTGTTTTATCATTCAATATAGTATATTTAGAATGTAAAGATATTAATACACTTTTTAAATGTGGTGTAAGACAAGTTCAGATATACATGTATAATCGATCTCGGTCAAAAGGTGTGATCATGCTTGTGAAAAAAAGCATACTAATTAGAGAAATAATATATGAGAATTCACCTGAGTGCAAACTGAATGTGATGTTTTTGGACACTTACTAATTTGACTGTTCGCAAAGACCCGCCTTCTTTAGTTACTGTTGCTATGTCTGACAAGCCGCGCTCTAACATAACACACGCACGTTCTCACACAGTGAGAGCAAAGAGGATACTGACAACACACTGACAGACAGGGCAGAGCAGGTTACTTTTAATATGAAACAAAGACTCAACTCTAAAATAGTCATTTTTAAATAAATGTAAACAATAAATACCGTTTTGTGACTCTTTAATGTGTGGTGACAGGTCGCTGTAACGCCTTGGTTAAAGCTGTCGTGAACCGATCATAGTCTAGTTAAAGGGATATAGTTCACCCAAAAATGAAAATTTGACATTTATCTGCTTACCCCCAGGCCATCCAAGGTGTAGGTGTGTTTGTTTCTTCAGTAGAACACAAATGGAGATTTTTAACTTCAACCGTTGCTGTGTGTCACTCATAGAATGCATGTCAATGGGGTCTAATTCTATTAGGGTAAAAAAAACATGCACAGACAACTTCAAATTAATCCATGCGGCTCGTGACGACACATTAATGTATTAAGACACGAAACGATCGGTTTGTGCGATAAACCGAACAGTATTTATATAATTTTTTACCTCAAATACAACATGTCCAACAGCACTGAAAGCGAAGCACTTCCGCAAACGCCACAAGTGCTCTCGCGCTCTTCTTCTTCTTGTTTTATGGCCGATCGCAAACAAATACGTGCATTACCGCCACCTAAGTCAGAAATGCTCTCGCGCTCGTATACGTCACTCATTGTTTACTGTATACGAGCACGAGAGCATTTCTGACATAGCTGGCGGTAATCCACGTATTTGTTTGCGATGTTTTTTTACCCTAATAGAATTAGACCCCATTGACATGCATTCTATGAGTGACACACAGCAACGGTTGAAGTTAAAAATCTCCATTTGTGTTCTCGACTGCTTTGTCGGACAAAAATGGTGGATTCGGCGAATAGCGGATTATAATTGGTCAGATCGCCTGTCAATCAAACTCCCGGCGAAGGGTGAATTGTGCGTTATTTGCCACTAAATCAAAATTAATTGTACTTTAAATTTATATTAAATGCATTTGGTAAATTAAGAGCGATTTTTAACTAAAAGTACATCTTATATTAAATAATCAATTACTTCTATTGTCTTTACCTTAAAATACATTTTTTGAAATGTTTTTTTTTTTTAAAGCTTTTAATTTTACATTATTACAAAGTGCCCTTGTTAAGGAATAGTCATGAAAGTGTACTCACTTTAAGTACACTTAGGTCGGCTTTTATTTAATATTACAAATATGTGCAACATAAATGCACATTTAATACAATTAAAGCTATTTTAAAGTTCCTAATTTAGTTTTGGAGATCTCCAACAACAGGTTTACATGCATCAAAGGTCAAAAAACAGTTTCATTTTCTCATAATATACATTGCACACAGTGGCGCAAAAAGTGTGTATGCGCTATATGCGGCGCATAGGGGCGCCAAAGCGATGCAATGAAAAAAAAATGTTTTGTGGTATTTTCTATATGTAGCTGCTGTTGTGCGTTTCTAAATAATTTCAGTATTTCCTCAATGTTATATAACATTTTAGAGGACTAACAGGCTAGAGTAGGTGCCCTCATAAGATTCCATAATAGAATTTTGGATAATAATGGAATATCACGAGTGGGCGCGCCTGGCGCCGATTGCGCAATGACACGTCAAAAGAGTGCGATTTGACAGCAAAACGCACGTCCTTGACACGTCATTTACCACAAAAACGTGCGTTCTTATAAGGTACGCTTTGGGGTCAAGGAAAACGCGTGTTTCCGTTGCTGGTTTTTATATCAAAGCGCACGTCCTTGACGCGTGATTATGGTAAATATATGGCTTATATGGTAAATCGCGTGTCGAGGACACACACTATGAGTCTGCCAAAACGCACGTTATTAACGTGTAGGCTAAACAGGTAAACCAAACAGGCAGTTTGAAGTATCCAAACAGACTAAAGAACGCTCCAAATTGCATGCTTACTTTTTAGGGCACACCTCTTATAAAGTAAAGTTACATATATATTGTTGACCATCTTTTTAAGTCATTACACTATTGACCACGATACACTATGGCTGTTATAGAATTAAATGAAATCAGTATCAACAAAATCCATCTTACAATTTATCACAATCCACTTACACTGTAATTACAATTGCCTAAATAATGTAATGAGATTTTTAGATTTATGTTCTAAATATAATATTTTAATTATAGAAATATGAAATTATTCCAGGCCTATGAAACTATAAACTGCCAGTATATTTGGCGGCGTGAGTGGATTCTAGAATCATTCAACTAATTCTTTCTAACCGACTGTTCAAAAATGGTGAATTATTCGAGAACGAAACCTATACTTTGTTTGAATCAATTTTTGTTGGAAAAGAGCAAAACTGTAAAAAATGACAACTTGTTGTTTATTGAACTTTTGTATAAAATTAATATCGCATTTTGCAATTGTGCTGATATAGGCTACTCTGGAAAATAGCACTCTTGCTCGCATGATATTGCTTAACTCATAATTTCCTCTTTAATTACTTTCAAACAAATGTTGGGGGGGCGCCAAAATTGTTGCCGCATACCCCTCTGGCACTGGGTAGTTGCGTCCCTGATTGCACACATCACCACAATGTTCAATGATTCTCAAACGACTCGATGGATCAATCAGTCTCCATCAATACCTCCTTTCCGCGAGCCTACTCTGCTCTGATTGGTCAGACGGCCCAGTCTGTTGTGATTGGTCTACTGTGTGGAAGTTAAACGCCCATTACCATAACTGAACTCAGGCTCCGTCTGGAGGCTTCCTAAAGCAAAGACCTTTTAAAGCAAGCCTCAGAGGTTAGCAAAAAAAAACAAAAAACAAACCTATGAGTAGAGCTTTTTACTTAAAGGCGGCATGAAATCAAATTTTACAATTCGTATTTTTATATTAATATTGTAGTGTTTATTATAACTGATTTATCTGTGCACTTCATTATTTTAAAAAAATTCATTTACCCTTATAATCTTTAATCAAATATGTTAACTTTCCCTCCCCCATCGAAACGACCTCTCTTCTCTCCCGGTCATGTGCTATGGCGCGAGGGCGGGGTTATCGCCCCGTCTCTTTTCTGCACCTCCTCTCAGAAACATGTCACTGATCGTGGTTAGGTGCATTTTTCTCGGTATACACAATACCTTCTTCGAGAAGGACTTGATGCAAAAAGAGAGAAATATATGAGAAGTAAAAGCTTTTTTTAATGTAAAAATTACTCTATATAGTCGGACGAACAGCTTATCGTGACGACTCGCACTGAGGAATGCAGCGTGTGAACGCGCTTACGGCGCACCCCCTTATAAGGGAGAGCTGAGAAAAAAGCTTTACAGAAATAAAGCCATAAAAGGCTTAAAATAAGTAAAATCTGTAGCATAAACCAGCGAAAAGTGAGGAAATATGCTCAGTAACATTATGTAGAAAAGATTTAGAGAGAAAATACATTTATTTAAAAGATAGATTGATTTTTTTTTCCACAACTGAATGCAAACTTCAAATCTGCCTCCATTTTGTTAGCAACGCCCCACTTCCAACGATCCAATCAATTCCCGAAGGGCGAAATCAAGCCTCGCCCTACATTTTTTCTAATTTCAGAAGCCGTTTCACTCGGATATACGTCACAATAAGGAGAAAAAGACGATCTCAACTTCCGTTTCATGCCGACTTTAACATGTTTGCCATTAAACATTCATTTTGGATTTATACATTTTTGGAGAATACAACTAAATAGCCTTAATAAGAGAAGCCACAGGCAATTTTATGACAGATAGGATTCATTTTCTATACTATAGGCAACTTTTCACATTCTAAGTATTAAAAAACAGGATATGATGACTTTGGCTTCTGAGAACCATCAAGAATATGAAAAGGGTCCATTGGCTGCATACTGCATATTATTGAGGTTTTCTCAGTTCAGGAAAGTAACCACTATAAAATTGCCCGTTATTCATTATTATTCCTGAAATTATTGTAATTTCTTTCTTACTTTGGAATGTAATGGTTACTTTTCTGAAATAAGGCAGTCTGCCGCAGACAAAGGCGACCTCCGGAGGGCACAGCATTCCAAGACAGCAGCGTGACTGACTGTTTTACAAAACTGACAGCAATTCAAAGACGACGTCAAGGCTATAATGTGACTGCGTTATCAAGGCACATGTGAAGTTAACCACACTTTCTCCCATGGTAGAGCCGCTGATATAAATATGCCAGAATGAGCCGATATTACGCTGTCACTAGCTAGTTGGCTGCCAACCATTGGATTGCAGTTATTCTATTAATATGATAATTATGGTAATCATATTTGCCATAAATTCAAGTATAAGGACTGATTTAGGATCAATTAGAAAATCCTGTTTATGTTATTTTTACTTCAAACACACAGGAGCAGAAGGTCAGGACAGGTTGGTTTATGCCCTGCTAACATGACATGAACTCCTGACCTCTCAATTTCAAGTACATGCACAATACTCACATTTACGGTATCCCACAGAGCAGCTTCATGGTTCACAAGCATGTGCACTCATAAGAACACAAAGATCTGTGAGGTCAGTGTCTCAGATCAAGTGTGAAACGCAGTCAGCCATGCCAGATGTACTGTATGGATGGATGCACAGGTCAAACATGCTAACATCCATCTATCTATATATAGGCCTACATCTATCTATCTATCTATCTATCTATCTATCTTTCTATCTATCTATCTATCTATCTATCTATCTATCTATCTATCTATCTATCTATCTATCTATCTATCTATCTATCTATCTATCTATCTATCTATCTATCTATCTATATATCTATATATCTATATATCTATACACACACACATTGATGACGCATAGTTTATGTGTTATGGCAGCCCGATTTATTTACATTTCATGTTACATGTGTTGCAATTAAATAATTTATTCTTTAAGGCTAAAAGCTAAGCACAGCTAAGAGCTCTGCATTAGAAGCTTGCTCAAAAATGAGATTTGCCATGTTGAATGATTTACAGTATAGATAAATTAGAAATGTTCAAGATAAGAGGGGACATATTTAGGAACACTGACCTTCGATTGCTTATGAGTCACATGAAGCATCCATCACTGATATACTGTGCTTACACCTTCATCTCTTCTGGTTTTTAATAGAGCATAACACTGTAAAAACATGGAGGCGGTAGAAATGTATAGGCTGTGTCAATAGTCTGACTCAGAGTGAGAGGAAGAAAAAGAGCTGTGGAGTTCAAACAGCTCGCTGGCGGTCACACTCTTAGGAAACGACTCGTCGGTCTAGATATGCTTGGGTGAAGAGTGGTGATGTTCTGATTTCACGCTCGTCTGATGAAATCAGACAAATGCAATTGAATGTGAGAGATCACAAGGTTTGCATATGAGCTAGGAAAATGAAAGCTGTAATAAAAGGGAGACTCATTCTCAAACGGCTGTCACAGACACACAAACACTAGAGGTCAGATGCATTTTATTGAACAACAACCACAACAGATAATTTCATTTTCAACAAAAGCATGAAAAAAAAAAATCACAATTTCAATCCACAAACTCAAATGTGTTTTAGAACATTTTGAATTGTATGATCTCAGACTCTTTGGGGAAAACAGAGTTATTTTACATACTTAAAAAACAGTATTTGATGATGATTTCTGTCATTAATTACTCACCTTCATGTCGTTTCAAACACGAAAGACCTTCATTCATCTTCTGAACACAAATGAAGATATTTTTGATGAAATCTGTCTGAAAAGCTCTCTGACCTCTCCATAGCAATTTAATGACCACTTCCAAGGCCCAGAAAGGTAGTAAAAACATCGTTAAATAGTCCATGTGACTCCAGTGGTTCAACCTTAATTTTAAGAAGCGTCGAGAATACTTTTTGTGCGCAAAAACAAACTAAAATAACGACTTTATTCAATCATTTCTTCACGTCTGTGCCAGTCTTGTACGCTGTTGACGTAGTAAATACAGTCCAGCGCTTCTGAGTTACGCCAGAACGCTGGCTTACCATTGGCCGAAGCTGCTCACATGAGCCCCACGACGCATGTGTGTGATGCTGACGCAGGAGCTGGCCAACGTAAACTGCATAGAAGACTGGCAAAAAACAAACAAAAATAACAACTTTATTCAACAATTTCTTCTCGTCGCTTCATAACATTAAGGTTGAACCACTGGAGTCACATGGACTATTTTAATGACGTATTTACTACCTCTCTGGGCCTTGAAAGTGGTCATTAAATTGCTGTCTAGGTCAGAGAGCTCTCGGATTTAATCAAAAATATCTTCATTTGTGTTCCCGAAGATGAACGAAGGTCTTACGGGTTTGGAACGACATGAGGGTGAGTAATTAGTGACAGAATTAAAATTTTTGGGTTAACTAACCCTTTAACATGAATGATGCCCTTTTCTCCTACCACATGTTTTTTCACCAAATTGATCTCAGACTCAAACTGCTCTACTGTTAATACTGTCGGTCAAAACACATTTAAGAGGATTTTGATCACTTGTTTTGAACTACCTAATGTAAAAGTATAAGGACGAGGCGAAAAAATGCATCGGTTGCAACAGTCTTGTGAAGCAACTTAAAGGCACGAGGTGTAACTGCTGAAAAACTCAAACTGCAGGAACGACCTGTGTGTGAAATTGCATAAATAGGACGAGCATAGAAGCATAATGGGAGTGTTGAATTTTGTTAAGCTTGTAGTCATAGCGAAGACCGCAGACTTAGTTTAGTTGGCAAAAAAACTGCAGCAAAAAGGGTTGTCCTTGCAAAATGTGTATAAAAATTACATCAAGCAAGACTCCCTCTACAGCATGATGATATTATGAAGCTGAGGTATACATTTTCTTGAAGGATGTATCATAAGGCTGCATGTAAAATTCATGATTCTCAATCCTCAATTATAAATGTTATTTTTGCTGGAGATTAGTGCAAATGTGATTTCACTACATCACCTCATTGCGACGACAATCGGAGCTTGAGGTTTGTTGTTCATCAAAAAACGTATGCTTATCTTAAAAAGTTCATGAATCATTACAAAAAAAGATGAAGGTTTTCCAAAGGAAACACTATTAATTTGCATTTGCAGAGATATTCTTGCTGTAAAGATGGCAGCTTCGCTGTGTGCATTATGACATCAGCACTCTTTGTGCAAATTAATAATTTCTCAGGTGATACACTCATATCATAACCATTTTAAAGAGCGACAAAGTGCCTGGCTTTAAGCTAATGCAAAAGTAATGCCTGATCAAATATCTAAAAGTAAGAAAAGCTTGTAATGCCACAGGTTTAGTACCAAAGTTACAAATGTAATCAAACTGTTAAAGACACAATGATGTACTTGATGATTTAAAAAATATTTCAAGTATACATATTTGAAAGAGTAGCCAACTATTTTTGCCATTTTGACATCAGCCAATTATTTTCAACAGCATCTCAAAATACAGCCAATTATATGTATTAATAATTTTAAATGAATAAAGTGACCAAAGATACACTATACAGTGCAAATGGTGCCTAAAAAAAGTATTATCGTTAAAATTGTTTAAAAAAAGTACCACAAAAAGAGACCATTTTAAATAAATTTGAACAGGAGTACAATCTTACCTTGTTGAGCATAAAAAAAATAAAAGGTTCAATAAATATTCAATTTAAACCCGGCAATTAGTTGTACAACCCATCGTAAACAATCTAAAAACCACCTTCAATTTATAAATGAATTCAGTAATACCGCTGACAGTCAAAACAACAAAAATCCCAAATTGTGAATAAGTGTTGCTCAAACTACACACTACAACAAACACGCATTTCATAATCCAGTTCGCTGATGGAGTGAACAATACTCATTTTCAACCATTTCATACAAACATGTTTAGTTAATTATTGCGTAAACTGTTTTTTGTCGTCTTTCGAATCGTCTCGCGTGTTTAAAAGAGGCAACAGAATTGCCAGTTCTAGTAAACACTGGGGGCTTCAAGTTTTGAGTCAAATATTTTAAATCCTACCTCATTTTGGAAATACTAAGAGGCTTAAAGTTTGGCGGTTGAGGAATGGTGAAGGTGAGAGTACGGCTGATGGTGATGGGAGGTCATGAGTTGGTCAGAGACGGCCTGTGGCTCCCTGCTCTGGGCTTCTGTTTGTCATACTTCAAAGACACAATGAGGAAGACGAGGAGTGTGATTCCCTGAATGGCGGCCAGGAGGAAGAAGTAGTAATTCAGTGTGCACCCGTTGATGTTACCTACAGAGAGAAGAAAAGGTGAGAAAAGGGAATGTGTAAAATAAAAAAAAAAATCACTTTGATGTGAATTTCACAATACCAAAATTCCAGTAGTATAACAACAACACGCACACTTTGGAGCAGAGATCACACTACCTTTGTATACCGGTTGAAACGGTCAATTGATCAATGAAGTATTGAGTCTCTCTCTTTTTTATGAGATTTAAAAATAACAAATAAAACAAGAAAAACAAGGCAAGATTTGCTTTGTTCATTTTTTTATCGGTTACTTTTCCATTAGTTACATTAGTTATAAACAGTGTTGAGTATGTTACTCTAAAAAAGTACTTAATTACTAGCTACTAATGTTATACATCTTCAGCAGTGTAATTCGATTACTGTTCTTCTTATTCTCACTAAAAAAAATATTGCATTATTACTAAATACTTTCTAAATCCCATTTCAATCTTGACTAATTGAACAATACAAGGATAGACATGAAACTGCTCTTATGAATAAATTCTTCTTAAACTAACCAAAGTATTTAAAGGGAGATGGTTACATTAAAAACATACATTTTATCATTAGACTTTACATTATGTTAAATCCAAACTATTGTTTTATATAGAGTTGTTCTATAAGTCTATACAGTATTTAATGCATTCCTTTTTCAAGAGAAAATTATTTAAATTAGATTGGAAAGTATATTGTAATGTATTGTCAGATTACTTACAAATTGTACTCAGTTACTGATTCCAAATTACATGACACAAATTGTAGTAATGTAGACGACTCATTTTAGTAATGTGCTGCATTTGACAACTTTTTGATACATTTTAGATTACTTTTGACCTAACTCACTTACCACGTTCATTTGAATAGAATAATTTTGTACCATATTGATACAAAAATACAAAGAGAAAGAAAATATATTCTATTCTTTGATATCAACAACATGAAGTGCCTTAAATATTACATTACATCAGGGTTTCCCAGACTGGGGTTTGTGATGGAACTGCAGGGGGTTTGTCAGTTTAATGAAAAGCTATTAAGTATAAAAACAATAAAAATAAAACATTTATTAAAAAATTACCTTCATGTAATCTGACCATTAACCGACATCAGAGAACTTTTATTTTATTATTGACCTAACTTTTTTACTTAATCTAATGGTTTACTTCAAATAAATATATTAGGGGCAAATATGAAATGACGTGAATTTGTACTAATTTAATGTGTGAAAATCCTTCTAAAGACATGATACATTGTTCTTCTATACATGGCTCAATGAGTGATAATTGAAATGATAATTAATGTGTTCATCAGGAGTTGATTATATATGCAATGTTGCACTTCTTAAAAGTGAAATGATTTCTGTAAATCCAGAGATCAAATGCTGTGGGTCTCAGTTTCCACAATATTGGAGAACCTTCTGAATGTATAAAAGCATTAGACTTTTGTTGAAAGGAAAATTTGAAATATAACAAAGCAGAATCAATGAATTATAAATAATTTATTGCCATTGTGAGGATATCATGTAAATCAATAGAAGAGTAACTGTAGTCTGATTACAAGTATTTTAAAATGTAATATAGTCTACACTCAAAAAAAATGAACTTTCACTGTTATTAGTTGCACTCAAATCCTCCTTGTTCATATTACTTAAAAAACTCATGTAACCAAATTAACTTAAATTTACTGATTTGTTTCTACTAAAAATTTGTATTGTCAGCTTAACTTAAGTGTTTGTTCGGTCAACTTAACATTGCTGAGTGAAACAAACAAACTGGGCAGTGGATCTGTAGTTGCTTTGATCCACCATGCTTTGCAAGGGACTGCATTAGGAGAGTAAATTTAGGGATCAAAGTGTTATTTTATGTGTTTTTCAGTAAAGGGAAAGATGTTTTTAGTGTATGTTAGTGTTTAATGTTCAGTTATGTTGGACATTTAGAGCAGTTTCTGTAATTTTGTGGTTACCATGCAGAAGAGTGGTGTCTGTGTTTAGGCTGTGGGCACTCTCATATACACATATTTATTGGATGGACTTCCTGCCCTCAATTAAGTTATTTTTGCATTTTGTTTCTAATAATATGCTTGTTGTTATTTAATAGTTTTCCACTTAAACTTGTAGATCAAGTAGTTAATTTAATAAGGTAAATTAAATTGATAAATGTGTTCACCTAACATAATACACTTTTATACATTTAACATAACATAATATTTATATGTACAGTTTACTTAATAATGTAACAGTGACAAAATCAAATGGTTTGTATTTACTTTTTTTTGTTCCTATAACCAAAATTGTTATTTGTAAAAATTACTCAATATAGTTGCGTGGAACCACTTGATGCTGCTTTTTTTAAAGGTCCCCTTCTTCGCGATTCCATTGTTCAAACTTTAGTTAGTGTGTAATGTTGCTGTTAGAGCATAAATAATACCTGTAAAATTATAAAGCTCAAAGTTCAATGCCAAGCGAGATATTTTATTTAACAGAAGTTCCCTTTCAAAGCCTACAGCGAACGGCTGGCTTGGACTACATCCTGGTACTTCCTTCTTTAATTACGTCAGTAGAGCAGTAGAACAGACTAACCTCCGCCCACAAAGAAATGCGAAAAAGGGGGCGCGGTCTTGTTGCTTGTCGCGCTTGTCGCGCTTGTCGCGTGGAGAAAAGGAACTGTTGCGTTGAGTGTGTTTATCGCCATGTCATCGAGACGCTGTTATTTTCATCCAGGAGTCAAATCACCTTTGTTTGGCTTTCCCAGGGACGCTGTAGAGATTATTGAACGCATACATCTCTCCGTTAAGAGGCATGACCTTTCCAACGTGCGCTAAGCTGCTGTCAAATTACAACACAGGAACCGCTTTCACGTGCGCTAAGCTGTGGTCGAATCACAGCACAGGAACCGCTTGCACAATCAGAACTCGTTACGTGTTTCTGAAGGAGGGACTTTATAGAACAAGGAAATCACCAGCTGTTTTTAGGACAGTGGAAACAGCGGTATACAGATAAGTAAATAGTGTGAAAAATACTGTGTTTTTTTTAAACGCGAAACATGAACACATGTTATATTGCACACTGTAAACACAATCAAAGCTTCAAAAAAACACGAAGAACGGGACCTTTAAAGTAAATTCAACAAGTAATTTTTTTGAGTGTAATTACAAGTACTTAATTTTTGGAATCTGATTACGTAATCCAGATTACAAGTAATCAGTTACTACCCGGCACTGTGTATTATCATTTAAAATAAAGAATATTGCAATCCTTTGCTCAGTGGAGAGATTTCTGATTAATTATAAAGGCATGTGTACAGGTAGATGAAGAGAAAATGAACATCTGTGACATGCTGCATTCATATGTCAAACGAAAGCAAAAAGCATATGTTTGTGCTTGTTGGATCCCTGAAAGCAACAGAGCGAAAAGGCAATCTGCTCCCTTCATACCATCCTACAGCGGCAAAGAGCTTTAACTGATAGCATGTCGGTCCGCACTGCTTGTAAGCATCCATTGCAACCTGCAAACCCATCTGACTCTGGTTTATTCAAGCAAAACCAAAACAAGCATTCCTTCTCCATCCAATCTCTCCTTCATTTCCCCTCTCTATATAATGCTTTAGAGCAGATAGAGGGTTTACATCAATACTTACAGGGGAACCATAAACAAAAAGCCACATCTTCGTAGTATGAAGGAAGAGCCTATAATTCACCATCTTGGGAGCTTAAGTGATGCACACTCGCTCTGATTCTGCTGGCATTACAGACTCTTGAGCCCTCGGCCCTAAACTAACTCTCCTGTTGTTTAAGCCTCTGACTGCTCAGGGCCATTATAGTCCTGGATGATGACTGTGTGTAGTATTAAATTCAACCCTCTACTTGCGCTAAATTCTGTACACAAACATGCAGAATTAGTTCACAAATGTTTCCTGTATTATGAACCATAAGTCTGAGCCTCTCTCTCGCTCTCTCTCTCTCTCTCTCTCTGAGCTGAGGAAAAAGCTGCTTAACACATCTGATCGGTTCGGAAGAGGTGGTCAAACCTCCAGGGTTGAGGACCATCAAAGCGAAACTCTTAATAAGTAGTTCTGCGAAGGGGCTGTCAACTCTCAGGAGTGTTTCAGAGCGGCTAGCGCATGGCCTTGTAGCGCTGCTTAGCATTACCTATTACAATGACTAAAAACGTATATTCGCAAGAATACATTAGCATTTAAATAGATGTATTCACATGTGCACATCTTGCCGAAATAGGGTCATTGATTAGAACAAGGATTCTAGAGAGGATTTTACTTTGGTTTGAATATATGTCATTAGATGCAACCAAGATAAAGTATCTTTTCATAGCAACGGAAAGAAATATAAAAAAAGGGTCCACTGACCCTTGAGGAACATCATGAGCAACTCCATTAGATTTAATTATCCACGGCCTCAAAGAGCATTGCTGGCAAGAAGATAAGAACTGCTTGAGATGAGGCATGGAAACACTGATTCATAACAGTATGGAGATGCAATGCATTGCCATCCCAAACATGTGCGAATGAAGATCCAGAAGGCAATATTTGTTAAATCATCATGTGTAGAGCAAGGTTTCAGATGCTCTCAGCGATGCACACAAATTCAAGTCTTGTAATCTCTACAAATGATCTGACGAGTTGAATGCGTTAGATGAGGTAGACATCCAAAATGTGCAGGTTATGAGACTGCCATAGTGTCCTGTCAGCTGCTCAAAGATTCACTAGAGTGGTCATTTAGATCACTTTGCACATTTCTAAACTGCATAATATCAGTGCTCTATTAAAGGGGACCTATTATGCGAAATTTGAACATAAATGTGTCAAGTCAAGTCACCTTCATTTATATAGTGCTTTTCACAACACAGATTGCTTCAAAGCAGCTTTACAGTGATAATAGGAAATTAATTTTGTTTTAGATGAAAAGCTAAAGTAAGTTTTTGATTGATTAATTTCTGTTGTAAAAACTGATTAGTTATTTAATTTGGTGCTATGTAAACAACACCACCCTACACTAAAACAGGAAATCCCCAATGCGTTCCGGACCCCATCTGCGCGGCAACAGTACCTGGTGGCCGGAGAACGAAACCATGAAATGGTGGTATAGTTTCAAAACTATTTCAAACCTATCATCCCGAGGCAAACCCCAAAAAAGGTGAGTCCGTGGAAACAGCGACGGCATGTATGCAAGCATTACATGTTTAGCCAATAGGCGCGTTTGACTATGTAAGTGTGCATGTGTTTTTATCTGACCACCTTATAAATGGTAAAAATCCACCCACTCCTCTTTTTTGAATCCCGTTAAATCGTGTCTCAGAATAAGCTGTTTACAGTTTCTAAGCAATGTGATGTCACATATGCTTAGGCCCCGCCGATAGCCGCTGATAGCCCTATTAGCACAGACCCCATCCTTAGTGAGCTGTACACAGTCCGCCATGTTTATCTCCTCGCCAAAGCATTTAACAGCAGCATTCAATTAAGAAATGTATTATTAAAGCTACTTAAATTGTTCAATCAAGAGCAGTGAGTGATTTCCTGTTTTTCATCTGTTGTTTCATTCATATTAACAGCATATATAGCAGTAGGTACTGTAAATTACACTGCTTTAACTTTAATAAACAGATCTAATATACACATGTGATTTCTTTAAAAGCGGTTTACGTTCACAGACACAACCGACTGTGTTCATGTGAACTTTGTGTGTTTTTGACACAACCGAGTGCATTTGACAGTTTAAGCGCAATAAGACGTGAAAGAGAACTTTTGAAAGACGTGAAAGAGAGTTTAATACTCACGAGACGCGCCATCTGACAGCCAGCTTTCTGTGCGCGTGCTTGGGATGTATGTGCTAACAGGGTTTTTCCTGGGTCAAAAATGGTCTTCGGTGGTGGTTGACACACACACCCTACCCACATGATCTGCGAGCGCAAAACTGACAATACATTTAAAAAATGCATGATCAATTTTGATCATCTTATTTTGATATCTCATATTATGTATGATCTCTTACATCGATGTTTGTTTCTTTTGTTCCTCATTTTTTTGCACTATTTACAGATAATTGTTTTGGTATATAATCATATCAATATTAAAAAGTAGCATTAAAAAATAACAAATAGCCTAATTTTCTGCCATATGCAATTTCATAAAAACTATCAGCTAGCTAATTTCACCTCACTCCAGTCTAAATGATTGTAGGCTATTTATTTTACTACACATTGTCAACAGAAATAAGCTGAAATACTGTTGATAATTAAAAATAATTCTTACTATCCACTCTTGCTAAATTGGGTAAGCGCACTTGTGTTCTCATTTCAGATGCGTTCTGAGTAAATTAATAAACCGATTCGTTAGTTCAGTGTTGGACAGTTCAGTTGTTCTAACCAGTCGTCAAAGGAGTCATTAGGTCACGAATCGGACATTAGCAGACGCGTTGTGTGCGAATCCCGTCTGTTAGAACATCGCGAAAGATTTCAACACACGGAAAACACTTCATAACTGAACATAATTTGTTTCCCATTTATTGAAAGTATGCTTTATGTCAGCTGGGTCAGAGAAGAGTCAACGTTTTTAGAGCGCAATTCACACCCAGCGGTAATTCTAGGAAAAAATTGTCTGAATGTGCCACGTGCAACATGGTTTCGGTCTTCCGACCTTTTGATTTGGATTAATATGTGAAATATGAGCTAGCTAACAGCTAACACAGTGATTATTTTGAAGAGAATGTGCACGGGGGAGGAGCTCTCTGATCGTTCTCTCTGTCACTCAGGTCACAAGCGCAGCATCTATTCTACATCATTCATAAATCACAATAACTCATCAAATTAGGCTTTGGCGGGACAAACATTCGTTTTGGCGGCCGCCAAAAAATGTTCAATGCAGGAAAAACCCTGGCTCAGAAAACAATATATCAGAAGTTTAGACTGATATGGCTTTAAATGCATGCAGATAATACACTTTCATGATAATGAAAAACCGCAATGTCACGTGAGTGTGATCGTGATAGAGATGATAATCAAAACCAAACAGATGTTTTCATTTTTGGCAGAGTATCCGGGGCACGAGCTGTACAGGCTCCGCCCTCTTCTGGAAAGCAGGGTGGCGAGCAGTAGCTCATTTGCATAGATACATGCACAAAAAAAGCATGTTTTTCCTTCCATTCAAAAATTGACATTTACAACATGATATAGTGAAACTTAACAGACATATTCTGGGGACACCTGAGACTTATATTACATCTTGTAAAAAGGGACATAATAGGTCCCCTTTAAATTGGACAACTCAAGATGGTGAGTGCAGAATTTTGGATAGAGCTCCTGTCTTGCATGGTCTTGTTTGAGAGCGCAAGTTGCACAGAAGTAGTAATTATCAGACCAATGGCCTTGCCTTGCGGTTACCGGCGCAAATGTTAAATTGAGATGTTCACACAGGTTTGAATCCAACCAGATCCCATCCCATCCCTGTCTCAATCCCCAGTAATTTCCCTCCTTCCTCTTCACTGTCTCAATCCAATAAAAGTGGCAAGCCGTGTTATGGCTACAACAACCTCTTGATCAATTTCTCTGCTTCTTTAATATACTCTGTAATAGCAGGCGCTCCCCAATGACAACAAGTGTTACAAGCAGGTGGACAGTTTGAGAGAGCAATAGAGCTAAGGATCTTACTGCCCTCCAGCAAGGGGAAACAAATGCCGATGTCTGCGAAAAACGCTACATTTACAATACCCACATGCCAGAGTACAGCTAAGAGCAAACCAACAATCAATACCCTCAAACAGTCCCCATTCGCACCAGAGTCTACCCCAACTCAAGGAAATAAGAAGAGTAAAATATTGAGTGCTACTGTGTTGAGTTTGTCAACACACAACCCCCACCAAATCCACGGTTCTGTGCGTTGGCGGGTGACGCGCCTGTTCTCCCTTTGCTTCTGGGAGATGACATGATTTACCAGCAAGCGCTTGGCAGGATGTGGAGGTGCTGGTCGCCTCCCTGAAAGACAAGGCCGTAAAGAATACTCAGTCAAAGGACGGAGTGGGAGATATATCACGGCGACACACTCTGGGGAGATTGCTAGCACTTCCCACAGAAAAGGGGCAGCTGTCTCAGATTTGGTGGCGTTTGGGTGGTAATGGAAAAATAAACATTACTGGAGCACAACTGCATGTTCCTGATGTGAATCTCAAACAGGAAAAGCAGCAAGCAAAGGAAGGATCAGAGAAAGTTGTAGGATACAAAATGTTGTCTACAAAGTAATCTTGCCCCAGGAAAAAAAACAAAAACAGTTAAACGATGGTCAAACTCATCCTGTCAAGCTTTATAAAAAATACAAATCAATCTTGCACGTTCTTCTGTATGCAAAATAAATAATTAATAACAATATTTTGGAGATGGAGAAAATAAATAAATAATTTTGGGGTATATTACTACATTAATTCCATATTTCCGTTTATTTTATTTTATTGTCTGAGTACTTTTTTTTTAGAATAATAATTTCAGTGGGCATATCCAAACCTTTGACTGGTAATCATGAATTTTCCATTTTCCAACTCAGTTGTATCATTTGCTCTCTAGCGTTAAGGTCTACATGCCCTCATTTCACGTTACATTGCACATTCAGTTTTATATGGCAGCTACACCAAGATAACAGCAGGCACCTGGAAGTCTCACTCCATGAGGGCCGGCAACTGTATTTGTCTTGCAGGCCCTCTGCAGTCCATCATATAACGATTTTATTAACCGTTCCTTGGCATGTCATCCCATATGACTTGCATTATGCTCTTTGTGTTCATTTAACAAATATTGGTATTCATCATGTGTGCTTCGAAAGGGTATACCTGTCACATGTGAGGGCTTATCAAGGGTAATTGGTGAAGCAGGAGAATTAAAGATGGAGGAGCGGATGGGAGAGGTAAGGGAATTAATCTGGCCAACACAACACAAGATTGTGGCAGCTCCATTAAGACACCAGGCCTAACCAGACTTTCAGATTAATCAACTGAGACCTTTTATCCATTTTAAAAGAGTGGAGGAAGCAGGGAGATGCGAGGGGGAACATCAGAGGAGGAGGCAAAGTAAGACAGACAGATGCACAATCAAGGAATAGGAAATAAAAGAAAGATTAGCAGATATGTGAACCGGGCGAACCACATGCTTTTATATGTGCAATCTTACTGTTTTTTGCTAGTTTCATCTAGACACAGTTTTCATTTTCACGTCCAGTGCCACGTTGTTATTTAAAATGTCCTCACTAGTAGTTACATTTCACAATATAAGTGAGGACATTTGGATCTCACAAGTATAACCAAAACTGTACACACATACACACGTGTGCGTCCCAATTCGCCTACTTATTCTACTCCCTAAAAGTATGTTCTCTTTTTGTGAAGAAAAAAAGTACATACTATTGAGTGTGTAGCAAGAGAGTAGACAAGCTTTGGGACATACTATCACATCACAATTGCGTCTTTAACGGTTGCTCTCAGTCGCATCCTGACACGCATCCTGTCACTGTAAACGGGCCTGTCAATCATCTTGTCACAGTTAAAATCCTCCACATTTCATTTAATTCCCTACCGTATCGGAGAGAAATGCAGTAGCACGTTGATCTGCAGTCACAGGTCTTTCATGCGGAGAACTCGCCTCATATTAAAGGGATAGATCACCCAAAAATGCAAAGTAGCCCATGATTTACTCGCCCTCAAGTCATCCTGTATATGACATTCTTCTTTCAGTTATATTAAAAATGTCCTGGCTCTTCCAAGCTTTAAAATGGCAGTGAATTGTTGGTTTGTTTTTGAAGTCCATAAAAGTGTATCTATCCATCATATAACTGCTCCACCATATAAAGGCTCCGGGGGGTTAATAAAGGCCTTCTGAAGCGAAGTGGCACATTTGTGTAAGAAAAAAATCCATATAGACTAATAGACTAAAATAACTAACTTCCGGCAGTCAGTGGTACGCAAGTCAACTTACGGCGGAAAAGTAACCCCTTGACCCTTGAACCGTTGACGCATGAGTATTGCTGAAAACAAAAGCGCAGAAGATAGAGCAAAACAAAACACCAGTCATGAATTAGAAGTCTAAAATGGGAATTTTTAAAGAGAAATGGCAGAGAATTTCGATACAAGAGAAGATGGGCTAGAGCTCTATTCTCGCGCATGCGTCGTGGTGCTTCGTGAGTTCACGTCAGAGGCTCAAACGGAAAACAAGGACATGTTCAATAAAGTCGTTATTTAGATTTTTTTTGCGACCAAAAACTAGTTATTGTTATTTTAGAACCACTGTATTGAGATGGACGTTGTAATGACGTGTTTAGTACCTTTTATGGGTCTTGTGAGTGCAAAATACATTGCTGCCAATCGAGGCCTTTCTGAGCTATCGGATTTCAACAAAAATATCTTCATCTGTGTTCCGAAGATGAACGGAGGTCTTACGGATGTCGAACGACATGAGGGTAAGTAATTTACATATTCTGTAATTAACAGAATTTTCATGTTTGGGTGAACTAACCCTTTAACCCCCTGGAGCCGTGTGGAGAAGTTATATGATGGATAGAGACACTTTTATGGACTTCAAAAATGAACTAACAAGTTACTGCCATTATAAAGCTTGGAAGAACCAGGACTTTATTAATATAACTCTGATTTTATTCGTCTGAAAGAACGAATATCAGGTTAAACTTTGATTATCACTCAAACCTTTATCTAAACCTCTCACCGTCGGTCGCACATATACGCCATGTTTTGTAATTTAATACCTGTTTGTAGTTCTGAACCAAATCCTCCTCTAAAGCGCAATGGGTTGTGGGCAATATTAGCTTTTAAACTTTAGAGTGTGCACGGATCAACACTTTGAAAATCTACCAGATATAGTAGACCATCCATGGACTTTTTTGAAATACTCTTTTCAACATACTATGCTTTGGGACACACTTATTTTAATCTCACATACTATTGAGGATGGATAGTGTGGACATTGGGACGCAGTGTGTGTGTGTGTATGTCATAATTTGCAGTGCTTCGTGGGAGAGGGCAAAAATTACACACCTCAGCCTAATTCCATTTCCACTGATTTGTCCCTCAATGTTTCTTTCTTAGATGCAGAAAAAGCTCTTCCACTCACAACATTATTACTTTCTATTGGCCACCACAAATTGTCCAGCACACACAGACAAACTTGTGCTGCACTTGACCTGAGTTCAGGGAGTGTCTGCCGTGGTTGAATAATACATAGTGCAGAAGTAAAACAATGTGCTCAGCAGGGCAGCCATAAGCTTTGAGGAGGAAGTGTGTCTGCTGATCAATAAAACTCTACAAAACACATTGCTACACAGCAGACTGAGGAGACAGATATTGGTTTAATTAAGGTAAAGGCAAGGTTAGAGACAGAAGAAAGGAAAGAGAGTCATTAGAAGGAAAAAAAAATGTGATTTTAACTTTTAGAAACTTTCAGTGATCTTAACTCTTAAGGACAGCTCACCCTAAAATAGACATTCTGTCATCACTCTCCCTTATGTTATTCTAAACTCAAACATCATGTCTTACTTTCTTATAAGGAAAACAAAAGGAGATAGGTAGAATGCTCATGCTGCACTTTTCCATAAAATATAACTAACTTAATGGTGACCATGAGCACACAGATTATACAATGCAGATCATAAATCATAGATTATTGCACACAAACATACTCATATGTCCGTAAAGTCCTTTTTTGGAAGTACAGTGATGGAAGTGCCTAGTTAGTTTTGTTGCGATTTGTCTTCATTTATTTCTCAATGCTTTTGCTGGCCACACACTCCTCATTAGAGACACAACAGGCTGCCAAACACTTGCAGTGTTTCCAATTACGTCCACAAAAGACAAAACAAGAGCTGCCCATAAAAGACATTAACCGGCCCCATAAATGTTTGGCAGTCTGCGAGAGAAATACAGAGATTGAAAAAGTGCAGCGGCTTGATTTATTTAGGTGGGATCGTGGAAGGAGACACTGGAGAAGAAAAGACGACAAGAATCCTTTTTCACTTTACACTTTCAGTTTCAATTAATTGGCTGTTTTGTATGCAAAACCCATGCATCACTTTTGTTACATTGAGAAAAGGTAAGTCATTCAACTGAAGTCTCTTATTCTCACCAATGCTGCAATTGTTTGATCAAAAATAGTGTAAAACATTAAATATGATTACATTTTAAAATAACTTCTATTTTAATATATTTTAAAATGTAATTTATTCTTGTGATGGCAAAGCTGAATGTTAAGCAGTTTATTTTTAAGTCCATCTCTTTGATAAGTATGTCTCTCTGACGAGAACAGATTACGAAGGGAGACAGACTGAGGTCAGAGCAAACGTTTTTGCTTTTGACACACGAAAAACGTACTAACAAATAAGCATGATGCTCACATCACAACATCCCTTTCCCCTCTTGGCTCTATTTGTCAATCCCAACAACAATATTTCAGCGCTACCCGTCCTGATGCCTTGACGGCTTTTCTACAGG